>NC_045563.1:47023645-47326152 GCF_009819795.1 Aythya fuligula
AAAGTGGAAAAACTTCAAAGCAGGTGAACTCTTTTGGGTAGTTCACACAGTTATCCTGCGGAGGCAGTCCTTGCTAGGCATAGAAAGCAACAGGGTTATTTTTTAGTTCTGCTGTTCTTTCAGTGTGATGAGGAAGTTATTCCAAAAAAAAAAAAAAAAGTTATTCCATTCCTGAACAACAGATTTGAATAGTGACCCACAGCCAATAAATATGCTGATGTGCTGATGACTAAAATTACTGCCAATAAATAAAACCTGCCACTGTTTAAAGCAGTCCCCCCTCCCCACCTCCCAATGTCTTGATCTGACATAACCTCTTTACTGATGTCAGTAGAAATAGCCTTTAATTTTTCTTTCTGTCTCTTTTATGTTCCAGAACTTTATCCACAAGTGGGACCGTCGCTGTCATCGGGAGTCTCTCTCAGATATTGAATATCAGAGGACAGTTGAACTAATGTTCAGGTGAGTTAAACTAGGCTTAATAATCTACTTAATGTTTTTTTTTGTTGTTCATCTCTTAGTGTGCTGGTTGCAAGAGGGTAAAATGCTTGTCTCTTATTTCCTCTGTCAGAAGCAAACTGCTTCATCTGTTACCTCAGAGAAACTCAGATTATGCTTTGGTTAGGCTTCCTTTAAGCTGCCTTGTTATACTTAATCTTTATATGCTTCCTGCCAATAGCATCATGGGTGAAGAGGTGTTGGAAGTGTGTGTGTGGAGGGGGCTGTGCTGAGAGGTAGAAGAAAAGGGAAGATGAGGAAAGTGATGCAAATTCTTGGCTTATGAAATTGTGGGTGGTGAGTTGATACTTGATGATCAAGCACACGTAGAACTTCTGGTGCACTTTGGATATTCAATAGTAGCATTGGGAACATGTTCTCATTGGGGAGATCTTTCAGGAAAACAAATTTACTGACCTTCAGTTGTATTGTACTGTGTGCAGGAAATTGTTTCCCTGCTCCTTATGGGAAAACAGCTGCTGGTTTCCATGACACATCTGCAAAGGATGGATCACTTGCAAGTAGATGCATCTTTAGGGAGCATCAACTTTATTGTAATTTTAATTCCTCGTTTCAAGAATGAAATGAGCACATGCTGCATCTCTGTGTGCATTGCAAAAACAAATGCTGAGAACTTCCCTTTGCTGTCCCTAACAACTCATGCTTTTTCTTTGTAGAGATGTTTTGGAAGAACCTACAGAGGAAGAGCTGATGGAAAAACTGCACCAGCATCCACACCTGCACTTATGTAGGTGACTGATGGGAAGGACTGATTTATTTAGACCTCTGTTTTCTTGAGGTTGTTAGCTGGAAGAAACTGGATAGATTTTCTGTGAGGTGCTGTTAGGAGAGGCTTGCAGGACAGTATGTAAGGTTTTGCTTGGTAATTCTTTGAAGAAAGAAATTTTTTTATTGTTAGTTAGTATCTTTTTTTTTTTCTTTTTTTTTAAGATATTTGAATCTTTGCTATTTTGACTTGGTTTTAAGTTGCAATTTTAGAGGAATATTGCAGCTATTATTTTTATAAACTGTTAGTACCAGAAAATTTTATTTTCTTTTTTAAGATGGCTAAGTGTTAAAATGACAGTGCACTTTAAAACATGAACTTTTTAACCACTAAGCCTGCTACTTTGAAAAGCACAAGAAAATAGAGCTGCCTTTTATGGTAGAGGATTGTGGTGAGTGCCCTGCAATTCAGGAATGGATTAGGCAGGGCCAGAACAAAATCCATCACCTTTCCATAGAGAAACACTATTTTTCTGAAATGTGACACAAACCTATCTCTCTAAATTTACAGGAGTTATTCACTTTAGAACACAAATTAACTTTATATAATCACAGGGAGTGTTTACTTCAAACCTCTTTCTTTGTTTTTGATCTAGGGCTCATGCTGGTTGCACCGTGCTGGTAACATTGGGCATTTGTGGTTTTCAGTGTGATAAAACCCAGCTCTCCTTTAGAGGAGATATCCTCTCATGTTGCTTTTTAGTGAACTCTTCCTTTATCTTCCTTCCAAGCCCTGTTCCTCACTGTATTGTATTCCGTGAAAAAGGTGAGGGGAATGAACTTTGGCCAGAAGGTAGCATCACAATCACTGCAAGTCTCCCACTTAAAGGGAGGGGGGAAAAAAAGGCTGAATGGGATAATCAAAGCTTTTAGCAGTTCAGCTTTTGAGTCTAGGGAATTGAAAGTGCTCAGCCAGTGTTCCAATATCATGTTCTTTTGTGGCTTTGTGGCCACGTGCAGTATACCTGAGTGGTACTTTTTATGTGAATAACTTTGTCAACAAATCTAAATTTGAGAAATAACAGTAAGTTATGTCTGCATGCTTTTCATTAGCCCTTAGTATTCCTCTAAAAAAGGTGTTTGTTTGAATCTTTGTCATGTAACTAGGAAATCACTATGAAGAATATAATCAATTCCAACTAAAATTACTATATGTGAAAATGAAACTACCCTTTGGGGTGCTGAATTTTCACTGAGACACTTGTCACTGAAATAGACATTGCTGTGATTCTCCGCACTGACACAGGCGTGGGGAAGGTAAATGATAATATAGCTCTTATAAATTTATGAATTACCAGGTCTTTTTTAGGTAACAAAACATTTTAGGAAAGTGCCAAGCTCCATCTTATTTACTTTTTCCCTCTCTTGCTTTCCCTCTCTTGTTTTGTTACTAGTCTTTTCTTAGTTTCGTCTCCCTAATGCAGGAAACAATCTGGGATAATGGTGCAGTTGAGCTCAAAAGCGTATTTCTGTATTGTTGTCTCATTGTTTAGAAGATATGTGGTGGTTCTTGTCTGTGTCTTTATCTGCTATTAATTTTCCTTGTGCTTTGGAACAAAATACGTCTTCTAGTTTGCATATGTGTAGCACAAATCTGAACTGAGCGCTGAGACACTCAGCCATCTTTCTACACTTCTGTCATCTTGCATCTGAAGCCATGCTCTTGTTTTGTGTTCACTTTCTTTCCTCTGATCTGTAATCCACTCATTAACTCAGCTGCACAGGTTTCAGTGGCATTACCGTATTTATTTTCTGCCACGAGCTTAGAACACACATCATAGCAAGTAGATAAAAGTGTCAGAACACTTCTTTTTTTTTTTTTTTAAGGATAGTTTCCACATGTTTTACGATTAAATGAAGCTAAAAGACCAATTTATTGGCACTGTTAATGGAGTTCAAATACTCTGCTTACCTTTTCACTCTTTTTTTGTTTTCCACTTTTCTAAGTACTTTGAGAAGCCACTTTACCTCATCAAAAAAGTAAGTAGGTGGCCAGTTCCTGACTGCCCACAAGCTTTTTTCTTTTTTCTATTTCTTAAGCTTTTTCTTTGACCATTACATTTTACATTCCACTACAGTCTACCAAAGCAACATGACTTGGTGTGGGTTTATCAAAAACATCATAACTGTCTCCACTATGCAGTTTTCGCATCTGGACAAAAGGGAGTAGTCTTAGTCTTGTTCTTGTTTCACTTGTGTGTAATAGATGGGAAGTGTAACTAGAAGTTAATATAAAATCGTGGTATGTAAAGGCAGTTGTACTGGAAGATGTAACTAACTGCAAGTCTTGCACAAAAAATGTATAAATAATGAAAATGAATGTATGTAACTGGGTAAAATTTGAGGTTTGTATTATTAAAAAACAAGTTTCTTCTTAAAAATATGAAGACAATTGAGGTGTTACAGTGATTCCTGTGTTGTGTTTTTTCGTTGTTGTTTTTTTTTTTTTTTTTTTTTTCTTTTTTTCCCTCACCTTTCTGCTACCAATTTACCTTGTGTTCAGTACCTATTATCATTTTTAGTTGAAGGTTGGGCTTGTGAAAGAGGTTACATGCAGGTAGGACACAACTGCTTGATTTCAAAATGCAGAACCTAAAATATGCTGCTCGGTTATCTCCACCTCTAGAGGCATGTGGTGTCATCTTTAGGTACCTGAGATGCTTAGTTTTAAAGACGAAACTTCTTTGGAACTGAGTGAGGATGTTGGGGAGTTTGGTTTCCGTATGTATTTCAGTCTTTGCATCTGCAAACTGGATTTATTCTTTTGAATCAGGTTCTGTTTTTTTAAGAACAAGAAAAAAAAATCTATTCTTGGTCAAACTAAAGGCTTTCTTAAGTTTGCTGATGTCTCTGGCAATGGCTTAGGTGGAACATATGAGAGCCAAAGCAAATAGAAGGTGATCTTGCCTTATTAAATTGTGCTCAGATTTTGCTAGCTTCTGAAGGAGGGCTTTAATAACCAGACTGTTGGCTAATTTGAGATTCCTTAGATGTAATTTTTCTTCCTCATCTGCTATTACTTAAAGATTTTAGGAGTGAAGAGAGAGAGGAGAGAAAATTCAAGTGTTCTAAATTCTTTCAGTAGAAACACAAAAACAACCTCACAAGGACACTTAACTGTGATGAAATTTTAAAAACTCATCTCTATCAGACCTGTAAATAGGGCAGCCGGAGTGATTTTAGTAACTGTGTAGAAGTTGCAGACAAAGGAAAAGACACCCTCCTATGTTTCAAGGGATTTTGTGAGCAGAGTATGTGATGTCTGCTTTCTTAGCCTCTTTGTTGCATTATTCTTGTACATCTCTTATCAAATTTTAGGGAATGTTGCTTTTTCATCTCTCTAACATTTTTTTAACCTGCAGAAAAATATAGGGACGTAGCAAGCTATCAGGAAACGGATGGGGAGTATTGATTAATTATGTATGAAATGTAAGGTAAAGGTATCTCGTAGCTTGTTAGGTAGTTTCTTTTCACCTGTCAGTATGCCATGGGCAGTAGCAACTGTGCGTAGTGTTACCGTGACTTCTGCTATTGCTTAACATTCCTTTAGTCAGATGAAGTCATTTAAGTTTTTCATGTGTCTTGACTTTTTATTAAAATAAAAATAGGCATCTGCTTTTTTTTATGCAGGTGTTGATTTTTCTTTCCCTAGATTTCTGTCTAAATAAAAGCCCTTCCAACTGAGGGGAGTTTTACACAGGTCAAATAGTTTTGACTTAATTTGCAGTCTTTTAAATGCTTGGAGGCATTTATTATGTGAACTTTGGGTAGAAATTAGTTGGAGGGGGGGGTAAAACTTGGTTTCTATTTCAACTTTAAACACTGTACAAGATACAGTTCAAAATGGCCTTGATAACCTAGAGGAGATTACCAAAAACTATTGCTATAAAATTTAATAAAGATAGGCTATTACGTTTTAGATGTACAAAACATAGAAGTAAAAAAAGGGGACCAAGTGGTAAGAGGACAAATCTTGATGGTTTCAGATATGTTACAGACTAAACAGCATCTGAAAGAGGTCAGAAGGAAATTACTTTGGTATTCCAGTTTGAACTGCCATTCCAGTTTTGGGCCCCACACTTTAAAATGAACAGGATGGGGGAGCCATTTGCTACAGGACAGTAACAGAGGTTATGAGAGATTTGGAAGCTGTGTGTTGGGAGGAATTTTGAAGGAAATGACTTGCTCAGGAAAATGAGATAGGTAGATTGTTTTTAAACAGCATTTAAGTATATAAATGTTTTGAGAGGGACGATCGTTTATGTCGTGTAATCTCTGTGTGCTGACTGTAGGACAAGTCATAATTCAGACTTCATCAGAAAGAGTTGCTAGATAAGAGGAGAAGCTTCCTAACTCTGAGCACTGAAATTTCCCCTTCACTGGAGGGCCTTGTAGGAAAGGGTTTGTCACCTGCTACAGCTTTGGATGTTTGTGAACCTGCCCCAGCTTGGTGATGCTTCAGCTGGTCCCTGAGATCCTGTCCCGCCTACCTCTCAGTGATTTCACTGGAAGGAATTCCCATGGCTGTAACAAACCCTGCTTTTGTTGCTTAGAGCATGTGCTGTTGGTTCTAGCTAATGGCTTACAAATGTTTACAGTATACAAGTTTTTTACAAGTAGGGAGAGCAAAAACTAAGCACCTTCAGCCTCCTGTAGCCAAGCAGTAAGATGAAATTTAGTTGTATGTGCTATGTCACTGACGTTCAACTGTACTTCCCTCAGTCACCCATCATCTCCCCATAACAGTGCAGTTTTCCCCATTTTTTTTCCCTTTAATCTTGTTTCTACATCTCTCACCTCTTTGGACGAGAGAAAGAATGTGCCGCCCTTCTATAACAGTTCATGCATTTGCTTATTGGCAAGCCAAGCAGATGAGATGACTGTTTGTCTTTCCTGTGGTTGGAACACTTAATGTAGGCACTCTCCTCTACTTGCTACCAGTTGTCACAAAATGCATGAGACTTTTTTTGTTGTTGTTGTTTTTTAACACATTAGGTCTTTTGTCAAATATGGTTTGGTGAATGAGTTAAAAAATTATCAGGGGACTCATGTTCTATGTGATTCTTACAATGAAGCAGCTAGCAAATCTTAACAAAAAGTAAAGCTGGATTGTTGGGAATTATGTTAATTAAAAATGGCACGATGTTTCACTGGATCCAGGGTGACTTGGGATCAGAATACTGTCATTGAGAACTGAGCACTTGTGCTCTTTTTCTCCCCGGCAGAGGCTTTCTGAGACTGAAGTGTGCTCAGCATTAGTAGTCTGTAGAATGTGGGAAAATTTCTCAGAACTGTGAACTGGGCTTTCCTGTATTCATCCTCCAGGGGGATACCATTGCCTTTTTTTTTTTTTTTTTTTTTTTTTTTTTTTAAGATAAAGTAGATCATGATCTATCTAAATAATGGAGGTAAGGTAATGGTAAATCTGTTGCAGGAGTAAACACCAGCTCCTCAGACTTCTTTATTCACAAACCTCATGTTTTGTTCTATTCTTAAATCTTTTTCTGTGTTTATAGAAGCACTACTTTCCCTGCATACAAGGAGAGAGAATGTTCAGGAAAAGGCTTCAAGGCTAAGATGGTGCTCTTCAAATACTAGCTATGTAGAGATATGAACAGCAAACTACTGGGTGAACTACCTGTAGTTAACTCCCATAAAGAATATGAAAACAATTTCAAGAATGTGTATAAAATGGAATCACAAGGGATACTAAGTATGCTTGTGTTTTTAAAATGTCTTAGTGGACTAAAATTGTTGCAATTTTGGAGGAAAAACTGGTGTTACCTCTGTTAGTTACCTCTGTTTTACACATCTTTGTTTTCCAAAGGTAGCAAAATGATGTTTTGCCATGAATTACCACTTTTATCTACTAAAAGAGAAAATACAAGCATCCGTCCTGATTTCTAATTCTAGCTATTCATGTAGTTTATTTGCAATGATGTTCATATCCAATCTTATACTTACTTTTTTTTTCCACGGTAATTGTATAAAAATGGCTTGCTGATTTTAAGTTTTTGACCTTCAAACTGTAAGTTGAAGCTAATTGCAGCTTGTCCTTTTCTTTAATGCTAAACATTCCTTATAACAGGCTCGGTCATCTTTTTTCCATTAAGCTAGTTGAGCAGGTGTTGTCTTTGTTCTGTAAGGATACTTTCATGGCCCCCATCATTGCATTACTTGAGTGCTTCCCAAGTACTTTACTGAAAACATCCTGTTGGGATAGGAAAATATTGCTATCCTTATTTTACAGATGATCAGCTGAGATATTTGGTCATCTGCCCACAGCCAAGCTTGAAATCCGTGGGAGAGTTAAGAATAAAACCTGGAGTCCCTGCTCACTGCCTTTGCTAACAGACAATGCTGCCTTTTTTCTTTGCAACAGCTGTGAACTTAAGGTGTATGTTTATAAGATGATGTTGACGTTTCCATGTCAATTGGTTTAGTTTTGCTACTGCCTGTTCTTGTATGTAACACTTTTATTTACTTTGTTTTAAAACTGCAGAAAAATCCTGGAACCTCTAAACTTCTAACTATACTTACTTCCCATCTTACCTAAAAAAAAGGAGGATTATCACTGATCTGCCATCTGATTAACAAATATTTAGTAGAAATGATCTAAGGCTGGCCCATATGCTGGAAGTTTAGTGAATGTAAGTAATCTACAAAATTCTAGTAACTAAGGTGCTACTGTAGTTGTATAAAAAGACAAGGGGGGGGGGGAAAAAGACGACTATCCTTACATAGCATTTATTTGACAACTCCGGTTCTCACTGCTGTCAGGCCTGGAACTCAATTCAGGAATGCTTAGTTTTTCCTTAGCATCATCTCCTTTCATACGGCCTGCATCTTTCAAAGAGATAAAAATGAATGGTCCGACTTCTCAGAGCTGGTGAGTGCCTGCAACAGCATATTGAATTTTGAAAGCTATGTCCAATTACCCTGGATTACCTCACTAACAAAGGATCATGAGCATTTGAGAGGATGGAAATTGATGTCAAAATAGAAAATGGAGTACATTTTTAACACCAAAGTCTATTGTATAACAGGTGTGCATGTCTGTAATGTGAAACACAATCTCTAATATGGCTACAGGTTGCTGGGCTGGATGCAGAAATCAGAGTCAAATTATAAGGATTATGTTACACAGGCTGTCACATCAGGTAAGCATATAAACCCCTTCTGGTCTTAAAGTTAGGATTATTGTGCAGGATTCTGGCTAAAATCAGACTGGGTTCTATTAGCTTCCAGAAAAGAACTATGGCTTTGTGTGTGATGTAAAACTGTAACACTATAGCATTGAACTGGGTAATGGTAGTATAACAACGGTCTCATACAGTGAGCATCCAATTGAGGTGAACTGGAAAGCCAGTCTAACCCATATTATTTTATGATGTTATGTCTCCTTCTTGCGTTTAGGAATGAATTGGTTCCACACGCAGTGAGTTGAGCTGTTGCCAGTACTCTTTTTATTAAGTAATGATCTTAGAAAGTAAAGCTTAAGTCTTTAATGTGGCTTCCCTTACCTGTTTAATGCCAGTGAGAATAATCTTGTATTTCAGCAAAACTACGAGTGCTTATTTTCCAGCATCCTGGATAATTGGTAGTTTCTCTGAAAAGACTTGAACAATTATTTGCTGTAGAAAAATGACTCTAAAGAAAGAACTTCTCTGTAAAATCAAAGGTGAAGGTGTTAAACCCAGACAATAAAACTTAGATCAAAGTAGCCAGCGGAAAGGGCTGTAAGAAGAGCAGATTGTCTTTTAAGCTTCACTGTGTTGTGCAGGGTGTTACCTCTCCCTTCTTCTAATCAGATTTCATGAAGAAAGCAAAGCTATTCTTTTCCAATGTAATTCAATCAGAGCCCTCAGCTAGATCAGCAGGAAAAGCACCTGCCTTTCTTGCTTTAGATTTGGTAGATAGACCTCAGTTTTTGATAGCAGTTAGTTAATCCATAACCCAAGCATGTGCCCACAGCAACACCTGCCATGCAGGTGAGCTTTTGGTCTTGTTAATGTATAAATATAGTATGGATTTTTGTATTAAACTCGCACACTTGCGCACCCAATGGTGATCGTCATAAGTAGGAGAATTTAATAAAATGAGATCATAAATGTCTAATGTACTTTTTGTTGGGCAATAAAATTGCCCACATGTTGTAATTGAGGTCTGAAGTTAACTTGCTTGCTGGGGCCTCTCTAGGGTAGATTACAATGACTAATAGAGCACATGAAAAAAATGTTTTTCATGCTCTGCTTTTTCTCCCTTTTTGTCCACTAGCCTTTCTTCCTTAGCTCTATCTTGGGTTGGTGCCCATTGTAATATCTACTGCCATCAAACTCAGTACTTTAATATTAGGCACACATTTGAAACATCTGCATGACCGAGACCCTCCACAGTGACTTTTAAGCTTTTGTCTCTGTTTTCCAAAGTTCTTGGTTCTCTTCTAGTCTCCTGAGTGATCCTGATATAGTCCTCCAGAGGTCTGTAAAGCAGGCTCCTGTACTTTCTAATTTTGCAGATATTGGAACGTGAAGTGTGGGTTGAAGGCTTGATTTCAGGCATAAGTTTTCTAAAACTGACCTACATTGCATATAAGTGGCCACTGTGAAATTTAGGTGTGGAGGACCTTATATTCAGTTGTGCCCTGAAGTTCCCTGCGTGTGATGTCCTGGTTTGTACAGAGCAGGGTGTTACCTGACTTCACAGGTGTTTGGGGAGGGCCACATCTACTTAGTAAAGGAAGGGCAGGGTGGAGTTAAATCCCACATAGATAAGATGGTGGTGAAGAAAAAGGGTTGTGATCCATCAGTGTATGGAAGAATCCCATTGAGAGGAAGGGAATTTCAGTTCTTTAAGATAGAGTACACAAACATTGTCCAGGATATGTTATGTTACACTTGAGTTTTCTGTGGCTGGCAGCAGGTTAGTGTGCGAAAAGACTTACCGGAAAACAGCTAACACTTTACAGAACATTTTACTGTATCATTTTACAGAACAAACTCTTGATGGAGCTTTTGCAAGGATCATGTCAGGTACCTCATTGCTACGGTTGCATTCTATCCCCTTCACGTTTACAGTAGTTTGTGTCCTTGAGACTGTCGAGGAGTGCTGTGGTGCCCCATGGCTTTTCCTGACACTGCTTTTTGGTGACCTTTAGTGACTGTTACACAGTTTCACTTTCAGATTGAGGTAAATACCTTCCCATAGAAGGGGTGCTTTGACTATTATATTATTAGATCTGGTTGTCTGTCTTACACCTTGCGATGCTGATCAAACTCAGGTCAGGTATGTGTAAAATGCTGTAATTTGAATTTGGAAGTACCTTACTGCAGAAGTGAGCTTCCAGTGGGGGTAGTGGCACCAGAGTCCTCTGATTAACACAGTCTGCTCTGCCATATATGCCTCAAGTCATGTTACAGGATTACAGTCACAACACTGCACAATACTTGCTGGTTAATTGCAACTTAAAAATGAATGCTCCTGTTGAAGATTGTAGTAGGTCAGACCCAGTGCTCTAGCAACACTTCTGGAATGCATTTTAAAAATGAATACAAATGGTATTTGTTTGCTGTTGAACAAATAAAAGGATTACAATAGGAAAGGACAAGTTAACAGCCAGTTTGTGACCCATCACAGAAAGCACTGGAGAGTCACAGAGTCTGCCCTGTGAGCTTAATGGGGCTTGCACTCTCTCTTACAGTCAAAATAGATGAAAGGAAGAAGGCAAGGAAAAAACACTTTCCAGAGAGAGACTGAAACAAAAAGACTTTGGGCACAAGGAATTATCTCAGGAGTGGGAACTGAACCCAAATCCCAAATTCAACACTTCATTACCTTCAACGGACCATTCTTCACAGTAAGTTTGCCCCTAAGTTATAATTTTGGTCGTTGACAAAGTGTCTGTGTTACAGTGGTGGGTTTCTTTCCGGCAGTTCTCCCACCTTTTCTTGTGAGGATGTTCTCATTACATTGATTGCCTCATCAGTTACCATGCTTTATGTGGTCTGTTGACATTGCTTAAGAAGGAAACTGTGCAGAGCTCATCTCCAGAGCTTCCCAGTCACAAACTGGTGCTTCATGGGAGCAGCAGATATGGAGAGCAGGAGTTTTCCTTTCAGGTGCTATAATCTCACTTTGAGACACATACTTTCAGAGGCTGGCAGGCTTCAGGTAGCAGGATGCTGGTGTGAGTGCATCTGAATGCTGGAAAGCCTAGGAAATGCAGCCAAGTAGCAGGGCAGCTTGGCTTCATTTCCCTACCCAGGGGAGAGGCAGGAACCCAAGACAGTATTTTTTCCTGGAAGCAGAAGCAGGTGCCCGTCACCTTCAGTGAGATGGAGAGGAGAGGCCAGCTGTGGGTAGGAGAATGTGGAAGTTGGAGAGCCCTCATTGAAACTGTGTGAAAGGATGTGTAAGAGTATAGACGTTGGAGAGGTGTATAGAGGACCTAAGGCCTGCCTTTGTGAGTTCATGCCAGGTGTGTATTTGTAAGCTGAGTTTCAATCCTAGCTATTAGAGAAAATGAAGAAGCATGGAGAAAGTGAGAAGACATTAAAAATCAGAGGACAATTTAAAAAAAAAAAAAAATCGAACTCTCATGATTCTGTTGTGCCCTTTCCCTCTCTTCTCCCCTTATTTTCTTTTTTATTAGTTTTGACATACTGTTTTTCTTATTTTGAGGGTATGGTGGTATCTATTTATTTATTAAATCTCTAGTTGCAGTTTTTGCCAGCAGAGGGAGTTGAAGACCCCCTTTTAGACTTGGACCATGCAGGTTGGGCTGCAGCCCTTTTGGGTGCATTTGATGGAACATTCTCAGCACAGTTAAATGCTGGGGCCTGCATCAAGGGGTTGGAATACCATCAGGTGGGCTTTGCTGGTTGGTTGGTTTTAATGGAGAAATCTGGGAAGATGTGTTTTGAGGCAGTGAATTATCAATGCTAAACATCTGTTTGTCCCAAAATGTTTGTGCATGCCTGTTTGAATGCTTCTTCTTGTGCTTGGGGTATGAAAATAAAGTGAAACTCCTCACCACTTGGTAAATTCAATTTCATTGTCCCATTTGAATAAAATACTGGTGTATAGGTAAACTGCAGATGCATTTCAAAACAATCTCCGATCTTTGAGAATCCCAGAGGTGGACAAAAAATTTTGAAACTAACTTCTAAAGTTTAACACAGTGATCAGTTTTTCTTTTGGACAGTTCTAGGGAAAGAATTGTTCTTTAAGTTTTCAGTGCATACACCAGGACCCATATGTTCTGGTGACAGGGATATCCTGCTGTATCTTACGTGCCAAAACAAGAATAATAACGATACATGTGAAAATAAATCAGGCACTGCTGGGCTTCCTTTAGATGTGTAATTGTGGTTCCTCCGTCTTTTGACCATAAATCTCTCAGTTGAGCATTCATCCATTGAGCAGTCAGGGTCTTTTATAGCATCTCAAGCTGATAACTGAAATATAAACCACATTTTAAAGTAATTTGTTGTATAAATTGGCTTGCAAACCTCAAATTCTACTGATTGGAGCAGATACCCCTGTTACAGTTCTAGCAGCGTGGACAAATTCTTCAGAACTGAGCAGCTTGTTCTTGTGGCTAAATACGTACTGACAAAATTTCTTTGCTAGTTTCTAGAATTTCTTTATACCAGCATTCTGCGACTGTTTATTTTCATTGTGAGAAAAGCTGTAGTGTTTATAAACACTTGAAGGCTTTTCAAATAATAATTATAGGTGGGATGAATCTTTAGATGCAAGTAAGTGTTCCACTGTTTCACTTAAACCTGGTGGGCTACTGCTTATGTTTATATACCATTGCAAACTTAATTTAGATGTAGTAGTAAGGTCTAAAACAAGTTGTGCTTTGTAAAGAAACTGAAGAAAGGAACTAAACAGTGCCTGAGTGAAAACAGTGAGGGGAATCAGCGTGTCTGGCATTGACATAATACTGCGAAATCAATGCTTTGATCAACTATAAAGCATAACAGCTACGTGAAAGGTTTGCTGTGGTTAGCTGGCATTATCTCTTGTGCAAAGCAAAGTACATTGTAAACCAGTAAAAATTAACTGCCAGAGCACAATGATGTTTTTGTGACTGGGAATTCAATAAAATTATGCTTTTGTTGGCAGAATGATAAAAAGAATGGGGTCCATTTGCATACAGGTGAAGAGGGACAGCGATGTCCCATGTTCCTCAAAGTCTGAGGCACCACAGGTATGCGAAGTGCTTCAGCTCGAAGTGCTGCCTTTAATTAAACTTTTTTTTTTTAACCTGTGTGGTTATCAAGTGGATGGAAATGGGCAATACCAAGATAAGTCATTGGGTGGCAGCAGAGCATTTACCACTTACTGTGGCATTCCAACAAAAGAAAGGACCATGCATAGTTCTGCTTAATTTTCATGTAGGTATCTGAAAACAAATCTTGCACTCTGAAACACTGTCTCAGAATACTTATGATGAGAGAGCTCTCTGAGACAGGAGATTTCCCTTCTGAAGAGTGTTAGCGTGTGTGTATATATTTATATAAGGTGTTTGTGTTTAAGCATATGTGTACGTGTGCACATAAAAAACTGTGTCTCTGTGTGACCTCCGCCAGTTTTAGCTCAGTGATAGAGTAGCGAGGAGCTTTAATGTGATTACTACAACTACCAGCTCTCAAATTAGATCCCATATCCCTGACAGTTCAAGCTTGTTCCTAAGATGTATAGCTCGGTGCTGCTGTGAGTGAAGCCATGTCATAGTTCTTAATTATTTTTCTGCTAGGAGGAACTAAGTGTTTCTGTGAATGTGGCCAGCGATGGCTAGTTAACCAAAACTGCCAATGCTTTTATTAGTCATGTCTAGCTTTTTGTAAGAAAAGCATGAGAAGTAGGACAGTTAATATTTATTATCCTTTAGGTAGGAGTGCACCTCTGTGTTTATTCGACAATTTAAATATTAGGTCTCTCTTTTGGCTGAAAGATGTGGATGGTGCTTCAAGGACTTTGAAAATACTGTTTTCGTTTGGAACTAGAGAGTAAGTTATTCTTTGTGTATTTTTCCATTTCAGTGAAGGGATCAGATGTTCGTTTTCGCTTGTTTTGTCTTCTACTGTAACATCAGCCCTGAAGAGGGCTGATTCTGTACACCTCACGGTGTAGTTAGTGCAAAGGAATGTTCCATGACCTTAAGGAGGACACATCAAACGTAGCATGCATTGGTACAAACATACACGTTTCCTTTTCCTCGTACACATTATGAAGTTACAGGCAGCTACAGGAAGATCAGGTTATTCTTTTCTTTAGTTCTGCTCACCCATTCCGAGCAAGCAGGCACTTAACTAATGTAAACTGTGCAGCTAAAGCAGTTTTGAATACCAAGTATGACCAGTAGCAAGTAGATTGTAACCCATGCATGCTCAGCACCCTGGCCAATAATCTCTGCTTGCTTTCCACTCTAGCACTACGCAATAAGTGGGTCTTGCAATGAGGCAAGGAGGTCAACTCTTGCAAACCCGAAGCAGAAAATAAATTCCACAATTTGTCTTCAAGTGCATCCTGGTTTGATCCTTTGTGATGAAGACCTGCTGCTGTGTGTCTGTGCCTCTGTGTTGAGGAAGCAGAAGGCACAGGGAGGCAGAGGAACCACAGATGTTTCAGGTGATCTCAACTGTATGGTAACACAGAGAAGGGGTAGTCTGAGGCATCGGCACTGATTTGTTAGGCCAAAACGAACTCCTCTCTAAGTAATGTCATAACACGCTTTCTGTGAAAAAATGTAAGATACGGTATCACTTGCAGAACAAATTAAAGTGGAAGTTACAGCCCAAAGATATGCCTAGTGGAAGGCATAAAACCGAGAAGGGGGAAAGGTGATGAAGACAGTATGATGGCAGTGAGAACTTTTTGCTTGTATTTGGACCATATCTCATGAAGTGACTACATTTCAGGATATTCTCTTTGTCTGCAAATGATTTAGCTGTAATGAACTCACTTTTTTTTCCCCTACCACTTTCTCTTATTAGCTTAACTAGTTCTTTTGTTAACTGCTCGATCCACACGACTCTGGGCTTATTTGAATTTGCCTATACGTGGGACAAGTGTCCACTCATATGTTGTTTCTTTATTTACTTCCACGCTCTGTCGTTAACTTCTGCAGAACATTAAGAAGTAGAGTGGAAATGATAGGAATCGTGGTACTGAGGGTCAAGCGTGCCAAGTCTTCCGATACCTCTCTTTGCCACTAATGTGCACACGTGCTAGGAATTGAGTCATCAGTGCAAATGTGTTGGGAGGAACAACACTGAGCTTTTTATCTGTAGATAATTTGTTTGGATGAAGCCACTTTGGGTTTATGTCAGACTGTGGGTGATTAAGTGAATTTGTGGTAGAAAATGAAGGTGACTAATGAGAGTTCTGTCAATTTTGGTCTGTGGTACGTGCAGCAGATATTTTTCTTTTACTTCTGAATAGACAACAGTTGTGGAGAGAAGTACCAGAAAATGTTAGAAAGCTATTTGCAATCCCTTATATGTAAGGGTTACAGTACTGATGCTTCACGTCTTCCCAAGGCTGTGTGCTGCTTCTTTTTGAGGAATCAGCTCTCTAAATCTCGAACAACCTGAACAAGTTAATTGATTATTTTTTTATGAACAAATTGTTTTTCATTTTCTCCCCATTCAGGGGTTGTTCAACCTGACTGCAGAAAATACACCGTGCCTGTTGCCCTTTGCCTATTTTACATGCTGACAATAGAAAACCTTTCTTTTCCCACAAGTTTGCACTGACATTCTCATCTTCCCTAAGGGTAACTTCAAGAGGATGACCACCATTTCCTCCCAGTTAAGCTTCCCTATGTCAAAGATATTTGATCATTTCTAGTGGATGGAAAAGGGCAGTTGGTAATTGTACGTGTACCTCTGCAGGCTGTTGTGATCTCGTCTATTTTACGGCATCCCTTGAATTCAGTGAAAGTGCATCGGAACCCCCTGGGTGTCACAGGATGATTTTAGGTTCAGTGCCTTGCATGTTTTAACTATTTTATCTAGAAAGCTTTGGACTGTAGTTAGGGAAATCTCTACACAAATTTTTGAGGAGAGGAAAGAGGTCACTGTCATTTTGAAGAATGCCAATGTCATGCATCAAAGCATTCATGGGGGCAATCTGGGATGAAATGCAGTCACTTTGAAGTGTCACTCTACATCTCAGTGTAGACAGCAGGGCAATGTATGTGTGACGATATGAGCCCTGTTGGCATCTGGTGGTTTCAGGTGCTTTGGTGTTCTAGTTTGTGTACTGTCCTCAGCATGGAACTGATTTCCCAGGGAAACTGAAATGTAAAAATTGTAGAGTAGCTCAGTTTGAATTTACGCTGAATGAGCTGTAATGTTGGCAGGTAGTGGTATTGATGCCTCTGCGCATGGTAAGTAGCTGTCAGTAATCCATGTGGTTGCGTTAATACTGTGAGTTCTGCTGCGATATAGCCTAGGATGTTTCAGATACAGTGATCATAGCTGTCCAGGGAAGCATCTATGCTGCTTTTTCTTCAGCATTTTGGATGTTCTTGTTCAAGTTTTGACATATTACCCTCATTCAGTGGTAAATTGGGTTCTGAGATGACAAATCAGGTTTTTGTGCCTCTTTTACGGTGTACCACAGAGCTTTGGAATTTCATGTGGCCTTATATAAAAGGAAGTAAATGATTGTGCATTATTCATAAAATAATGTCTCCATCTTTTGTGTGTTTCCTCTCCATAAATTCACCAGCAGAGGGCTTTACTGCCTACTTACCTTACCTTAAATTCATGAGTACACTACTGAGACTTCCCTCCTGAAAGAACTGTTCCTGACAGGTTTTGACCATAGAACTAAAACACTCGGTGCTGTCTGAATGTGTGATGTATGCTGCATACCATCCTAAGCTAGGAGGTACATCCTATACATCCTTTCCACGTCTGAGTAATGTTCCTAGCAAAAACTTCAGATGTCACTTTTCAAGCAGTATGACATTTTGAAGCATTATTGTTTTACATCAGAGCTGCTGAGTGGATGCTTTTCTGTGAGGTGCAGTTTTAAGCTGGTTTAGATCTGCCTGATAGTTTCTGGTCTGCATGAGGGAGCTTACTAGGTAAGGTGGCTGTAAGGTCAATCTTGATCTGACGCTGATGTCTCTCTACAGCAGCTTTGGCTGACAACTCAGTGCATGCTCAGGAAAGTTCTTCTGCTCTCCTTGTTGCATGCCCTACTGAGTTGGGTTAAAAACAGGACTTTGTATTCTGAGAACATAGCCAAAGGTGGAAACTTGAGCTTCATGGGAAAGTAAACAGATTCTTTTGGCATCTCAGAATGGGCTAGTTCCCGCAATAACCCAACACGTTTTTCCTAATGAGAAGACTGGGATTCAGAGTTCCTGCTCTTAAAAGTGGTAGAAATTCATTCACTACCATACAGAAATCGTGGTTGAGTTGCTTTTGAGCTGTTCTGCAGAAAATGGAATTATTTCTTGATTCTAAGTCCACTGAAAAGACTGAAAGACTTCCACTGGTTTCAGTGGCCTTTGGTCAGATACATGATGTATTATGAAAATAGCAAAGAATGTCGCTGTGGGCTTTTGACCCTAAAAGCAGATTGGCAGCATAGATATAACCTAGCTCTTCATGTTTTCCGAGTGCTTTGCTGTTAAGAAAATTACATAAAACATTATTATAAAATTTTCAGTTAAAAATATTTAGATGGACGTGTTCAGAGACCATTTTAATGGTTTTAAGAGTGTCTTCTTCCTGAGTCTTTTGGATTCTTCTATATCCAAATGTGATCTCTCAGGACCATTTTTGCCAATGGAATGTTTTCTTAATTGTATCCAGGCAGTTCAGTGCAGAGAAGGAGTGACTGTGAGCAGGAATAAATCACTGCTAAGTACCCTGAAAAGAAAAATGAGCAAGACTTGAATAAAAACAAATTTACCGCCATGACTTACTATTTCTGAGGTGCCTAGAGTAGAAGTGTGATCACATTTCTTGTTATAAGCCTTGTTTGAAATGAATGAATGTTTTTCAAAAGAATTAGTGACTTAGATTCTATACAATTCTGCATGCTTGTTGTGTGCTTTCTAGAGTTCCTTTTGCAAAGATGGATAAATATGATTAATATCACTCTGTAAAGTATTTACCTAGGGCAAAAGCAGTTTCTTTCTATTCTCTGCTTTTTATGGTAGTGACTAGAGGCTGGTTAAGAGCAGGGCTATGTTGCATTAGACGCAGAACAGAAATGATCCCTGTCCCAGTGAAGCTGTAATTTAAAAAGACAGCATGAAGAAAGGGACGTTCGGAGAGGTAATAGTGTAATAAAATCATATTAATTTTAGCATTGTTCTTTTTTGAGATATTCTCTATTCTGGGAGAAGCTAAATGGATTGGCAAAGGGAAAGCAGCTGTCTGATCTGCAAAGGAGGTAAAGGATGATGGAATAAAGCTGAGATGAAGACCAAGGGTCTCCGAGAGGTCTCTCAGCATCAGTTGTCTTCTTTCCATTGCGAAGTGCACAGTGTTTTTGCACATCTATGTATATATGAACATACGTGTTTAATAGCAGACTTATGTCTGCATGCGCTTTACTAGTGGTTTCTCAGTGAGCATATCTGTATGAATATTCAGCAACATTCTTATCAATGTACTAGGTTTTTCTTTTTTTGTCCTGGGAAAAGCAGGAAATACAGAATATCTGAGAAATGTATTTCTTGAAACTGGCTTCCCATAGCGTATAGTGCCTCTTCAGTGCTTCCTGTGTTGTGTGTGCAAGGTGAGATACTGCCCCGATGGTAGCTGTGGCAATACCCCAGCATGATCAGTGCTGGAATGTTTGATGGTTTGAAAGAAAGTCCTGACTTAGTGAAAAGCAACAGAATACTTTGTGGCAGTGGTGATGACACAAGGATTATAAAGCTTGCTTGATATTTTTGTGTATCGTGGAGTTCAGCAACAAGTTCAGTTTCTGAGATCCCCAAATCCTTTTTAAAGCCATATATGTGTGTGTGTATATATATGCACTATATATATATGCATTCTATATATACTATATATATATGTATATAGTGTCTCTGTCCTCAGAGGTGCAACATTTCCTGTACAAGGTTCATCGTTCCTAAATAAACGTAGGGTACAAGTGTTCATGTTGTCAGTAGCTCAAATGTGCTATAGCCTAACCTTCTCAAAACTTTGACTAATCTCCTTATTCATTGATGAGGAAAAAACAGGTAAGTTGGGAACTTCATTGAGTCTCAAAAACTAAAACACACAAGGGCTGTTCTCTTTGCAGTAAGTATTTCTGCTGAAGTGCTCAGATAAAAAAGTGAGGTCATGAAACACAGGATTTTTTTTCTTGCAGTTTGGAGGTGAGTTTGAAGTTATTTTTTCATTTAGTGAGGAAAGTTGATTATCATTAATAATGCAGCCTCTAATGTTTTGTTGTAATCTTATTTTAAGGAAATGTTTAAGCATTAAGCATTTTTCCCACAGCAGTAAAACAATGTACTTTTCCCTGCCAAAGATCACATTCACATATATCCTCCTCATTCCTGTAGCTGGAAGGTAAAGTTTGGAGTTTTTCCAGTAGCCCAGCTGCCAATTTGCCATCATTGATTATTATCAGGAGTTGTTTGACTGAGATGTCTGATGTATAGCAAAGTATGTTCTTGGCAGTGTGTGATGTATTAGCTGTTTCAGGTCTTGGGGTCCCACTGGTACTGCTTCATGGAAGGCTGCACTTCAGAACTGATTGTAGTTTGCTGAGAGAGAGCTCCTATGATGTAATTAAGTTGTAGTGCATCGATTAGGCAGCGTGTGTGTGATGGGAGAACGAGTTTGCTGGCACCCATACTATAAACAGAATACCTAATCCAATTCCTTGGCGTTCAGAAAGTTCAGCTATTGAATTCGGTGAGAGGAGGTGCATGCTCAGTGCGCTTTTGACTTAGTATCCAACTCCCCATGTCCCTGAAATGTTACCTTTTCTGTTAGGACAGGTATTAGGAGATCAAGAGTTGGATTCAGTATCATCCTCAGCATTAAGTGGGGAAAAATGAGGAAAAAAAATAATATATATATATATGGAGATCTTATTTCAGATGAAAAGAAATGCAATTTTTGTGAAGTGAAGGTATGTCATAGTATTTAGCCCCTTGGTTTGCTAGTAAGAGATGATCACAATTGTCACATCATGATAATGCAGGAGATGCTGCAAAGTCTCTGGATGCTGATTCTAATTAACTTCTGAAACCAAGTTTTAATCATGAATGAGAGTTTTTCTGTGACAAAGCACTTAAAGTCAGCATCACATTTGCATTAATGCCTTATTTAAGCACTGGAGCTAGCAAGCTAAGATACAAAAATCAGAAGGAATTTAAAAAAACGGTTGATCTTAGTATTTTATTATCAGTCTTTTGATTTAGCAATGCTTGTTTCACTTTGAGTTTTTCAGTTCTGCGTTGTTAGGATTACATATGCCATATGAGCATTTGTTTAAAGATCAATTTTTTTTATTGGGAGTAAAATAAAAACTGGAAATCTGTCTGTTATTCTAAGGCATTATAACAGCTTATTTGTACAAAGTTTAAATTTGGGGCCAAATTTGACTTGTGCTTTAAGACAATAATAACCTCAGAACCCTGCTAGTAAATGCTGGAGGTTTGTCAGTGCTCAAACGAGTTTGAAAACATTCGGGTTATTGGCCATACTTAGTTTTTACACTGGTGGAGTTTAGAATAGAATGTATGGGTCTGCACTGGAATTCCCTAAAAAGCTGAATGTTCATTACAAGGTGTGTATAACAGCTATCCTTATTGTTTGTAGCCGTCTTTGCTTTCTTAACACTTTCATAATCTATTAATCATTTATTAACCCTTTATAAACCATTTATAAATGTACCCTGAATAAAAAAGTGTGACCATTCATTTTTTTCCTCGAGTTGAATATTAAAGGCAAGTCCAAGGTCAAGATGAGCATAGGGAGGCTTTAGGGAGTTGGTATAGTTTATATTTTGGTCAGTCAGCTGAGGAACCACGTGGAACTAAAATTAGTAAAGTGTGTGCAGCGAAGAAAGTTCACACGGTGTAATACGCTGTGGGCAGTATTAGCGTTGATTTACCCAATCTGTTAATGGTGTGGGCTGTCCAGACCTTTGGAACATTCCTTAGCTCCTTATTTAATGTAGGAGGAATCATTTCTGAAATTAGCATATAAATTGTCCGGAGTCAGCAGCCCTTTAAAACACTGTTCTACCCTTGTGTCATGGCATAATCGCTGTTCTAAAAATCCCCAGTCAGGCACGCTATTGTGAAGAAGCTCTCAGCTTTAGGTTGCATACTGAGAAAAGGGCATAAAGCTAAGAAAATTCATTAAGTTTAAAATGGGGGAAAAGGTCAGAATTTGGTTTGGTAAGTTGTATTTATTTAGTGATGTTAATAAGAGAAAGTGTATTATGATAGGGAAACACCTGGCAGGGTCTATTCATATAGAAGGCTTACACGTATGTAATTGAAACTGGAGGGTTTTCTCATTCTGACATTGTATTTGTTGTCTTTCCTTGGTCTTCCCATAACGTGTAAATACGCTGTGCCCTATGTTGTGTTCATCGAGGGCTCACCCCACCTGAGCCTTGCATGCGAACGAGTCCGCTTCTGGTACCGAGCAGCAGGCTGCTGCAGGGAGGAGGTGCGAGGAACCTGTCGGAGGCAAACCCTCTTCCCCAGCTCCTGTTTTTGCTGGCTCTTCGAGGTGCTGTGCTTGTTCGCAGCTCAGTTGCCAAGAGTAACATGCAGCGCCCTGATCTTGCTTATCGTTTGCAGAGAAAGATAATGGAGCACGTTTTCTGCTTGTGAATCGTGCAGGAATCAGGAACTCGCTTCTTAAAAAGAGCATATTTGTGTATGGAGGCAGAAAATAAATGAGGACACAGCGTGGTAGGTTCATTTGGCATGGATCTGAGATGACCACACTGAGCAGTGAAGCCAATAAAATCTTTGTACTACAAAATCATGTGTTCAGAACATGCCATGTACTTACAGAAAAACTATTCCAGGAATGTTGTTAGAGACTTTTATATGTTTATTTGGTACTTATTTTTCGTCTCCCTTGCTCCAAGAGCCAGGTGCTTTAATCACAACAAAATCAACTGCCCAGGTCACAGAGAAATAGGGCTGGGAAATAATGTAGTTCCAGAAGCTCTTAAAAATCGTCTAAAATAGCATTTTTGTATGTAACTGAATAACAATTTTAAGTTGGGATATTTCCTTACTTCCTAAGGGTTAAATACGGAATTTGTTACTTAAAATGCTTTATTGAAAAGCTTTTTCCATTCCAGAAAGGGTTGGCTTGTGGCCAGGAAAGTCTCCAAGATACTGGATCTTTAATTGGTCCTGGTCTCCCAGTGTCTACCCCTATGTCACCCCAGTCTTCTGGGGATGGCAAGTGTTTCGGAAGAGGGGGGAAAGAGCTTTTATTGCAATAAATAGTGAAGGAGAAGTGTTGGAGAAAGAAAGAAAAATCCAAGGTCCCTTGAAACTAAATAAGTTGCTTAACTGATGTTAAAGTAAGGTATGAGAAGAGTTTCTTTGTGAACTCCTTCTCCCATCTTCTATTCAGTACCTTTAAAATTCTTTTGTATATGGGCAGCCCCAGTGAACTTCTGGTTGAGCTTATATTACTTTATATATGAGGATCTCAAAACTCATAGTAGTGTGTTTTTTGTTTATGATTTTTTTTTTTTTTTAAAGGCTCACAACTCCGAAGGCTAAACATAGGAGTTCTGATAGGTAGAGGATTACGTGCGGTGAGCAGGTGTTGTGTTCTGCCTTAGTGCTCTGCCTGGCACAGCGAGGCCTTGGCTGGGCTCTGTGGGCCACAAGCTCGACGCTAAACAAAAATCGCAATAGCAACGTGACAGTCTTCTCGCCAGAGCGAGCGATAGCAGTTATTTTGTGACTGTGAACTTAGCAACTGAAGAACTGCATTTATTTCACAGGCTGCACAGAGTGTCTGATCCAAAGATAACCATGTGCAAAAGTGTCAGAATGTTCTGGATGAATCAGAGCAGGCTGGTGTTCATGCAAACGTGAGCTTGACTGCCGTGCCTTTGGACAGGCACAGATTTAGCGAGGTGCTATGAAAAGTCTCAACACGCCTCTCTGCACACCTACCACACCTCTGCCAGAGCACTCCTGGGCCTCACTGGAGCGCTGCATCTGCCAAATTTGTGATGGTAAGTTGGGATTTTGACACAAGCTTCTCGGGGACCTGACTTGGGGTTATTTTCCTGACTGAGCTTGTGGCCCAAGTCAAACAAAACCCAATGACATGAAAAATGGCCGCCTTCACTACAGCAGTGCACCATGTTTCTGGGGCACAGAGTAAGGTTCATACAGTCGATGTGTCCTCAGGGCCACGTTTATATTTTTATTTTATTTTATTTTTGACAAGTCCCCAG
Source organism: Aythya fuligula (assembly GCF_009819795.1). Lineage (NCBI taxonomy): Eukaryota > Metazoa > Chordata > Aves > Anseriformes > Anatidae > Aythya > Aythya fuligula. The sequence goes on from NC_045563.1 coordinate 47,047,388, forward strand.
TGGAAAAACATCTTTGAATTTTCTTATCCGTGGTTCTCTCTGACATTTTGTGGCTTGTGGTAAATGATGAATACTTTTTTTTTTTTTTTTTTTTTTATGTTTTTCTTTAAAAATATTTATGCTTCAGTGGCACTTTAAATGTTTGAAGGGGTCCCCCCCCACTCCCTTATTACTCAATTTAATTGGAATTATGGTGCCCATCAGAAATATTACTCCAAGGTGACCTGGAAATAATCATTTCCTTTCATCTATACCAAACATTTGTAGATCATTAAAATGTCACAAATAAAAAAGTCTTATTCACAAAGAAATGGCTTTATATGAGCACAATAAAATATGAGATTTCATTATATACAAAAAGGCTATGTTTTGTATTCGTGGTTCACAGAGCAAACGTCCAACACATGTGGAATGCATGGCAGGATGTAGGACCCTCTAAGGGTTGTATACAGATATATGAAGGGAAGGGGGGGGAGCACTTGTGGGTCTGAGGAAACGACCCCTTTCAGGAACAAATGGAGCATGTGCTCCGGGTCTCTGGGAGGATTTGTGCGGGGATCTTGCTTCCCATGTGTGCGCATTCCTCTGAATCAGACAGGTGTTAAAGTGAAATGGTGCCCAGAGGACGCAGCACCCTCCTATGCTATCAGCAGCCCAACCACATGACGGATCCGAGAGCAGCCAAGCACAACTGCTGAGGGGTTTGCCAAGGGGTTAGATGCTGAATGCTGAGAGGGAGGATCCTTGCCAGCTTGGCACCTTTAGGCCGTGTGGCTGCTCCTGGCATGGAGTCGTCCTTGTAACGTGCTGGGGAGAACGGAACCTGAAACTCTGTCTTAACAGTTCCTTGTGAATGAAGATAACTTACTGTTGTGCATATAAAATATCAGTTACCTTGCGAGTGCGTTTGGGCGGCTGCGCACGGTGTTGGCATCTGTCCATAGTCGCAGTGGTGAAATCGGAGGATCCCCTCCTGGCAGTCGAATTTGTTTGCTCCCCCCTCCCCTCCCACATTGCACTGGAAATGAGTAAGAGAAACTGTTTGGAAACAATTGACATCTGGGGAAAGATGTTCATTGGCTTCTGGGGCTTGAATCAGCCCCTGAGCTGGTGCCTTAGGAGTGGATTTAACCAGTGCTGTAATCTTTTGGCACCTGTTGCAGTTATTTTGGCAGTGGCATAGGACTGCTTTGATTGCACTGGGACTAGAGTAGTGAGCATATGTCTGATGCCCACCCCAGAAAGAGCAACTCAGTGCCCTTAATGCCTTTCCCATTGTTTTCCTTCCACTCCCTCTTATTCATCAAGCTGCTGTTAGTAATTATCATTACATGCAGACAAGCATCTATCAGCATCTCCAAAGCTAACAAATGAAGGACGAAGGAAGAGGAGAACAGGCATTAGGAGAGGTCTGTGTTGTTGTCAGAGTCCAGCTGCTTTTTGCATTTGATTCGGAATTGTTTATCTGGCCCTGAGTTTTAAGAAGTGTGGTAAACAAAGGACTCCAGGCAAAATGATACATGTCCTAGTGTCTGAGATGTAATCAGAAGAAGAGTATTTGGGTTTATAAATACGTTAAGCAAAATAACCAAATATGTATCTTCAAGAAGAGAATTCAGTGGACCCATTAAAGGAAGTCTCTGCCTACATGTCTCTGCACTGATTGTACATCTGTAAATGGCTGCCGTCCAGCAAAGCTCTTAAGTGCATGCTTAACTCTTAGCACGGCTTGGCTACAGCAGTGTTACTAACTTTGGCATGTGAGCCTTTATGCATTTGGGGCATTCACATGCCTAGTATTAAGCACATGTTTGTGTGCCCTTCTGGGTAACTAACTCTTCCTTGTGCCCCACAGGCCTGCAGCCAGGAGTGAGTCCAGTTTCCACCTCTGTTTCCTGCTCCTGTAGAAGTTTTTGAGGAAGACAGTAGGGCCACATCATCTACAGCTCTTAGAATTTTACCCTTCATGTGGACATAGCTGAAATACAGAGGTACAGACTCCTGAATAATGTCATGAATCCTACCAATACTGCATGTACTTTACCTTCTCAAGTGCCTTAGAATCAGTCCAGGGACTCTCAAGCATCTCTAGAACATAGTCTGAGATCTGCTAATCAAAATGTGCTGTTCCCTTTTCTGAAGGGGACTGTAAGCCTCTGCAGTCACCAGGGCTGTTCATTAAGCTCTGATGGACAGACCCCATCCTTACACACTAAGTTATAGTGAGATGGTCCATTGAGGCCCCCGTTGTCGTAAATTAACGCATCTTAAATATATTAGCTGTACAGTCTGTGTAGAATTTAGCATTTTGTTGAAAATGACTCCTCAGGTAACCCCCGTGGCAGAGGCAGAAAGCATAGTGGCACGCTCAGGTACGCACACAATCCGTATTGCTGCACTGCAGTTGTGCGTGCTTGTACTGACGGACAGTCTGAGTGTTACAGGTGGTAAAATCTATCATTGCATTTGCTGCCTTGTGAAACGTCATTCTTGAGAGGTGGGGTTATTAGATTTGGAAAGAAAGCTCTGAAATCGTTACGGCAGTTTCTGGAATTACAACTCAGCTTTGTTAATCTAGAAAGATGAGAGGAGCTCAGGCTTCCTGCCTACTGACAGACTTCAAGCGAGAAAAATGTCGGCAAAGACAGCTTGCATGCTAAAGCTCTTAAATGATGAACAAGGAGAAATTAATTGAATATAATGTAGTAGTCACAGTTCATAGATCTCATTGGGTACTTCTTTAAAAAAAAAAAAAAGTAATAATACTTGGTTTAAAAAAAAATAAAAAGCAAAAACAAAAATTCCATCCGTAACAAACAACTGTATTCATAAGTAAAGTCCAAGCAAGCTAACCCCAGCAAACTATTCTGGTGTGCACAGTTCAGAGTCCACTCAGATATTTTCCGGTCTCCCATCTGCACCAGAAAGTTGCTGGACAAGTAACTCGTTCTCTCCAGTAGTTTCTTGGTATGCCTGAGGTGAGGTTCCAAAAGAGAAATAGCTGGCAGGTTGCTGGGTTTTGTTTTATTTTTATTTTTTTACCCTCACCAAAACCTGTTTGTATTGCAGACATCTCTGGTCTTTGGTACTTGTAGTCATTTATTTTAAGAAAGTTAATTTCTTGGACTTAATAAAAAAAAAAAAAATCTAAATGGGAGAAAAATATCCTGTTGTGAGAAAGTTTCTTATCTGCTGCATTGAAATAATTGAAAATGGCTTTCTAAACAGTCCAGAGAAGTTCATTTAAGGGCTAAGACCCAAATGCAAGTTTGAGAAATACTTTAAAATATCGTTGTCCAGCTTTTTGCCCCTGGAGGAGGAAAAGAGAAATCTAGAAAGCACCACATGTTACAGATGCTGTTCAAGATGCTTAACACGTTACTTAAAGAAGCTCTGTAACCATCTTGTTGTGAGTAATAAAAGAATGTGAATGGGATGGAAGAGGAACAATCCAGGCTTACTGTAACCACATCTGTAGCCTTGCCATTCTCGCATGATGTAAAGAGGTCCACAGACTTCTGCCAGTTCCTGAGGTATTACTGAACGTATCTCTGCAGTGCAAAGCAGCACCAGATTAGGGAGCCTCCAGGTTACCTCCGAGTGAGCTGGCACGTCTGTAGTAGACTACCCCACACGGATACTCGCTTCAGTGCCAGAAACAGTAAAGCTCTGTTACTGCCATACATAGTTAATTAGCTCGGGTGTCACACAGAGCAAACACAGCTATATTGCTTCTGGTTCTGCAGCTCAGTTAATTGACGCTGGCTTGGGGATCTTTGCCCCAATGTGCAGTGCAGACATACCCAGGAATGCGCTCCTATTGTTGATTGAATACTGTATTTTCTCATAAATGTGGCAGGAGTATAATTGCAGGGTGGAAAAAGAAGGGCAATATACATTCACTTCACTTTAGAAACTAAATTAAACCTTTGACTTAACTCACTTCTATACCAGCTCCCTGCAGGCATTTCTACAGGCTTCATTAGAGCCAACCTAGAGGCCATGGAAAAGGTCTTACAAAAGACTAGCCAGGAAGCCAGTCACAGCCCTAGATCCTGCTGCTACAGAGCACAATCTGCCTCTTGGCACCTCGGGCTTGCAGCTGCCAGGCACTCTCCTTATGTGGTCACTGGTGTTGGCTCCGAGGCTGGAGCAGATAGACGAGGAGGGCTGAGGGGGAACACATTCATCACTGCCAGCACAGAGCGGAGGCAGTGCCAAGTCACTATGTAACTAAGCACATGTGCCAATTTGCTCAGTAATTGGATTGCTATTTGAAAAATTAAAGTGGTGTCTAGAAAATTCTAACCTTTGCATTTATGAAGTACGAAGCTTGCGGCTGAGAGCCCGAACAGGAAGAATAAAGGTGATCAAACATAGGTGTTTAGGAGAGCAAATGTAGGAAGTAATTTGATTAATTTCAGAAGTGTTGCCCCAGCCTCACAAGCAGACACTCTGTATGGAGAGACAAAGAGCAAGACACAGTGCAGTGGAAAGCTGCAACATTATGGACAAGCTGTAACCCATTGCTTACTAAGGAAAATTAGTGCAGACTTGTCAGCTGAAAGCAATTCATATAAAGAAAACATATAATTAGAGGGAAGGGCTTGATGTACTTGCTGTAATTTTTTCCCTAAAGAGGGAAAAAGACCCGACGACTGCTAATAGGCATTATATCTTTTTTTTTTTTTTTTTTTTTCTGAGCCTGGAAATTTGTTGCTTCTGTCTGCTATTGTATACATTACTCAAATGCATTTGCTGAGCAAGTCCTATGTACTAATATTAAAAATGAATTACATTGAATTATCCAGCTACAGAGAAAACTTCTTATTAAAAGCATGCCTATGCCACAAAGCTTTCTGCTCCCCCTGAAATCAAATTCAGACCTTGCTTTGACTTCAGTAGAAGCCTAATTATGTCCCAAAATACAGTTACCTAAATAGTCCTTCAGGCGTTTCATTATTCTTTGCAGTTGAGCTCATTGACCTTCCTTATTCAGCTAAAAATTTTGAGCATATGGATACAATGGATTATAAATTTTTCCTAAGATAATATTTGTAGTTTAAAGTATAATCCAGTTGCTCGTAGACATATAAAAGTAGTGCCTGGGTTCTTCATCACTGTTAAGCGGAAACTCAAGCTGGAAGCCCTGTGTTTAAAATAATAAAAAGGAAAAATGTATGGACTCGTACTGAGGAAGAACTATTTGGAACCTCTGTGAAATGTCTGATTATTTCTCATGCACTCAGTCCTGGTAGAATGAGGTTAACACATGTCAAAGCAGAGGCTCGAGAAATTTTGGGTTACATTTCTGCCCCTAGATGGAGTATTCTGCACACTGGTATTTTGGATATTTTGGGAGAATGGAGCTGTGTGTTAGGAGCCTTGAAATGCCTCTTGTTCTGAATTCCCTTTACAGTGTATCAAGTGCTGCCCACTGGGACCAGAGTAACTGGGTCCCAGAGACCATTTAGAAGAGAAAAATCAAAATAGGGTTTGTTTGTATAATTGATCGGATACTATAAAGGGCTCTGCAGTTTCTTAGTGTCTCTTATTTGTTGGTTAGTAATAGATACGTACGTAAAAAAAAAAGCAAGAAGTCCATATTTTATAAAGTGCCACTAATTACTATGAAACATCTGATATTTGCAGCTTGCAGTGCTTGGTGTTTCTGTGACTTTCGTGGTATTCCCTTCTCTTAGTATACTGTGAGTACCATGGTAACGTTAACTGCTTGTAAAACATTTTAATAGTGACCACTGTAATATAGTGCTTGTGTGCAAACAGCATGCACCATTGCTTCGGAGGAGTTTGTAACATTTTGTTTTTGTCACAATCAGAGTAAAATGCTGCCAGATCTCAACAAGTGAATCCTAAACTTGCCAAATGGGGAGCCGCAAGTAAGTTCTCCTCTTCTGCAGCCTCTGTCTTTGATCATCTCTGGAGTTTCATTGATACATTCCTACCCAGCACTCAGGAGCTTAGTGAAGCATGGCTCCAGAAAGCTCCAAGTTGCTTGGGAAAAGCATTTGGCTGCAGACGCTGCATGTGGAGGGGGGAGGTGGGTGTCAGCTTCGAAGCCAGCTTTTGAGAAACCTAGATTGTTTTGTGCTGTGAGCGAGGATTCAGCTGTAGGCTCTTAGCTCAGGTATGTTCGCATGCGGGCTTCTGGTTCAGCCCGCGGTAACAGGAGGGACCAGCTGCAAAGTTTGTCCCTGGACTGGGAGCTGGATTCCTGCAGAATCCAGGATTTTGGTTTGGACCTTTTTAAATATGATGTAAATGCCAGCAGCTTCCTAACAACTGTTCCTGAAGCTCAGAGCAGAATTTAGAGCAGACCCTTGTGGGTTAGGGAATTGCACAAGATATCCCTTCTCAGAACAGAAAGGAAAAGCCCGACAAAACCTAAGCCATCTGACCAGAGTCCTGAGAAATGCTTTCCAGCTTTCAAAGAAAGAAAGGGTCTTAATTCAGATTTGCCGGAATCGTCTAATTAGTCCCTTTAATGCCATGCACCTTATAGTCTGCGCCACCGGATTCGTCCTATAAATGAGACGATGGGCTAATTCATCTTGGCAGCAGTAAACAGACCTTGTGATTGTCCTCCTTACAAACACCGGCCTGATTTTAGGAAAATGCTTTGACCAAGCCTGTGTCCCTGCTCCCTCCCCCGCGCCCCCCCCTTTTCCGAATGCTGCCTGTGCTTCTTGCCCTCCTTCTTCCCCACCGACCCACCCCACCCCGTCTCACACACAGTGACATACCTCACACATTTGCCACTGCTAACAACAACCTGTCAACTCTTTCTTTGCACCGTGCTAGGCGCCCTTTGTTTCTGCAGCCCAGCAAGCCTTGCAGCTGTTGTCCGAGGCCTGCTCCGACAGCCTGTGATCAGTCAGCTGCAAAATCCTCCCTGAACAACTCGGTATTCACAGCTCTAATCGGGCCAGCGGACTGTTTCCTCCTCTCTCGCAGTAAATCTTTATCACTTGCGCTCTGCTCGTCAGTTAGTGGCGCCAGCTCTTTGGGCTGCTCTATCCCTTTCCCATACTCTGCTGCGCCGTGTGCTCTGAATGCTAACTCCAGCCTTGTTTAGACTCGGGGCTGCCTCGCTGCTGCGGTCCACATGTTGGGAAGGTCCAAATTCCTGCTCCCTCCCCATTTTTAAGCTGCACGGACACCAAGTTTATCTCTCTCCAATTGCAGAGATACTCAAAAACTCCCTCTGCCTGCCTACTTGGTGTTGTATCCATATAAGTTAATTATGTGATTATCTTTCTGTTTCTCCCCAGCAGTCTGTCATGCTTCTGTTTAATAGCTGCTTTTGGTAGGAAGGCGAGGGTGAGCTGCCTAGCCTAGGAAAGCTGGGGATGGCAAGGGAAGCCCTGGGGAAACTGGCACAAGCTTCAATTTGATCGCATGCCCAGGGCTATTAACCTTCCTCCTAATGGTTCCCCCACGGACGGAAACACATTTCCCTCCATCCTGTTCCTGACTTGGTGCCATCTCAGTCTTTTAAAAGATTTACGTCAAAGATGTTGAATTGTGAAGCAGATTTTCAGAGAAAGGATCAAAGTTTGCTTTCTTAGGATCCCGCTTGAGCCGAGGAGAGTCCACGAAGCTTTTCAGATGAGGTTTGTTTCAATCTGGAGTTGCTCAGGATTTACACTTGTGGAGCTGAAAACACAACTTTATCTGTGCCTGTTGCAGCTCCTGCCACAGCATGAAAACTCCTCCTGCCTCCTTTGCAAAGCCTTGTGGGTTTTGCTTTCCTGTGTTGTGCCTGGGCCTGGGATTTTAGACAAGTAATTATTGCTCGGTTAAACAGCAAGTTTTGCAAAGAGGTTCATCTAGCTTTCAAGTAGAGCTTGCTGGAGATTACTTTTAAAAACAAATTATCCAGCACAGTGAGGTTTTATACGTGTTTGTAAGGAACCTGGGAAGCTTTGCCTGAACACTGGTCTGACAACCAAAACCTGCTGTTTTTTAATCTTGTCTCTGATGCTGAATCCATTTCCAGCACTGGAAAATGCATTTCTCTTTCTGCTTCAGCTTCCCACACCTTAAAGTCTTTATTTTCAGCCCTTCCAGGTGTGTGTGTGTGCGTGCACAGGGGTGAAGATTAGCCAAATGTAGAAATATTCCTCTAAGAGTAAAACATGAACTGGCTTTAAAAATATGTTGTTGCTATTAATTTTATGAGGCAGCTGTAAAATAGATGCTGCTTGGAAAATCTGGGTTCACTTCCACTCAGACTCTCTACTCATCAGTATAGTGGAAGGTAGATTTGCTTGATCAAAGAAAAACTCATCTGTATAAGATTTTAGTGTATGTGTGTGTTGGTGACCAGTTCAAGCTTGTAAATAGATGCACAGGGTAAACTTGATGGCAACGACAGTCACTCTAACATGCAAAGGAGCACTGCAATGAGATCGTATTAAGCAGCTATGTCCAGCAATACGCAGGTAACGTGGGGCACTGCTGAGTCACCGAGCTCCAAGTTTGAGGCTGACAGCCTCACTCACATCTGTCTCCTGCCGATCTGTGGCAGCCTGCAGTCGTGTGCACTTTCTGGCCCTTGTGGTTGTGTTCTGTTGATGCACTCTCTTTAAACTGCTCCCATATACATCTCCAGATGGGATGTTTTGCTGCTGTGTAACCAGACCTATAAACACATTTTAGGCTTATTTTAGGGAAATAGCTTAGATCTTTCTGGAATTTGCTACAGAAACGTTTGTTGGTCTCTGTGTGTTCTTCAGCGAAATTGAACATCCGTAAACAGGATTTGAATACTTTTTTTCTGTAGGCTGTCTGCAAGGGGAAAAAAAGTCTACAAGAAAATAGGCTGGTTGAACCTTTTGTTGTGGGAAGCTTTACTGTTGAAAGTGCTCCTATGGTCAGAGTCAGTTGGTGGGATATCAGATAAAGAAGATACAATAACATCTTGACAAGCCCCAGGCAAGCATCTTAGATAACCCTTTCCCTTCCTCTAATTTTTCTCATCTTGCTCTTTGTTCCTTTCTTCACGTCCCAGGGTTTTACCTCTCATCCTTTGGTGACCCCAGCTGTCTCCAAGGTCCTGGAGACTCCTGTGAGACCGGTGCCCTGGCTGAGTTTCGTGGTTTGGCTCACATGGCTCTTGGCACAAGTGATGACGTGAGACCTCCTGTGCAGTCAACCACCCCTGCTTCATCCGTACTTGAAAGTCTCATCTGTCCTGTGAGCCTTGATGGAGTTTCTTTGCTTACAGTTATAATAACTGCACCGTTTGGAGGAAATATGAGTTGTGTACCCTGACACCTACCAGCTAAAAGTGTAATAGCAAGTTTAGCCCCAGCACACCTTCTTATTTTTGTCAAATAGTCTGCAGTAGGCTGGACGCAGTTATTTTTTGATGTGAATATCTTCTATTTAATGAAGCAGTTCAGCTTCACCATACTTGGAAGAAAACTTGTCCAGTTCCACGGCATGAAAGGCAGTTTATTTTGAAGTATTTCTCAAGCACTTGATGTCCTTCAATGTCCTTTAAAAATCAATATGTTGTACATCATATTTTTCTTTGAGTAAAATCATGGTAGCTCAGGATTTATCCATAACACTGATACAGGGGAAGGAAATATTTTGTATTCTGAATTACAAAGGAAGGAAGGTGCTTCTGTCACTTCAAAGAGTCTGAAATGAAAGTAAATAGAACAAGAAGACTTTCTCAAAACCGAGCATCCAATCTCAGCTCCCTGCTCCAAGAGGCAAGCACAGCCTTTGTGTTGACCCAGAGCTGCAGTGCAGGCTTAGTATTTTTTTTTCTGTTAATGGTTACTGCTAGAAGAGTACTTGTTCGTGGCGGTAGGGTGAGCAGAGTTTGAGAACAGCTGATCCGTTCCCTGTTCCAAATGGAAAAAGGACTTGCCTTGCCTTTTCTAATGTACATGTGTATCTGAATCCATATATAGGAGCAGGATGTTCTATTGCTCTGTTATTAAGGAGCAATGTCAACATTTCTCTAGCTCCTTCTGCATCTGCCTTAAGCAAATTTCAGACACCAGCAACATTCTATTAGAATTTTTTTCCCGAGCTGCTGATAATATGCTTACGCTGTAATTCCATTTTAAAATAGTCTTTTAGTCTAGGAATTTCCTCGTCTGATTTGCCTCAGACTTTCCAGAAAAATTCTACTTTGGCATAAAGTTTGCACCTGTGAAAGTTCAAGGAAATCGGGTTAGCTTTTGCTAAATGAGGAAGGGATTCTGCCAAAATTGGGTTTACAATGAAAGGCTAGTTTAAATATGGGCTGACTAGTCTCTTTGTAATTATTAGGTAATATTAATGTATAATCAGTCCCATAAAGAAAAAAAGAAATCTAAATGGACTTTATATTGCTTATAAAAATGCGTTTTTGTTTCTTCTTTGGCTAGTCAGGAGAGAATGTTCGCTATTAACCCATCTTGTTTAATTTTGTGAGCCGCCACTCGTGTGCAAATTTCCTGTACATCTTGAACAAAAACATGTAAAAGATGAACAAAGAATGAGGGGGGAAATTATAAATGGATCCATGTGACTGCCTCTTCTCCAGACATTTTTTTCCCTCACTTAGGAAGTTTAGAGGGAACGCAGGACCATGCAGTGTGTGTTAAAACTGATTGGAATATCTTTCTCCCTCAGGGTATTTCTTTAATCAATGTTTCTTTATACCATTAGGTCATCTCTTCTTTCTTTCTTTATTTATTTTCTGAAGAATCCTTGTTTTGTATGTTTTCATGCATCCTGACATTTATTCTCAGAATTATGGCCTGATCACTTCCTGTCCTTTTCCTCAAAATTTCTCTCATTTTATCTATTTTAAGTGCTGAAGCACAAAGATAACCCCATCATAGTTCTCTCATTTTCCCCAGCGGCTCCCCCCCTTGCCTCCCCGCAATGAAAAATGAAAGGTCTCATGGTCTTACAGATTTTCTTTATGCTTATTTTGGCCTATTTGCAACCCAAATACATCATCATGCTATAAGACGGCTCTCTAAGGCTCTTGGATCAATTAAAGGTAGCCCTATTCATTGCCAGTACAAACCTTTGCCTATTAACTCTTTCAAAGGGCATTTGTCATCGCAAAAAGCTGTGAATGCTGTCTGGGTTCATTGATTAAAAAAAAGGTATTGTTTTAAGGCTGCTGAATATCTTAATTAGTTGTAATCAGAGGGTAGCTTGTGTCTGTAAAGTGATACAGTTACCTTTCACCTACTTGCTTTATTCTGTGTGTTTTTAAAAGAAAAATATCTCAAATGTAATTTAAGCAGAGTGTTTTGAGGGTACAAGAGGAGTGCACTTGCTGATCAAAGTATAATTTATGACATTATTTTATAAAGCCAAATATTTAATGTGCTAACTCAGAATATGTCTCATTGGCTCACAACCAGCCTTGAGAGGGTAAGTGGAGCGGCGCTGCTCATTGCCAGCTATCATCCTCCTTTCTTCGCTCACAAATCCAATGTCTGTATTCTGGAAATGTAGAAATCCACCTCAATTCTGTAAGCACTCGCACGTGTGCTTCGCTAGAGCACATGAATAGTCTGCTAGTACAGAATATGTGCTGCGCTGTTTGCCAGACCAAGGTAGAACTGGGTAACTATTCTTTTTCAGATCAATAGTTCATTTGCCACAAGTTTGTGCTGTCAAACTTGCTGCAGCTATTTGTGAATTTGTACCAAAACTGTGAAATTGTTTAAGCTGGGAAAACGTCTTTTCTGCTGGCCCTTGAATCAAAGCAGTGGTTAATAATAATCTGTTTCTTATTCAAAGAGACCCCTCTGAAAATTGAAATCTACATTTTTCCTTGGGCTTCATGAAAAATTATGGTTGCACTCGATGCTCTTTTGGTTAATTTTTCTGAGAAAATAGTTTGCATTTCCCCTAAAATATTTCACTCAAATCAAGTGGTTATTTATGTGCCTCTAATGGAGGCATTGGGGTGTAAACGGATCCCTTGCAGTCATGTGTCTCAACGATGCATCAGTAGCTTGCATAATCTCACCCTCACCCTCTGGAGATGCATTTCTAGAGATGATGATTTAGGGGTATATGCTTTTCTTTCCATATTTGAGTAAATATCTTAGACAAAAAAAAAAAAAAAAAAAAAAAAAAAACATGACAGAAAATCTTAAGTTAAATTGCGGTTGGTAGAAATGCGTGCTTTTGCTCTTGGAGGCTGGATAGAATAACAGCAGTAAATGACATTTTATTTGTTTCGTCTTTGGAAGGGGAGGAGGGCACAAATGGTGTCTTAATGGGGAGACCCTCTTATCTGGGAGAAAATATCTTTAGAAAGTACCTCACACACTGACCAGGTGCATTTTGTTGCCAGTGCATTTTGGTGAGCTGGAAAGCAGGGCAGTGCCATGTCTGGGAGCCACCAGACAAGTGAATCCTTAGCTCCTGCCATCAACTTGTGGACTGCTTGATGAATTTTATTATGAGAAATCCATGCATGCTCATACAGGGATTCTCAAGATAATGTGGCAGACTTATGTAGATGCTAACAGTACTGTATCTAATCTCTTATTTTTCAGTGGGTAAGTATGCTAAATAACACTTCCCTCACAGGACAATTTTGCTATAGATGCTTGGATTCATATTATGAGTACCTTATCTCCTTTTAATTTTTGTAACAAAAATTCTTCAAAAAGACTAGTTCTGTCTTCAGTCGACTGTAATCATCCCTGTTTCATAGATGGGGGAAAAACAGCCTGATAAAGATTAAAATCCTAATTCAAGAAAATGCGAAAACTTTTGGACGTCTTTTAATGTTCCTGTGATTTTGGAGTAAGCTGTTCTGAAAAGTTTCTGTGGGGTGTTGTCAGAGGCAAAAATAGAATATGCATTTGAGTTGCAGACAGTGCCTCAGTCCCAGTATTCCTTGCTGCAATATGTGGACTTCAGAATTTTTCTTTAGTCTTAATGATAAATGTGAGGCATGGCATGGTTGTACAGCAGAGGGATTTATTTTAGTATTTGGTTATTGAATTCAGTGATTTATCTCCACACCAAAATTAATTTTAGTGTTGTAGTATAACAGTGTAGGTCTAACCTTTTCCTTCAGCTTTGTACATTTTCACTGCATCGCGTAGTGCATCTTCTTTGGTCAGGTGCCTTAGCAATAAATTTGAAGAAATAAAATCGTGCATTTCTACTGTAACTGTGGCGTGCATATGAATTCCAATATAATGGCATTGTGTGTCTTGCTCTATACAACATTTTTAGTTTTTTTGTAAAAGTAGGAGATGATTTACGAAGTGTGACTCATTTTTCCTTCTCCACACTGTTCCAGTGGAAGAGCTCAGACTGCGATGAGAAAAACTAGTACACGTTATTAAGAATTCTGATAAAGTAGGCTGAATAAATTTGTTTTCTTTGTGAGCCTTAATCCTGTGTTGTATTGGCTTCTTGGACATGGCTAATTTATTTGGAATTCCATTCTGTTCCCGACAGCATTCCTGATTAGCAGTTTGATCACCCGGAGCAAAGTTACATACCAGCTTTCAACTCTTGTAATCTAGCAGTGTAATTTTTTCAAATGGACTCTTTTCTTTCCTCCTTTGCCCTAGCTCCCCTTCTTTTTGTGTGCAAAGAGACTTTAAAAGTAAGCAGGATAACCTGTTAGTAGACTGAAAGATTTGTTCAAAACACAATGCAGTTTGCTGAATGCCCAACTTCTGTCAGACCACAAAGCATCAGATGCAAAGTTCAGACTAGAATATAGAAAATTCCAAAATCACGGTCAGATCGCTGTGTGTTTATTGTGAGTTTAGTGTTTTGTAGCTATCAAAATGCAATTTAAGAAAGCAAACGATTAGGGAGAAAAAGCTAACACGTAAAGCCTGAGCCATGCAATCTCACGCCATTTTTTGATTTAGCGTGACAATGGTAGGTCTGATAATTCACTATTGCACATGGGGCTTTAAATAAACATAGGAAGTTTTTATTGAAGTTAAACGTGTTTAATAAGTACCTTGTTGAATGAAGTCATATTTTTGATTGTGTCTTCAAAGTTTCCATGACTCCATTATTTTCCAAATAAAGCTTTGTAAGAAATATTTCAACTATACCTTTCACGTAATGTACTTGTTTTTAAGTAAAAGACTAAGGTTAGGAGCTGTGTCAGCCCAGCACGTGAAATGTTTGCCTTCTATCACTTGTAAAGGATAGCAATTATTTTCAGCGCGGTTCTTTCCACGATCTGTAGTTTGTCAAAGCGCATTCTGCCTGTGGTAAATTTTAGAAACTTTACTTATCTATTTAGTTAAGTTTGTCACATGCTAGACCTCATATGGAAATTGCAGTTACATCGTTGTTCACTTCCGTCAATGTTGACTTAAGCTTTCAAAACAAATGATGACCGAGAAACCCAAATTTAATTGTAAATCAGAGACAGATTTTGATCTGATCTCTTCCTGGTAGAGCATGGGAGAAGCATCCTCACTGTGAAACTAGAGGAAACATGGCTTAATCTGCTGAAGACATGTAGTTACAGATGAAAGGGAACTGTCTTTCCCATCCTGTGAAGTTTCTTAAGGTCCCAGTATGGTTTTGTGCACAGTGAGAAGAAAGTGAGGTTTGTAAGTCATGAGAAACTTGGGAATAGCTTGAAGATAGGTGGCCATGGCACTCGTCAGGAGACTCAGCCTGTGGTTTTATGTATGAGTGTTTTGACTGTCTAATACTTAGAAGAGTTTGATCTTCTTGTTCTGGTCTTAAATTTTACGGATCTAAAAAACAGCTCCTGACAAATATATCATCATAGCTGGAGTCTGTTTTGCCAGATTTTCTGCTTTTGAAAAACTGACATTTGAAATGAAACACTGTTTAGTCAAAAATAATGCAAAATAATAAATTAAAAATAAAATTCTCTACTAGATTGGCGTGTAATACCATGAATTCAGTGGAAAAAAAATCCACCAATGGAAGAAAAGCTCTGAGAAAGGATGGTTTAGGACTAAATCCATTTTGTCCAATTTAATTCAGTGATAATTCCTTAATTTCACCAGCAGAAGTCCAGAGGGTCTTTCCAAGAAATAAAATTACACAACTCAGTGTGAAGACTTAGCAAGCTGTGTAGGGCCTCTGGCAACTGAAGAAGAAAATGGGTGTGATAATTGCTTATAACAAATTATTTTCATGTTCATAATACATGCAAGGCTTTTTTTCCTGTGAGTGGCTATTAATATATATATATTTGCATTTTTATTCTTGTTTGTTGTGCGATAGTTGTCTTGGATGTTACTAATATTTTAATTCAGTGATGTGATTAAATACCATGGCATGTACATGATCTACTTGGCTACTTCTAGATAATGTTCTGATCGTGCTTCTGGAAAGAAAATTCTGTAAGCTGAAGGGCAATAATCTGTCCGCTATTGAGTGTTGCGGTGTGCAGCAGCATGTGGAGGAGATGATGCACTCACAGCTCCTGAACTGCGAAGGTCATATTGAGTCTTTTTTAAAACACACGTCTCTCTAGGTAATCACTTTTAAGTCAGATTTATGAGTTTAATTTCATTTCCTTCTGATCACTTTCCTTCATTTTTATTATTTTTCCTACACTGTGCTTTTTTTTTTTTTTTTTTTTTTTTTTTTTTTCCCCCCACTTGTGGCTGTGAGGCCTTGAGGATGTGGTTGAGTTTGAGTTTTACAAACACTTCTGGTTTTACAGCCACTAAAGTTCTTGACAGAAGATATAGGTAATAAATGAAGTATCTTATTTCTGTCCTTGATCATGGAAAGGGGCATATTGAACTGACTGTGGTGGGAGGAGTATGTTTGCTGGGGACTTTCCAGTAGAAAACCAGTGGGGCAGGTGTTTGGGCTTTTCTTTGACTCAATGCAACATTGAATGGTCCTGAAATGTGCTTATTATCACAAGTTATTTGAAGTAGGAATTGACTTTGAATGTTAGGTTTTGTCCTCTAAAGCTATGAATACCTTGATCTGGCTCTTTTTAAGTGGTGTTTTATTTTCCGTGTGATGTAAAATGCTTGTTCAGGAGATTTCATGTGTGCAAACTGGAGCAAGGTGCCTTTTTCACTCTGATAACTGTAGCAGGCACATGACTGAGAGATAAGTGCTGGTTCTGAATTTCTTTTTTTTTTTTTTTCTTTTTTTCTGTGTTCGTTGTTTTTTTCTTTTTAGCAATGAACTGGGAATTTCTTGTTAGCCGTGCTGACACCTGCAACTCTATGCCATTTTTCTTTATAGATATACTGACTTTTGAATATGTGGTAAATACAGTAAGTGAAATATCCTTTTAATTTCTTTATATTTTGAGATATATTTCAAATTGCTAACAGTGGATGTTTATATGATTATTGTTGTGCTGATTTATTGCTTGTAATTTTACTGGATATTTTAACATTTTAGGAATGTAATGGTATTTTAGGAGATAGACTGCTTTATAATTGGAAGTGGAAAATTGGATATGAAATCTGTTGGATTACATTTTAAAAGACTGCAGTCTTTGACTTTTTTTTTTGGCTAAACTACCCTTCAGAGTACCAGGGCAATTAATTACTTGATGATAATTTATTAGCAAAATGCAGAATTTGTCTTGGAAATAGTTTCAAATTAGAGGATTTTCATAAATATTTATAGGAGGAGAAGGTAATAACGTTGGTTATGTGATGAAAACATATATTAGTGAGAAAATACCACCCATCAGGAATAGTCTTCTATCATGCCGTTATTCTCTAGAGAGGCGATTAGTTGAAAAACGATTTTAGCAAAATAAACTCTGAGCAGAGAGGATGCTTTTACATGTGATACAGCATATGTTCTTTGAAAAGGCAGGTCAGTCAAAACAATGCCAGGCATTGGGAACTTACGTTATCTGAAAATATATATTTGGAAAAATTCAAGCAATAATGATTTATATATAGGTTGTACATAGTGCTTTTCCTCAGTGAGACTAAGAATACTTTGCAAAGGAGAGGAGAACAGTGATTCATATTAAACTGCATTTTCTACAGTCACAGAGTGTTTTCCTTTGGCATGCAGAATTGTCCTGCTTATGCTGTGCATTAATTTTCTGTGCAAGGAAATCTGTCCTAAGGAGTGAAATATAAGCAGAAAAATACTTTCCTTCCGTCTTCGGCAACTGATGGTTCCTTTGTGTGAATAAATGCAGTACCTGCAGGGAGTGCCAAGCTGACAGCCGTGGCATGTGGAGCCAAAGACCTGCAGCAGCAGCAGGGGAAGCTTACCCAGCTCTGTGTCAGCCTGTCCCGAGGAGAGCCCCGTGCCAGGCGCCAGGGTTGTGTGGTTTCCCTTCCGGCTTTGACACCTCTCAGGGAATGCCAGAGATGGCATAGCTGAGAACCACTTGTGAGCCCGGGGAGGAGGCACCTGTTCGCTTGGAATGAACCACCAATTTGTTCTTCGTGTGCCCTTAAATAACCACTGGGCTTCTCACCACTAGCAGATTGAACTGGAGCTGCTGATGGCCAGGGAATATGATGTGCTGTATGTCACAACAGTCATGCTAGCTAATACTGAGCTCACTAAAATCTGCTGGTGGTTTTCAACAAACCTGTTAGAGTCCGGAGAGCAGGATGGCATTAGGGTAAAGGTGATGACTGTCATGGAAGAAGCACTTTTAGGAAGAGCAAAGGCATCCATCCAGAACTGTACTTTCTGAATTAAGGCAGGTATCATCGTCTCCACCAATAAATTACTTACGGCTATAAAGTGAGCCAGTTGCCCAAGGGAGCATGTAATGCAGAGCCACTGGCTGTGGGCTTATGTTGGTTGTATTGTACCAGATAGAGCCACTGATCAGTTTTTCAAACTGTTTTTCCCACTTAAATCCCTTTTCAGATGAAACAAAGATTTTATTTCTCATCATCTTTGTGGATGTGGGTCTCTTAAAAACAAACAAACAGGTTAGAGAAACACCTGCCAGGAATGGCATAGTTGATCTTGCTTTAGGACAAGCTTATAGAACTCGTGGGTCCCTTTCTTCCCTTTTTTCCTCCTATAGCTGGAGGTGACCCAACTTATATATATGTGTGTGTATAAATGTACGTATATACATTTGTATTTTCCACCATGCTGCATTCTTTAAGCAAAATCTTAACTAGTTGGAGTGAGTAGTCCCTTTAAACTCTGCATCTTTTGAAGTCTGTAGGTATAGAAAGATACTCATTGTTCAGTGCACCTCCACAAAGAATCCCTCTTAATCCCGACTGTGTGTATTCATCCCTTGGTTGAGCCTTCCTATACAGAGGAATTTGAGTTGATTCACATTCCTTCATAAATGCACGTAGGGTAATACATCAGACTTTTTCCTTTTAAGCAATCTGATCAGTTCTGACACTTTCCAAGTCCATTAAAAACTCCCCATAGTAGTTAAGAGTACCCATTAGAGTGAACAAACTCCTGAAACCCCTTAAAGTATTTGCTTTGCCATGCCATTTAACTATTTACAAAGCCTGGAGCTTTGCTCCTGATACACCGTTAATAAAAGGGAATAGACTAAATTTTTTCCTTGTAGTGTAAATGTATCTGTGTTGTCCTTGTAGAAGACAATGTGTCGGATCTCCTGAGGCTACCCCAATCAGGGCAATTTTGACCAGAAAATGGTAATGTAAGAGAGTATTGACAACTGATATTTTGTATGCAGTTTGGTTTAACACAGAGTTAGGAAATTCAGGGAAGCAGTCCTGACACTGTGCTATTGCTTGGACCTCCTCCAAGTCATTTCTCTTACTGTTAATCCTTCATGTTGTTACCTTCCCAACTCCACTTGTCCAGTTCCAGTTGCTGAGATCCAGGCCCAGACGAGGTATTAAACATCTGTGTAAGTTCCTTGTTCCCCTCCTGAGCTGCATCCTAGAGTTTGTGCTTGTTCTAATGGGGACTTGGCATCAAAGGAGACCTCAAGGTATTACCGTACCTATTCCCTGATTTTACAAGAAAACAAATGTAGATTTCACAGAGCTTTAAGTCTCAGAATCAGGCTTTAAGTTCTTTTAAATGGAAAGTATGGTTTCTGGGCAAAGCAGTTTGCTAGTTGAGCAAGTTCAAAAAGATCTTAGCAGTTCCAGTAATCACTCATTTCATCAATCCTCTATATTTAAAGTGAGCTAAACCAAGTTCTTTCCTATAATGTCTACTTCAAATAATGCTGCTTTACATTTGGAGAGCCAAATAAGGAAATAGGACATAATCTTCCAGGAGTTTCTTTCCCTTTTAGTTCGTCTAACTCAGAGACTTGCTGTAACAAGAGCCCTTCTTTCTATGAAACCTGTTTAACATATTCAACTAAACAAACTATCTCCTAAAGAAAGCACGAGCATTTTTTGTGTGTGCCTTGCTCTAGCGTTGGATTTGAGGACATTTCAGCGTTTGTCGATGCACTAATTGAGTGATGCATTTTGGACAGCTTCTGTGTTCTGATTTGTTTTGTTGTGCTTTTTTTTTTTTTTTTTTTTTCCCTCCCTCCCTTCTTCCCCTTTTAATTTGTCTAGGAGAAAAAAAGCCCCTCCAGTGTTGTTTCCTGCAAAGACCATTCTTAAGAGCTCGTTGGACAGCGCAGGGCTCTTGAAGTGATAGCTAATTGGTGAAAGAAAGGCCCCGATTGTCTTGAGGGAGCTGGAAAGTGCTGCGTGTGCTGCTGAAAGGGACTAGGGAGAAGGTGCCTGGTTTCGCTGAGCAGCTGCTGCTGGAGATGTTTGGAGATTACATCAGCATTGGAAAAAAGGGGCAAAAAAAAAGTCCAACTTCACAGAGATGGAGTTTATGGAGTTTTTTTCCCCTTCCAAAGGTCTTCTGACAATACTGTCATTGTCAATATAAGAGTTGTTAATTCTTTATGAATAGCACATGGGGCCTCTTGACTAAATAGTACGTTACATGTCCCAAATCTGTCAGCTGGGCTCTTCTCTCACATGCTAGTGAGATCACTTTGATTGGAATGTTACAGGAATTGCGGGGCCGGCCACAGAACTGAATACTGCATTATATAATTAGATCTCCCCAAGTATTTTTTTTTTTTTTTTTCACATTACCTCATTATTCTAGCTTAAATATGGAATCAGTCCTTTTGATGATTTTGCTGATTGTGATTATATTCATACGATTTGTTTTATGGTCCTGCCTTAGTGCTTATATAGATTACAAACTGTCCCGAAGGTTTCCTGACAAGAGAAAAGAGGACTAGGATACTTCAAAAGGCTTGTTTGGATTTGAAATGGCAATGGGGACAACCGGACAAGGTAAATGGAGCTAGAGCAGATTTTACTTCGGGTTCTGATGAGAGAGAAATGACCTGCTGAGACTGCAACTGAGTGAAGAGTCTTCAGAAGGCCTCATGCTGACAGAGAGGGGGGGAAATCCAACAACTGATTGAATCAAACGACTTCCTATCAGACTAGGGCAAGAATTTGTTGTTGGGAACAGACTTGTGGACTTTTGCCAATGAAATGATCTGGACAAGCTGGAAGGAATCCTATTGTTGGGCAGTCCAAGGCTGCCAGTGGCCCCGTCTTGATACATGAAATGCGATGGCTTGTTGCCTGCTGGATAAACTGCTGATCTGCACGTTAAGATGTCAGCTGCACAGCCTGCCTGGATGCAACAACTGACTGCGCCTGAACGAACACGAAGATTACTGGCCCAGCTTAGGATCCATGTCTAAGGAAGCAGATTTACAGAGTGCATTTTTACATGATTGACTGTCTTGTTGCTAAATTCTGCTTGTGGTTCATCACGGTCAGTTGGATCAGAAACTGAGTGTTTTTAACTGACTATAACCTGATGATTATCCCCATTTCTTATCAAGTGATATATCTGAATAATCACACACAGCACACCCCTGGAATACTCTGCTCCATGAAAAACAGATCTGCGCATCTGAGTTTGTCTGACAGACTAGCTGTGCTTCAGCAGCGCCAGGTGTGGGGACATGCAACAACACTCAGAGTCCTTGCAAAGTAATTTCATTTCTAGGCTTTCATAAGGAGCTACTGGGACACAGGAAGATTTGATGACTTGCCCAAGGCAATAGTGACTTAGGATTCTTTGGTGGTTAATGCGTCTTGCAAAATGGGACGGGGGACTCCAAGTGAATTGTTTGCCTTCAGGTGGCTGTTATACTAAGTCAAACATCCAGAGAACCTTGCTGCAACAACAGAATTTAACACCTGCTGTTAAACACTTGGTTTTCCTACAGGAAAAGTAGGAAAATTGTACTGCCTTGCCTGAGAAATGAAGTTGAAATGCAATGTCCTTGGCCCGATCAACTTGAAAAAGGTTTCCCTGGGTTGATGATTATGTCATTTGAAAGTAAAGACTCCCATGTGATAAACTTACTTCAGTGTCTCTGGGTAGCTTATGTGATGATATCAGACTTCAGCCTAGGTAAAATCCTGAAGCATTCCTGTAAAGAGTTTCTGGCCCATTCATGAGTCACACACTCCTACAGGCTTGTCTCATTTTAGCAACTGTTAATCAGCCCTTATCACTTTGTTGTTTGAAGCCTCCTAAAATTCAGACATGAGAGGTGGCATGTGTTTATGCTGTGGAGCAGGGTAAATGTCAGGTCAATTGATTGCAGCTTCAGGTTTTATTTATGGTGGATGAGCAACCTACAAGACAGCCCGCGATGTCTGAAGATGCATGCCATTGCCTTGGAATCTAGCTAGTTAATAAATTATGTCTAGATGTAACTAATCCCCTTGTCTGTTTTTGTGGATCCTAATTTTAATGATGATTGTCTCATATTTGTTTTTGTGTTCCCCAGCACCAGCAGACCACAAAGGGAAAGTGAAATGGTGTCTATCTGATGTGCAGACATACCTTTGATAATAAGTAACTGGAAAAATAGGCACAGTGATCCATTTTTCTTCTGTCAATTAAATGCAGCTATTCTTAGCTGTTGTATGCATCATTGTGAAGAAAATGAAACTTGTAGATAAATTGATATGATAGTGCCTTTAAGGAACAAGTTTCCTAATCCTTTTTTTTTTTTTTAATTTAAACTATACTTGACAGTGTCATATATTAATCATTTTAAAATGTGAATATAAAGAGAAATGCTACAGATGGAGCTGTGAGTTAATGTCCTTAATGTTTGGTGATGTTTGGAACTGACACTGGTGTGGAATTCACGTCTTTGATTACTTTATTTCTACAGAGCTGCATCTTGAATTTTCCATGTAAATCAGAGATCACAGTCTTGTTATGGATCATCCTCTTATGCAGGCCACATTTTCATTGATCTCTGTGGCACAGTTGGAAGAGCTGGCAGGATGGAATCACCAGAATGGTTTAATGCCTGAGTTGTCATAACCACCCCCTTTAATGGTTTGGGGGGTGGGGTGCAGAAAAGAGGGCTGACACTGGGTGATCTTGCTGATTAGTAGTTATAAAGAATGGGGGATATCTATCCTGTCAGATATGGGGAATATGGGGAACAGCCTGTCAATGGGCTGCTTCTGTTTGAGTTTGTCTGTTTGTTAAATTTGGACCTTCTGAGTTGCACGAATTTCATCCTGATTATAAGAATGTTATGGCCAATGTCTGTCAATATTAGATTTGCATCCTGTACAGGTAAAACTGGCTGGAACCCCAAAGAGTTCTAGAATGTGAAGGCTTTGAGGCACATATGATTAATAAAAAATGAATATCTTGTCTAAAAGATTCATTTAGATGATTTGAATACCCTTCATAAAAGGTCTTGTTACCTCTTAAACTCCATATGCATTCAAAGCAATTTTAATAACTTTGTGTTGAATTTCTGCTGGGGATTCATGTTGTTCTTATTCAGTGCTGCAGGGCGTTTTCGAAATGGAAGGTCATCCTGTTTGTGCTGTTATCACAAAATCAGGGCTATTGCTCTTTTAAGTGTGCAAAACGTAATGGAAAGGAGGATCTTCCTCTTTATTCCCGTAGACATTTTCCCTTTCACTTTTCATGGAGACAAACAAAATCTAGGCCCATGTCAGCTGTGCAGTGACATGGAAGTGTTACTGTTTCCTGACCCAGTCCCACGGAGCACCGTGCTGAGATGTCCAAAATGAGAGAGTTACTTCAAGGACTGAAAGAAATACCGCTCCATCCACTCTAGGCTGTGACAATGTGCTTTGATTAATCTTGAGACCAAAGCCATGTCTCTGCAGGACTGTGCCGTGGTGACAAACCTTCTGGGCTGGCCATGCTTGGGTTGGCATTGCTGTCTAGTCACTACACACTGGAGCAGTTGCATCCCTGAGTACACCTGGGCCCTGAGGTGCCTCTGGCACTGCTGCACAGCACCCTGTTACTCCCAAGGGCTGGTGTGTGGAGTCGGAATTCAAAACAGGATTGTTCTGCTGCTTTGGATGTAGCTCATGTGGAGCCAGCTTCTGATCTACCCCCTGCCTGAAGCAGTCACAATGACGATAGAAGTTATTTTTCACTGCAAATGGTGTATTTGGCCCAGTTTTGTGCCTTTTGAGGTAACTGTTCTGGTGTCTGAAAGACCATTGTATCTTTGTGCTTTTTAGAATTTTTTGTCACAGATCTTATGTTGTGCTCTGATTTAACCATATATTTTTCTTTCAGGAAAATGTAGTATCAAGTTAATAATGATATTTTTACTTGTTTTACAGTATTAAAAAAAATAAAATTAAAAGCTAGGTTGTCTCTGTGCTTACAAGTTATTTTCTTTTTACGAGACAGAATGCAGCAGAAGAAAAAATTTTGGAGAATAAATGCTTCATGTCAGGTAGTTGTACTTTATTTAAGTTCCATCCTGAAGCCCATATTTCAATGGGAGTTGAATGGGGTTGGCTGGGAATCATTCTAGAGTCCTTTAAAACCGATTCAATTTCAGGTAGGTATTTAAGAAGATGCTTACACCACGCTGTTTTTGATTGTGTTTAAGGACATATTTAAAAATAAGCATATGTTTAACAGCAGTTTTGAGCTGTGGACAATGTGAATGAAGGCTGCACCATGGAGCCACCTTTCAAGACATGAAACCAAGGTATATGTAAATGAATAGAAAAAATATCACTAATGTCACTAAATACTGTGATGATATTAAAATTCCTTACAAATGTAACATTAATTTATATACATAGATGCTCAAATCTACTACACATAAACATATTCCTGATATATTATAGAAGCTTATCGGCCACCTATGATGCACTAAAAAAAAAACAAACAACAACAACAAAACTCTTATATTTCACTTTCACTGTTGCTCATAAACATTTGTGTGTGAAATGATTTCTTGATTTCTTTTTTGCTTATCTAGTAATGCATACATAACAAATACTTGTATATTTAAAAAAATAAATGGAAGTATATGACATGGATGCAGAACTGTTGCTAGAATATTGTAACCATTTCTTACGTTTATAGGATTATGCTTTGTTTTGTTGGAAGCCAGTGATTTGGACAAAAGTGTGAGTCAGTTATCAGTTATGTAAGTACTATTTCTTTTTGTTTCTTTTTTCTTTTTTTTTTTTTTTTTTTTTTGAGACTACTCTTGGAAGGTTATCATGACTTCCTATTTCTGAATTTCCTCTTCTAAGATCAGTGTGTGTCTGTCTTACAGGTGTTAGTAGGGTCAACTTTAAATGTTGGAGAGCATTTATTTACTTTGGTTGTACACCCTTGGCTATAAGCATATACAGATATGTACGTGGATATGTGTTTTGGCATGTATGTGCATAGATTTTTATATGGAAATATTAATTTTTTAATATCCTATGATAATGGCCCTTCCCACTTTGTTATGCTACCCAAGCTTGTATAGTTCTGGAGGGGAAAAAATGAACAAACTGCTCAAGTAACTGAAGTTGCAAAATCCTCTTTGCATTGGTGGATATCAGGGCTGTGGAAATACCTAGCGACCGTTTTCCTAGTACTAGTGATACCATTATAACCAAATTTGCTCCCAAACCAAATCGCCATTTTGAAGTTTCACAGTTAGTGCTTTGTGATTTTTCTTTTGCCAGGACTCAGAATCTTTCTGATCTGCAAAAGCTCAATTGATTGTAAATATCCTGTCATCTGCTAATGTAATTTCTTTTTGACGTTCTGTAATGCGCACAAAGTTGGCATCATGGACTGCATTATGGTATGGAGAACTAATTACAGATAAGCTCATAGTCTGATAAGTGTGTAATTATATTTATTGATTAAAATAAGTCTATAATTATATTTTGCAGTGTCATTACAATGGCATCCACTTAAACAATTACTGTCAAACCATGTAAACCAAACTCCAGTAGGAGTGCCTTAAATAGATCTGGCGATGCAACAGGTGGTCTAATTACTTTAGGTAGCTTCATTACAGCAGACTTTGGTGGAGAAGCAGAAGACACAAGTAAGGATACGATTATGTTGACTTTCGCAGGAAGAGTCTGAACAGCTGGAGGCCCAGTGGCTTGTCCGCTAGCTCTTTATGATGAGCTGCCATATCAGAAACTGAAGCTCAGGGGACATCTTGTAAGTAGTGCTGCTATGCTCACTCCTAAGTCTATGACTAGGGAGCTCTAGGGAGCAGAATCTCTCTGTCTAGATTCAACAAGGCATCACATTGTAGGACAACTAAATGGCAGAAGACTCATCTCAGTTATGGTAACAGAAACCCAGAGAAAATCCATAAATGCAGTTGTTTTATGCTTGATTGACACCAAAATGGGTGACCTTATAATGTGGCCCTTTGATTTTTGGTAGAGGTGGGGCTAGTAGTGGCATCTATTGCTAAGGCTGCCAAGCACTTCCAGTCCTGAAGCCCTATTTTCAGCTATTCACAACTTTGTCAAAGTAACTTTTCAAACCAAACAAATTTTCTGTGTTGCATTGGGTGTCTGCCTCAGGCTGAATTCTCTTCAGAAAGTTTCAGCCAGAACAGTTTAGTGTCTTCCAAGAACAAGGCTACAGAAAAATACATTGTTTTACACATGCTCAAAATTATTGGCAATATTTTCTCTGACAAGATGTAGTCGTCCCATTTTGGGACATGCAATTGGTCTGGATTTGTTTCCATATCAGGGATGTGTAACTCATGTTCACATAAACAAAACTACCTAAATACCTGCTTGAAATTCAAGGGGGACACAACTAGATCTGATGTGTGTAAACAAGGATAAGGAAATCATCAGGGAAAAGAAGACACCGTAACGACAGTTTAGGCAGAGGAGGAAAGTGGCTGTGCATAGTTGATAGAAAGCGAGCTAGACTGCACCATGTAGGAAAACGGGCACTAAGGCTGAGGGATGGAGATAAGAGGGTGGACAGAAGCTGTTGAGTTGGTGGGAATCAAGCCCTGTTCAGGCAAAGTGAGCGGGACAGAAGTATTGGGCTGCTCAGAAGGAACTGGGGGAGGCTGTGTTTGTCCAGATCTGATAAGGAACAGAAGTCTAGAAGACAGAGATGGAAAGAGTGGGGAATGATGCTGAAACAAGAACAGCCAGTGAGGAGGTGGGCACTGAGGCTGGATGTAAGGACTGAGAGCAAAACCCACATAAAAGCAGGTGAGTTGACTTAATGCAAAGCTGAGGTAGGAGACAGGCTGAAGAAAGTTAGGAGAGCTTGGGCTAACAGACAGGGTAAAAGTGGAGGCTGGAGTAAGCAATAAAGCTGAGGCTGGGAGGCTAAGTCTTACTGAGCAAAGAGATCTGTCCTGGAACAAGAAGTCCAGAGAAATGCCAAAGGGATAAGAACAGGATAAAATGTCTGCTGGACCAGACAAATCCTGGGACTTGCGTTTCACTTTTTTTGGCTATCAGAAAATTTCTGTGAAACTTGCTGTCACACTTACTGTCAAAAATTCCTCTGTCCCACCTACCCCTCATCTTCCAACATAAAGTGCTCTGCGTCTGTATACTCGGGTGTTGCTGGTCAAACACAGAATTATCAGCGTAGCCTTGTGTGCTGGGCATTTAGCTGGCTGTATTAACAGGATGTAACAAAGTTAAGTACTGAGATGAAGACAGTGATAGAATTAAGGCTTTATGTGCAGTTCTTGTTCTGCCCCCAGGCATTATGATACAGTCTTAAACTGCTCTTTTCCCACAGGTTCTTTTGCTCATTTATTGCTCTGGTTGTCATGCTCTGGGATTGAAGGTTGCAGTGACAGTGCTTTGAGTGTTCCAGAAAGATGGAGTGTGGAAGACAGAGCTTTAGGAAGATTAATGTTTTGAGTACAGTTATGAGGAAATTAGTCCTGTCTTTGCCTGTCATTGAGTTCTGAGTGAAAACACTTAAATGTTTTCTTTTACTTTTTTGAATGCTTACCTGGAGAAGCTGTGTATAACTTAATTATGTGCCCAGAACTAGTAGCTGCAGATCAAAGCAGTGTAACAAGCAAACTGGTACCAGTTTAACAAGTAAATTGGTATGCTGAGAATTTGAATTCTGAGAATCTGAAGTGTGACACTTAAAACAAAATGCAAATAAAGTAATTCTCTAAGATCCTCTTCATTGCAAGATGAGGTAACGTGGATATAACAAGAATGTTAATCAGCATCTACGGACCATATAAAAATTAAAGGGTATTCAGGAGGAAATTATTCTCGCAAAGGGGACCAGGAGAAAACACGAGAACTTATTACGTACACACTGTCCATCCTGTCTGCTGAAAGTAGCAGGAATCCCTTGGAAAAAACATCTACTTTTAAATAAGAAAATAAGTTTTCTTCCCGTGTCATATAAGAAATCGATAGTTTCTTCTCTCAAGTCTGATAGTGGGCTTTTATCATGTCCACTGGACTCGAGAGCTTTTATCGTGTCCACTACTCGAGGGAAGAGCAGACAGGTATAGCTTAGTTTCCAGATCTTGTTCACACTGGTGTGTGATAGATGAGGAGCTTCCAGCACAGAGATGTAAACACTCTGGGTGTATGCAGAAGAATAAAAATAAGGGAAATCTGTGTAGAAAAGAGACATATGTAGTATTTAGGTATGCTTGGGAGGCTTTTAGCTTTGTATGTTGGCCTTAGATAGCTAGACTGAGTATCAGGGGTACATGCCTAAATCCCCTTTTAGGAAAGGCTCTAGTGAGTTTGAAGCTCTAGTCCCATATTTAAAGGAATGTTTGAACTTACAACCAGCACTAGCCTGTGTGTTTTAAGAGACCATTTCCCACAAGCCCTGGCTGCTTCCCCATTGAGAGTTGCCGGCCTTTGAGCTCTTCATCAGTGTCTCTAATTGAAACTCATGAGGCTGATAATCTCTCTTTAGTGTCAATAATTGTTTTGGTTTCTTTAAAGACTTTTTTTTTTCTTTTCCACACATGTTATTAAAAAAAAAAATGGATTAGGGGAATTATTATCAAATAATAACGCTAGAGATTGCTATGTCTCCTCCCTGATCTTTGTATTAAGACAAATTCATGGAAGAAAGATTTATTGGGGCTTCAGATGCAGGAAATCCTTGTACTACAGGAACCTGAAGAGGCTAGAGAAGCATCACTATGTGCTTGTCCTGCTCTTAGTCTCTTAGATATCCAGTGTTGATCATGATGGGGCATGGTGCAGTGTTAACTGGACTAGTGGTCTGATTCTGCAGTGTTCTGCTCTACTGGCCCAGGATGTTGTCTTTGCATCTGACAATTATGAGTCTGTCCATTATGTTATTTAGCATTGACCGATGTGACAAGTGCTTCCAGAAGGCAGGAAGAACTGGCATCTGCTGTCTGTGAACTCAACAAAGCAAAGTGTTGTGCTGAAAGGATGAAGAGAAAGTCAGCAGTCCCAATTATGAGCTACCTGAAGGCACGTAACTTTAACACTTTCTGTGCTGATACCAGAGCATGTACCTCCAGAAGCATACCTCTGTGGCTCTGGCAGTTGATGAGATATCTGATTTTGTCTGCACTCTGGTTCTTTCTTTAGACATGCTTTCTTTGGCATGCATCTCAGACCGAATATAGCGACTTCCAGATTTTTAGTCCCTGCAAAATGTCTCCCACCACGCCTACATTTAAAAGGGCGCAGGATCCAGTTAGCTAATTTGTTCCTAGGCAGTTAAAGTACTTTACACGAGCTCTAGACCATGGAGTAGATTTAACATACTATTTTAAGAATATGAACAGTGTTGCATAGGGGGACGTATCTGTATCTGTCTCATAGTAATAATCTAATTGGAGGGCGTCCTTTGTGTAACCCTGTTAACATTTTAAACTATTCTGGGAAACCCTATGGCCCAAGTACTATGGAATGTAGTTAGGAAAAACAGTGTTTTCTCAAATATTTCAGATGTGGAATATTTATTTTGTAGCCAGAGAAACTTGTTTTGTTGCCAAGCAACTGACCATGAGTAGGATCCACTGCCAACTGTACTTGAAAAAAGGAAAAAACCCAGTTACCTCTCCTCTCCTCAGTCTGCATGTGAGCGTTTACAGTGCAGTCAGGAGAAATTTTAAAATCAGTACGGGAAGATTCGCTGTTAGTAACCTCAGGTCTCCAAGGGCTTTTCCTTTCACCATCCCTTCAGTCATATAATCACTGTTAGCAACCAACAGAAGGCACTAATGAAAATACTGATGAAATAAATTATGTTGCTTCCAAAAGTCTTGTTTTGACGTCTGCTTCATCAGAGCCTTAGATAACTGAGTCTTATCTGCTCTTTGCTTGGCTTCTGATCCCAAACCAGGTGAGACCCATAGATGCAGCTCAGGATTCTTCTCTCTTTATCGACTTTACGTTAGCCTGAACAGGCCTTCAGCATCCAGAAGTTTAAATATTGTTAGTTTCAGAATCCAGATACTCAAGCTGGTTTTCAGAGGAGTTAAAGATGCTCAGCTTGCATGCGGTAGGTGAAGGCTAAAATGAGAAATAAATTACTTTGAAAGAAATTTACAGCAAAGTGGTTGTAATTATTTCAGCACAAGAAAAGCACTTCTTACTGTACAGATTTATTGAATGAAAAGTAGTTACCTGGGGAAGTGTACATTTGTGAATAAACCTGCCTGTTACACTGGACTTATCTCAAGTAAAGTAAAGACTTGTTTTGGAATAACCTGATGTTCCTGGCACTCGTTCATTGTGGTGGTTATGCCTGTGACGGACGCCTCCATCTCTGCGTCTAGGCTGAGGCTGTACCAGTGGACAGCCCAGTGCCCCTTTGTTAGGAATGCTCATTGACTGCTCTTTTAAAAAGTAAATTGCCTGTGTGGGTCCAATGTAAAATACTACCCATCTGTGAAATTTGGGGGCTTGAGGAAGCATTCAGATTTTGGAATATTTGGTGGGATATGTGTGTACTGTTTTTCATAGCATGAATCTTTTTGTCTTTCTCAAAGAAGTTCAGGAAATGCCTGTTTGTCTCTGTTTCTAGTGTGTATTAGTTTATCTGTTCTTTGTTGTGGATACAGTACACTTCCAAGATTCACTGCCTACTTCAGAGATGATTGCTTGGGTTTCTGCTGGGAAGGGACAGATGTCAAATTCTTTATGTTTTCAAATATGAAAGGAGCTTGCCCGAGATGGTGCTGTTCAGACTCCAAAAGCTTTCTTTCCAACTTTGGCTCTTCTTTCCATTTTTGTCCTCCTGCTCCAGAATAATGCCTGTCAGTTGACCTCATTTAGCAGTCAAGGCTCCACATCACCTGTTCTGCAGTTTGCTCTTCAACCACTGGTGGAGATTGTGTGCACGTTAGTTTGGTTGGTTTCTCTGACAGCAGGTGACTTTCAACTTGTAATGGTATGTGAGGCATTTTCATGGCTTTTGTGAATTAAATGGAAAGTTCAAGTACTGGATTACCTCAAAAATTGCTCTGTTTCAAGTTTACTTCAGTTAACATAAGAATGATCATATGATCATGTGAAGGTAAAGATGCTTACCACATTTCTAGTACATTTGGGGGAATTAATTCCCCTTCCCCCCAAAAAACAATCTCATCATTATGTTTTTTCTCTAGCTAAATGTGTTTGTAACTTACTGTGCTGACAAGTTTGAGATTTTTATTAGCATAGTTTCGTTTAGGAAAAATTTTGAGGTTTCATTCTGGATTCAAAAAATATATATTTTTTCCAAGTGTTCCAAGTATATATCTCAACCATAAAAACAGCTCAATTTACTGTTGGTGCAAACTAGTGCATGAGTGTCAGTGACGAATTCTGTTTCTGTCATGTAAGCATTACTGTGACATTATTGATAAGAAGATAAGATCAGCAGTACATAATGACTTAAGCGTATAAATAAACTTCTGATATAATTCCATGCACAAATACCTTGTATCATTTGCAGGCTGTGGCACAGATTGGCCTGCCTGTGATAATATTTATTTTTATTACTTTAAAAAAAAAATCAAAGACCAGTGCTGGGAGGTGTGATATCTCTCCTAAATATGATTATGATAGTTTTTGTGAAAGTAACATCTCTGTTATTCAGACTAGTGATCTTTTATGTTAGGCAGTGCACAGGCATATACATGTGGAAAAAAATGCATTTAATGCTATTTCTGTTGTAGTACCTTGTGCTCTGAAAACGTTAGATCCTGATGGATGAGCTGCTATGATACTGAAGTTTATAGCCTCCAAAGAGTAATACAAAGGAGTCAGTGTTTCCCTGCTCTTTGCTAACAAATTATGTGAATTTTATACTATCTTGTCCAGTGGCCTACAATGCAACGCATCTGAGTAGTTACCAAGAGAGGAAAGGGAGAGAATAAAGAAATGCCTTTCTTTCCTTTGAGCCTTGCCATTCTCTGGCAGCACAGCTCTGCATGCAGGAAACAATTTGTGTCTACGCAAATCAAACTGGGAGGTAAGTGACCGAGAGAGCTGAATTGCATTCTGAAAGGTTACGTGAAAATGTGAGAGTTGCTGTCTCTCTGAATGTTAGAGGCTTTGACAGAGGAAGACACTAAATTTTCAAATTGAAAAAGGTGGAAAAGTTGTGATAGAAATTTTGTTTGGGAAGATTTCTTTGGTCCCAACCTGAAATTTCTGCTAAAAATAAGAAAACCCAGCTGTGCCTCAGAGCTCTGGAATGGCTAGCACCCTCCTTCACGCAGCCACCTAGAATATGACAGACCAAGTTAGCTGCTAAAATGAGTCCATCGTGCTAAAATGAGAGACTGGCACTACCTCATATAAGCCTTGTGATTATTTTTTTAAGCTATGCTAAGTTGTATCACTGTGTTGATTAAAACTAGAAACCTGTATTTATGTAGACTGAAAAGTATTTTTTCTCTTTTACAGGTTAACCTTTCATTAACAGAACTGGGGCACTGGTACCTGCCAAGTTCTCCCTCAGGCCACAGAGTGGAAGTTTATCTCCAGGAGATACCTCACAAGCTGGAATTAATGCCACAGTTGAGCATTGTGAGTGAGAAGGGAGGAATGTCCCTTGAATATTTTGTTTTCCTTGTCTTCAGATTACATTGATGTCATTTTGAGGAAAGCTGGAAATCCTGTCAGTTCTTATGCAAATAATAGCTCATTGCATTCTTTTTGTGAGCAATATCACTGAAAAAGATGATCTTATGCATGTGTTGTCAGTTACTTTCCAATATTTACTTCCATTAGTGGAAAACATGGTATTTCACAGGCTATATTTTAGGCAGATACATGTACCAGATATGAATAACCTCTCCGCACAGTATTGTGTTGCTGAGCCAAAGCTCAAAGTATATCTAGAAGGATATTCCTTCATTCTTTGTTTCTGATTTTGTTTTGTTTTTGGTGTTGTAACACAGGGGACGTAATTTTTCAGATCAAAGAAAAAGTTGACATACTTTTATTTGTACCAGAATTTTGGGTTAGTCGTTTAGAATTATAACCTCAATAATATGAGTATATGAAGAATTTGAACCTGTAGTTGGTATCTAATATTTAAAGAACCTGTTTTTCTCCATTTGTAAGTTAAACAAAATGAATCCTAAAGAAAAGTGCAACATTTTTCTTGTCATTCACAGTATTTCAGTCTATTTCCAGCAAACATTTTTTCACCAACAAAAACAGCAGAAGATTTATTAAAAAAAATAATAATAATCTGCAGATTGTGATTGCCCGCAGATTCAGCCTGGAAATAATGTTCAGTCATCTTGAAATCTTTTCTGTGTGTACCACATAGTTGAGTGACGAAGGAACAGAGGCAATGCTATCTAATTTTGCCGTCTAGTTGTAAATAAGAATAACAGCTGATGAACATATGATCTGGCTCAGTGTTTCTGTGTTTTGCCCAAATCCAAGGTCAGAAATATGATTGCACATTTTTTTAACATACATTTTGGAATCACAGGCGTGGCACGTAAGAGTCATGCCTGTTCTCCCTCTTTTGATCACAACAGCTATTGAAAACGTTCCCAGCTGAAGCTTGTTTTCCCAGCACTAATGCAGACACAATATAGTGGCTGTGGTATATTATGCATTATTTTATTTGAAAATCTTTTCTACCTTGTGTGCTCTTAGTGTGCTGTGGCTGCTCAGAAGGTCATTATTAGTCATCCTGGCCCTGGTTCTTGGCTATGCTCTTGTGAGTATGCACTGGTCTATGGGATCTATACAGTGAAAGGCAGTCCATGACAATCCTTTGCTGTTGCCATAGCAGTTCCTATGCTGCATAGGATGCAAAGCTATAAGCAAGGGAGCATGGTCCAAACATCCCAACAATGCCTGAAAACTGCAACAGCTCTAAGTCACTGACAGCTGAAGCAAAGCAGAGCAGCTCTGAAGATGCTCCACTTTACACCAGGGTTTGACCTGGAGGATCGCCTGTCGCATGGTGCGGGGAGCCCTGGCAGCATGCTCCTGCCCCGGCCTGGCTCTGGGCTCTTCTTGTGCGGTTTGCGTGCTGCTAAGAGCCTGGCTCGATGCTGGCTGCACTGAGGTGTTCATTTTCTGAGTGCTCGTGTGTATTGCATGCACATTGCTTGTGGCTGCAGGCCGTGATGAATATATGTATAAGCTAGAGCTGGCAAGCACACAGCTGGTACATAGAAGGAATATAACTGAGTCAAGTAGCAGAAATATGCTTTCATGCTTCTCATGGTTAGCAGATATTACTAACCCAGTTTTACAGTAGAATTTACTGGTGCACCTAATGCAGAAACAATTTTAAAATCATATATCTGCTGAGGTGCTGCTATGAGAGATAGTGTTCAAGGGTAGTGAAAGTTCATTAACATTTTTAATTATTTGTTCTGTTCCATTCTCGCTTTTTCTGCTTGTCTTCTGAGGTGAAGAAATGGGCTTTGCAGCCTTAGCAGTCACCTATGGAATAGTTAGAGCAATGTGTAATATTTTGTGGCTCCGTTTTCCCAAAGCTTCCTGAAGGCGTCTCTGTTTATCATTCAGCCTACACTGCCTGTATTGGGTTACACTAGGAATGTGGAAAGCTATATGGGAAAATCTGTCAGGCTGCAAAAAGCTTTCAGAGTCTGAAATTTTATGGACCACGCTTTCTAATGCACATTCCATATTTCAGGGTGTCTGGCTACCCTCAGTCCTTGTAAGGATGTGACGTGTGTTGTAGAATATATGTGCATGTTTTGTTACAGGTGCTACTGAGCTGATAAATGAGGCCACAGACCTAGGGAGACAGAGAAAGGAAATCCCATTAGGGAATAAATTATAGTGACACCTACTAGAGTGGGTACAGATAAGGGTCAGTCACCATTTACTACACTTAATCTTTAATGTGGTAAGGAGCACCTATGTAACTCCTTTTCCACAACTGCGCTCCAGTAAACTCTCAGTTTGGGAGTGGGGCCCATGTTTTTCGTAAATACAAATCATTATGAAAGACTTGTTACAGATTAGATCTTCAGCTGGTGGAAATCATGTTCATAGCCAGATGATTTGCTTTCACATACTTCAGCAGGACCTGAATTTGCAAATCATCAAGCCCAGTTAGTAGGACTTTGATCAAATGTCTTGAGTATGTTTATGTGGGCTTTGTAAAAAGAAAAAAAACTGCTCATGAAATTACCCTTTGCATGCAAAAGATACTGAGATACCGTGTAAACAGTTTCAGGAGCCTAAAACTGGACTGTATTGAAGAGGCTTTTTTCCTCATTTATAACTTTGATTAGTCTTGTTAAGGTTACCTACATGCCCTGGTAAGATGATTGAAAAATAATAAGAAATAAAACAAAACTAAAAAAACAACACCAAAAACAACTTAAGAAATGAAAGAAATTTCCCAATTAAAAAGTTGCAACAAAGCATAATCATTAAAATCTTCTCTTCTTTTGTACTCACCAAGCTAATCAGCTTTCCTGACTACCCATTTAAAAGGTGGGATATTAACAGCAGATCTGCTAATGGAGGCTGAACAGATGGGATTATTTATACATACGTGCTTATAGAAGTGAGGCGTGAATTCCAAAATGGCAGGAGTTTCTATACGTGCTCATGTCCATTAATGTTTCTGTAAGGCAGAAGACTCCAAGATTGTGAATGCAACATAGTCAGTCAGCCCCTTGAGTAGGTATATCCAAAGCCATTTTATGATTTTACACACCAAAACAAAGTGGCAAATTCCACTCAGAAGGCAGTAGACAGCCCTTCAGGTATTATCCATGTTCTGTGGTTTTAGGGAGAGTCTCTGATTAATTATTACTCCATAGATGTGCAGAAGGTCAGTTTGTCTATTAGATGAAATTCTGTGGTCTGAATCTGTAGATCTGACCATATTGTGGGAATTTGAGCACAAAATGAATATGCATTTCTTGAGTATTGTCATTGTTCGATAGCTCCCTATTTTAAACAAGCGTACCTTGGAAGATGCTAGGCTTTTGTTCACTGGAAAAAATAAAAATAAAAAAATCTGACCCAAGGCAGCCACTGCTTGCTTCAGAAAAGGACTCCTAAGAAGACACGGCATAAAAATAAAATAAAAATCAAGCCCTAAGGAGGAACTGTGGATTTCATCCATGATGCATGTCTGTAGCACCTGGATAGTTATGGGCCGATTTGAATCCCCAGCAACACCTTAGTTATGCATGTATGTTCATGGGCACATTAAGGCTGATGGATTAGGGACACCTTTCCCTGATGCTTGTGTTGTTTTGTTGGGCTTATATCCAGACCTTAGTGCTATTCAAACCTCATAGTTTTTGTTTGAAATATGAAGCAAATACATTGTGAAACTGATATCTTTCCAAATAATTTTGTCATCAGGCAATTAAAATATCATGTGCTATAAACATCTCTAAGACGCTATGGTTGGGAACATTGCCAGTTTCACAAGTCACATTGCCTTCAAAAGTACAATGAATGTACAGTACTCTGAACAGTCTGGAAAGAGAAGTCATTTTCCAGCTCTTAAAATCTTTTTTTAGCTTTTCGCAGTACTCTGAAGTCAAATTATGATGATTTTAAAGGCAGAACTGTTAAATGCCAATGATATGTCAGTATTGGGCACACTTAAATTCCTAACAACACAGATAGACCAGTGCTTAATATCTTAATTGTGCATACAAAACACTTTTAAAGTAAAGTTAGCCAGAATATGTATGCTTTTAAAATAATTATATATTTAAAATATATTAGGAAAGAAAAATCAGATAACATACCTTTTTACTCCAATATTGCTATTTTTGGCTAGGAATATGATTGCATAGACTAGGAGTTTAAAGAGGAGTCTGTAAGATTTGACTCGGACTCATGCTTAGACACCAGATTATCTTCCTTGACTTTGAAAACTGTATTTCTTATGGGCTTCATCAAATTGATTTCAATTTACAAGAAGTTACAAAGCAACTCGTGAATTAATTTGTTAGCTTCAGTGGAAAGTGTTTTGAACGTAATGCCTTAGAAACAACCAACACAGGTCTGAATGTGTAGCGACAAACTTCAGGCATTTATTTTATTACTGGTCTATGCCTCAGTTTGCTGGGTTGCAGGGTGAAGATAGTGGTGGTGTGTCACACAGCAGGGCTGCGGTTTGGTGTCGTTTCTATTCTGAGGGAAGAAATAAGCATCTGAAAGGTCAAGGTGGTGTTTGGGAGCCAGGTCCTGCTTCCTGCATGGCTGGTGTCTTCCTGGGTGCTTTTAGAGGAATAGTCTAGGCTTAGATCCGTGGGAGTATTTGGGCATTTCCTTCAAAATGAGATAAAAAGGGGCTCTGTTTTCCATGGATCTGACTCAAACTCTTCCTGTATCTCTGTCCTCATATGTAAAGAATAATTGTCATGTGCTGTTACAGGACATGTATTTATGAATAACTATACTGATAGCTTCAAATGCTACAGTAAGAGGAGTCAGGGCAGTGAAATTTGGTGAATAGAAAAGCTATTTTTCAAAATGACATAGAAGTGTAGGTCTCGTTGACCTCAATAGTTCTGACTCTCCCAGGTAGTTTAGAAAAATGCACCCTAAAAGTGAATTGACTCTTAGAAATAAGGCATAATATAACTTTATTATTGACTTCATCAGTTTAACACTTGAGTATTCCAACAGGGTGTCCTAAATGAAAAATAACAAGCTAATTAAGACCAATGTTGTACAACCCCTTGAAAACTGTGGTCATGAGGATCTTCGGTGTAATGCACGTGAAAAAAGAAATAATATTCTAGATCCTGTAACTTATCTGAAAAATAAAGCAAACAAATAAACTGACAGTGTTAATGGTCAGTCCCAAAGTAATAGCAGTTCCTTTAGTCTATTGTTGCTCCTTAGGAATAAAAATTGTGGTGAGAAAACCCCAGAGGAGTGCGAACAATTGAAAAATTTTACCTAAGCACTTAAGAAGATTATCTTGAGTAATTTAACTGTTTAGGAAGTACGGCAAGCCACGTATGCTCCTTGTTGATATTCTAAATATAAACATTATTTATTTGTGCTGGATGATGTGCTCGTGACAGGTTGGCTCGAAGGAGGCTGTTTCAGCACAGGAAAGTGCAGTATTCTTTCTTCCACTAGGACAACCAGGGGAACAGAAATCCAGGCAGAGTTTGCAATCCTAGCTCAGGCAATCACAGCCAGCAGCTCTGCTGACAGGGCTGCTTTAATGGGGCAGTCCTTCTCCAGCCGCTTGGTCTGTGCCTGAGTGCAGCCTAACAGGCTGAAAGAAATGGGCAGCACAAAGAGCAGAGCCTCCTACCAGTGCTGCCATGCTGCACTTCAGGAATGGTATTAGGAAAATTGGTATAAATGAAAATCAAGTAATTATTGATGTATACTGCAGGTGTTTTTAGCCATAGCATTCTGTACTGAAATATTTTTTGGAAAATCCACATTTAAATCTTTGTAGGAAATCGCGTCCAGAAAAAGGAAACAGTGAGTTCTTTTCTGCTGTTTGGTTTTACCAGGACAATGTGGTATATAAATATGACCAAAGCAATAAGCATGGCATTTCACTGTACATACTGAGGGAGTAATACACTGGAATTAGCAATAGAATAGGAGGAATGAATGGGGATATCCTCTGAGTGTTTATTCTCTTTGAAAGGTGATCTCTTTGCCCGAGACTTAAGAGTTACTACATAGCTAATCACTGATGCAAATAGTT
Organism: Aythya fuligula; assembly: GCF_009819795.1. NCBI lineage: Eukaryota > Metazoa > Chordata > Aves > Anseriformes > Anatidae > Aythya > Aythya fuligula. The sequence goes on from NC_045563.1 coordinate 47,085,827, forward strand.
GTAGATAGGATAGATGGCCTCAAGATTAATGGCTGACTGTTGTTGGTCTAAGTTTTTAATCCAGGCTTTTGCTGGAATGCAAAGTTCCTAGCTTGAGATCAATTATACAGGGACATCAAGAAGAAAAAGACAGCCATGGTATTCATCTGTTTCTCAAGCTATCCAAGATGGGAAACCATTTTTACTTGCAGTGACATGCTTGTTAATGCTGGGCAATGAAATACTTTAAAAAAAATTATTATTATTGCAACACTTTGCTTGCATTTAAAAGTTAAAACAAACAACCAAAAAAAACACACCCCTTTTTGAATCACCACTCATTTCTTGCAGTTTTCAAAGAATTATGATTGTGTTGCTCAGATAAAACCTGGGGACTTGGAATGTCATTGTAACAATGCAGAAGTTGCCTGAGTCACTTGGAGTGGGCAGCGTCCCAGTAGCTTAATCTAAATTTGTTTCATCACACTGCAGAAGTATCAGAATACACCCAGAATACAACAGGGGACAAACGAAGAATTCTGTATCTGATAGCAGAGATGGGCCTGAATCAATTGCTAGCTCTGAATTAGGAGATGCTTTTGTGTGAGTTCATATCTGAAACATACAGCTTGTCTTCACTGTTGTTAATAAAACAGAGGCTGGTGCAAGAAATGAGGCACTGGGTAATGTAAGAAATGTAAACTTTCGATCGTGGCCCCAAACCTAAAGATGTATTTAGATAATGGAGCAGTTGTCTCAAGTGCAGAAGGTTCTTTACAATACCACCTGTTAAACATGCTTTGATTTATCCATTAAGTACATACCAACGGAGAGTGTATGAATATGAAAGGCTGAGAAAAAGTTAGAGCTATAGCATTTTAAAGGTAATTTTGAAAAAAATAGTAATGCTAAAAGAATTTATGCTATTATTTTATTTACTTCTAGTTTCTGATCATTCCTCTAATATACAGAGCATGAAAATGGGATGAATGCATCGGATTTTGAAAATGTGATTTAAACTGCTTCTTTGATGGATCCTTGCTCATTGAATATCATCCCACGAAGGAGAAGAAAATATTTCTACTAAGATGGAGGGTGAAACACAAAATGCAGACAATTAAGGCTACTGATGTTTAGGATTATGTGATTGGCAATAGATACAAATAAGACTAAGTTTTCATACAAAGTAGTAATATTAATTGAATAACTTATAGCCAAAGTTAAAAGTCAATAGATGACGTCCCCCTCAGAAAAGAGGACTAAATTATTTGAACATGTGAATTCTTGACTATTTGGTCAAATGTGTTTAAAATGTATGAAAACACTGGTTATTAATTCTTAATGAAATCTTCCAGGTGTCCAGTGCTGTGAATTCCAACACCTCTGTAGTCAAACAACAACGGTCAAAATTTTGTACAAGATAAGGACTGAGTTTTTCAAGACAAAAGTAGAAGACATTTTTACATTTTTAGTATTTCATCACTTCTTTCTGGCTACTGAATGATTTTCTATTACAGCATAGTTAATGCTTTTTCTGTGTTCTTTTTTTCTTTTTCTTTTTTTTTTTTCTTTTTCATATTATGACCTGTTAAGTCAACAAAATAGTATTCTATGGAGAGTGTAGCAGTTGCACATGACTGTGATAACTGCATAACTTTGCGGGGATGGAGGGGTATTCTTGCCCTCTTCTTGGAAACAAAAGATACAACCTACTTTCTCTGCCCTTTCCACCCAATACAGGTTCCTTAACACAGTTTTAGCCATGAGACAAGACATCCGGTGTGATTTCAGCAAGCCCGTATGGTTCTCGAATACTTTTCCCAAGGTAAGGATTAAAGAACATCAAATGCTGCTTGATGAAGAGAGGAAATCTCATGTAATGCTTTTGTTCTGCTAACATCTATGTAAAGAGCTGCCTGGGAGTTTTGGAATGGAATCTGTCATCACGGTAATCCTGTTCTGGAAAATCGTGATGGAGACAGCACTGGCAGTGATGTCATTGACCGTTGGACACAATAATTGCCCACAGCAAAATCATAGCTTTACCCAACTTTTCTTTGTGTCTGACATTTGAATGCCCAATTGGCAAGATTATTGGTGTTGCTTTCTTTTCCCCCTTTCACAGCTGTGTTAAAATTCAAAACACAGATATGCAAGAAAAAGGCTAATACAGAAGAGGGTCTGTTTAATGCTCTCTGCAGACTTTAGAGGAATTTTTGTGCACTCTGCCTTCAGTGTCATATGCAGGAAATTCTTCTTTAGTCCATACAATGCAATAAACAAACCTCCTGTGTGTTAGCCTTAGCTTTTAGCACTTCCATCACAGTCTATGGCGAGTGGTAAAGCTGTAAGAAAGAAGCAGTTTGCTTTATGAGGGTTCTGGCCTACCCTCGTTCTCTCATACACCTATTTGTTAAGGACCTGTTACCACATAGGGCAACAATAGTTGTATGACATAATGCAGAAATGCTATTTATGTACCATGTGGTAACAATTAGGTTGATCAATTGGATTTGGTTATTATTTTTTCTGCCTTTGTAAATTGATCCACCTGTGTTCTGCACTACTGGATGCAAGAAGACAGTCTGGCTTGTAGTCCTCTGGGTTGCCTTTTTTCCTTACGAAGTCATGGGTTGTGTATGTGCACAGTCCTTTGTACTGCAGCGTTGCAGGTAGTTTCATGAATTAAATGGTGTTTGCATTTAAACATCTTTACGTATATGCTGAGTTATTGCTTTACAGATAAAAATTTTACTTACTCTCACTTACAGGCAGTGGGGGGACTGCACCAGAGCACATATCCATCTTGCAGCCCATGGAGGGCACCACGCTGGAGCAGGTGGATGTTTCCTGAAGGAGCCATAGCCCATGGGAAGCCTGCTCTGGAGCAGGGGAAAATTGTGAGGAGTAAGGGGTGGCACAGAGGAACAACCATGCTGTATGTAGCCTGTCCCCCAGTCTCCCTGTGTTTCTCAGGACCAGGAAGGTAGAGGCATTGAGAATGAAGAGGGAAAGCTGGGCCTGGGAAAGGTGGGGAAGCTGTTGCTTTAATTTATATTTTGTTTCTCGGTGTCCAAATCTATTTTGGTTGTCAATTAAATTATTTTTCCCAAATTGAGTGTGTTTTGCCCATGATGGTAAGCAATCTCCTGTCTGTATCTCGACCCATGAGGTTTTTCATCTTTCTCCCCCCTGCTGTACTGAGGAGGGGGAAGCATGAGCAAGCAGCTGGGTTGGCATCTGGCTGCTGGCAAAGGTTAACCCACAAGCTGTAGTTACTTCTCTAAAAGTATGGAGGAGTTGTGGAGCCTGAGATATTACGTTTACTTTTGTTGACAACTGTCAGCTTTCTAAGATTGCCCACAGAAACTGGAGTCCAGGCTTCCTTTATTTCCCAGACGATTTTCAGTTCATGAAGAAAACATCACAGAAAAGTATCAAGAAAATTTTAACTATTTTATACGTTAATTGCAGAAAGGAAGATCAGGAAAACAGAAGAGAGAAGGAGAAGAGGCGATGTGTACAGAAAAATATGTGGCTGTCTAATAACACCAAACAGTTGTTTATTTTTAGTGTTCTTCATCTCAGATGATGAAGCTATTGAACACCAAACTGCACGGTCAGGTAACTTCCCTCCAAGATACTTGAGTAGAAAGTTTGAATTCTTTGTCCTTTGGGCTTTATTTGCAGGTTTTTTGGGTGGCCTTTCTGAGTGTAAGCTTGTCACAGAAGTTTGTTACTTTCTTTAGCTTTTCAACCTAACTCTTCTAATGCTAGCAGTGTATCTTGACCAGATATAGCATTATCTTGACCAGATTATAGCATCTTGACCATGGTATAGCATTAGAGATGTGTGGGGAAGAAGCAGGAGCAAAATATGATCCACTTGTATAAAGAGCCATTTTTTTTTTCAATCATAATAAATAGTTAAGCCTCCTAACTAGAGGGTGAAATAACGTGGCTCCAGTGCACGATGTGTAGGTTAACTGTGTTCAGAACCCACAACTGAGATGTGTCTACTTTGTTGTTTCCCAGAAAAAATGAGATGGATGAATTGTTTGCATCCGTCAGACAAACTCCAACAGAGAAAGAGATGGACCAACTCTATCTTCAACACTGCCAGCACTGCCACCTGCAGAGATTATTGCCTCCTGAATGGGAAGAATCCCTTCCTGCCAGAATCTGGGACACAGGAGCAAGGGCTTGGTATGGACTGAAGTTGTTTATTCTTTGTTCAAAGTGGAATTGTAACTGTTACTTTATGATGCTTTTGACCAAGTGGAAAAGGTGCTCTCTCCTGCGAGATGTCTTGGCCTGTCACAGAGCCTTTTTGCCAGGATTTGAGGAAGCTTGGCTTTAACCCTGGCAGGGTTCCACTCCGCGAACTGGAAATTCAGATCAGCTTTAAAATGGAGGTAAATGCTGGATACTTTTGAGACCTGTGGATGAAAAATGCTGCATTGGTGTTTCCCTATGTGGCAAATTTTGGTTATGTACCGAGATCAGAAATGTCACATTGCATGCTGGCACTTTATAAGTGCTGGAATTTTCCTGTACACAGTGCTTCTGTTCGCTACAGTTGTTAGGAAGTTGCACTGAAGCATTTTGGGGCTGAATCTAAACTGAATCTCATAGCAAGAATTTATCAAAAGCAAGACTGTCTGTATTTTTAAAAACACTATGCAGGAAACAAGAGATAACCATGCAGTCTGTTTGAAACATTATACTAGATTTTAAGTATTTAACTTTTAAGTATTTAACCTTTGTATAATTCTTAGTCTTTTATGGTGTCGCTAATTATTTGCTAAAAATGCCTGTCAGTAACAGGTAATTTTCTTAAACAGCATTAATCCAGGTTCCACATGGACAGTATGTTTTCCTGCTCTGGTTCTGATGCTCTTGGGCGGTGCTATGTGGTGGGGGGAAGGGGAGCTGAGCTGCCAACTGGGAATCTTCAACACAAAAAACTATTAAGAGGTGATAAATCATTGGAGGCCCAGCATGTGATTAAAAGCTGTGGCCACCAGCAGTGACCCATGGGGATGGAGGTATCAGTGACAGAGAGCAGGGGGAGGTGTTTGGCATTCCTGCTCAGAGGCCTAACCAGGGCACCGGGGTTTGTTTATGTTTCTGTTCCACTGACTCCTGTGAAATGCCCTCTGTCTGTACAGGGAACACACATTGAGTTAGGGAAAGTATCTTTGGTATTTCTTGAAATGTCAAGGCACGGATACTTGAAGGTAATGTGTGAGGAGAATTACCTGAGATTGCAGAGTGAAAGCCAAACATTTAGTCAGTTCAGGGCTCTGTAAATCACCAGTCGGCATCACAGTTGTCATAATTGTAGGTGAGCTTTACACAGATGCACAGGATACTGCAAACATGACTCCTTTCCTATCTGCTAAATTCTTGTCCATCTAGAAAAAATATTTTTTTTCTTGAGCCAAATGTGGGGACATCTTGGGTTCTACTTTGTTCTTGGCTTAAGAGAAAGCTTGATTAAATCAGAGCCCTGAATAATCTTGGAAAAAATCATTAGGATTTGGCCCATTCTGATATACAGCATTTGAAGCAATAACAGTATGCTTTGTTGCTGCCCACAAGATGGTGGAGACCTAATTTCTGTGTCAGCTATTTGCCAACAAACATTATGCTACATGTTTATCAGAAAGTACAAAGGTATAGTTCCAGTTGCAAAGTGTTGTCAAGATAAAGCAGCAATGAATAGAAAGACAGCTTTGGAAGGCAGTCAAGAGCCCGAAGAATGACATCCAAGCCCTTTTGTGGTGTTAGTCTGAGTTACAGTGATAGAGAACTGTGGGTCTAGGAGAGGTTTGCTAAGAGGCAAAGGTCATGAAAAAAGAGTTGAACAGAGAACAAGTTACAGCAAATTAAGAAAATAAAATAAAATCAGGTGTCTTTGAAGACCAAATGAATTTATTTTGGTAAAAAAGGCTGCAGAAACGCATTTTTTTGAATGCCACATTGTTTTGATAGATGCCATAACAGTTTAGACACATCCTTAATTATTATTTAATAATTTAATCGTGAATTTATTCTGCCACATGTGAAGGACAGTTTTGTCATGCTTAAAAGTAACAAGACATGCCCATAAAGGAATTCCTATATGTTTGACAGCAGCAAATCCAGAGTGCTCTAGAGAAACATGCAAGAAATCTTGAATCAGGTAGATTTGAATATACATGATGGCTTCTTCCTACTCCCTGTAGAAAGAGATTGGCTTAAGGCCTGATTCAGAAGATTTTATGTTTCTTCCTATTCTCTTATTAGTTTGGACTGAATACTCTCCACAGCCATATATTTCTAAACAACTGAGAAGCAACTCACTGCAAACTGCTTGACTTTTCACCAGCACCAAGAATATCTTAAAAATTCACTGTACTACAGATAAGTAAGTGATTCCTGTATAGTTGATGCTGCTGAGTGGCATAAGCATGAGAGATACAGACACACCTTGTAAAGAAAGAACATGCCACAAGTAAGTTGGTAATCGTTTGGTGTGAGAGGCTGATAAGGACTCTTAGCTAGTTTAGAAACATGGTTACCAGATGTGTGCTTCCAGATGTCAGCATTTCCTACTATATGCTATTCTGGTGAGAAGTGGGTTCCCATGACACTGTGTTAGAGCCTTTGAGACTTGAGGATTGCCTGACCCTGAAAATTAATTCTGCAACTTTTGGTGCAGCTAAAGTTTATTAGAAAAGACTACAATCTTCACATCCTCCTCTGTATGAGTGGGATCACAAAATGCCTTGGTAGGTGAGAGACGTAAGAAACTGACACAGAAAGTTGGAAGAAGTCAAACTTCATTTGTGGGCAGAAGGCCAGTGACAAGTCTCAGCAATGATTAACTCCCAGCACACAACTTGTCCATCTAGGAGAGCACAGAGCTCAGAGTTGTGATTGTCCTGTCAGGGTGCTGCTCAGTAAGTGAATTTCTACAGTCCCTGTTTGCACTTGAGTGATGTTATAACACCGTGTAACCTCAGATGATTTCATACCTTGCTTCTGGTTTATTTCCATCCTCTTCAGCTTCTCCAAAACTGTAGCCACGTGTTTGCTAGCCAGTTATTTGCACCAGGAGTTTACTGAAGTGATGTTATGCATGAACTGAAAGTAAATCAAGTCTTTGTCTTTACCTTGTAGCTTCTTCAGGACTCTTTCTAGCACAGCTGTGCTTCCTAAATCTCAGTTTCCTGTCACTGAACCATGTCCCTTAGTGCCACATCACATGTCTCTTAAATACTTCTAGGAGCAGGGACTCCACCACTTCCCTGGGCAGCCTGTTCAGTGCTTGAGGACATTTTTCCTAATATCAAATCTAAACCTCCCTGCCACAACTCAAGACTGTTTTCCTCATTGTGTCACTTGTCACCTGAGAAAAGAGACCAACACCCTCCTTGCTGCGACCTCCCTTCAGGTTGTTGTAGAGAGCAATGAGGTCTCCTCTCAACCTCCTCTTCTGGACACTAAACAACCCCAATTCCCTCACTTCTTAAGTCCTGCTTCCTAGTCCCTTCACCAGCTTTATTGCTCTTCTCTGCACACTCTGGAGCAGCTCTTGGCCTTCCTGGCCACCTGGGCATGCTGCTGGCTCACATTCAGCCAGCTGTCGACCAACACACCCAGGTTCTTTTCTGCCAGGCAATTTTCCAGCCACTCTTCCCTGAGCCTATACCACTGCATGGGGTTGTTGTGACCCCATAACTTTGCCAGAACCTGGCACTTGCCCTTGCTGAATGTCATGCAACTGGACTCAGCCTACTAGTCCTTCATCTACTAAGTAGATCATCTTGTAATAGAAGTAGTATGGCATGTCCCAAAGCCGATCTGTCTTTATGGGGCATATCCTGCGTGTTCTATCTTTGCTTCTTATTTGGGTGGATGCAAGCTCTGTGCAGGTTGGTGCACGTTGTAGCTTATGGCTGTGGGAGACTGCACATCAGTTGCCAAGATGCTCCCGCTGTGATCTGTGTGCATGGACCATCTCCCGCTCATTAACTTGGGTGATGTGACAAAATAAGCCGTCCTGACAAGTGTGGTGTTTTTTTGTTGTTTATTTTTTTTCTTCTCCTCTCAGTAAGGCTTGAGTAATACGGAGAACAGTGTATAGATTGAATGCATTATTGCTATGAAAGATAGTGCTTACATACTCTCAGCAGCACTCCAATCCACTATTTCACATTGCAGTCCAGGCTTCTGTTGGGAGCACGCTGTGCTCTTTTTAGATGGTTATCTTTGGCCACTTCAGAATTATTGGGTTTGATTATTTATATGTGGTCTTTTTAAAACTCATTTATTTTAAAAGACAGCCTGTGCTTATGGTAAAGGGTCCTCTGGCTTTTTGTGTCCCCTCTAGCAAAGTGACTCAGACTGATTATGGCTAAACAGGCAACGGTGCTGTGAAAACCAGCTTTTTGCAGGCCTGGAAGGTCAAATCAGTAGCCTGGAAATGCATTGGGGTCACCATACAGACAGGAGAGACCTTTAACAATTACATTTAATTTGACTTGCAATCAAACAGAAGTAGATGGCAAAGCAGGAAATGGTATCTTTAGGCATGACATGAAATAGTATTGCTGTCAACTTGAATAAGAAAGTCTGACTCTTTTTTTTTCCTTTTTTTTTTTTTTTTTTTTTTTTAAGTGACTACATATTTAAATAGCCTGTAGGGTCAAACAGCCTTTCCTACAGCCCTTTGATAGCAGGCCTGATAACAGCATATACACTATAAATATCCTAAATCAATAATCCTGTATCACTGCTGAAAGCAGGCGTGTTCACATATCACAGCAGATGGGAAGAAAGCAAATAATATTTGTCTTGCCTTTCAAATTGATTTCCTGTTTTTAGCAAGCCAGAGTGTGTCCATATGTTAATCAGATTGCTAAGAAAGATAGCAGGGCTCAGGGCAGCAGACTTCTACTTGACCTGCTGGGAAAAGGGGGGGGGCAAGGAAGGGTGGAGGAAGTCTCATGGCCCTAAAATATCTGTGGCAGAAGCAGTTTTTGTAAATGTTATACAACTGCCTGTGTTTCCTGACTTCCCCTGGGAAGTGCTGGGTGTCCTCCTTTCCTTTTCAGGCAGATATTCACCAGTGATCAATAAGCTGCAGGATTGGACAAGTTCATTAGGGATTTCTTAATCTACCTTCTCTTTCGTTATGGAGAATATTTGGCATGGTGAAATATTTCCAGTGCCCTGATCTTGGGTAGAAAGACCCGAGGTCCTCAGGAGGTGCAAAGGCTGCAGCCCTTCTCCCTTGCCTTCCCTTGCCCTTCTTCAGCGTTGTGTTTCTCTGCACTTGCCCTAACACATAGCTATTTCAGCTGTAATGTGCCCTACCGGAGCATGAGGATAGTCCATAATGGCTTCCAAGTGCACTCCCAGGTTGTACTATTTTTCTTTGCAGACAGGAGATTTTAATTTGCTGTAATGACAAATAGTTAAGAGAGAATTTGCATACATATATAAACTCTAGTGATGTTTATGGGCAATATTCAATGGGATGGAAGGAAATGGTGGCACACTTGATGTTCTTCTGTGGAAGGAATTTATGTACATTCTTCATGCATCTCAGTTCTATTCTGCTTTAAAAATCCCAGACTTATAAACCGTTTCTTATAACAGTGTCAAGAAAACAATTTCACTGTCTGTTTAGTCCATATTCATGATCTGCTGGAAAGTTCACCTGGCAGCTGCTGTTCTGTTGAAGTTGTTCCTGCGTTCGTGCCAATGTGGCACACTTATGTTATCATAAACATTAAAATCAAAGAAAGAATCTTTAATACATTCTGTATCAAATATAAGCCTGTCAGTGTTCAAGAGGCAATCAGATGATGCCCCCAGTAATATGCTTTAACTTTGGGTGAGCACTGAAGGTCAGATAGTTGGACTACATGATCTTTGAAGGTCCCCTTCAACTGAACTATTCAAATTCCCATTTAATTTTAATTCAAGTTTATACATCTGGTGTTTTAAGCTTGACTGTTATGAGTTAATGTATATGATCCCAGCATCCCTATGGAGTCGCAGTTATCTCCTTCAATCTTTTGAGAGGAAGGCTGATCCAAGAGGAAGGCACTGCCTTGATTTAGGAGACAATTTTTCAAAACTCTACCTTCATGTCTGATTTTGAGCAAGTTATTAACCTATACTTTTGTTCCCCAGAAAGCAGCACTTCCTGCCCTGTAGATTATAAAATACACTAAAGACTGGGATGTGGTCAGATTCCACAGGTACCTAAAACAAAAAAGTAGGTGTGCCAAATGGATTAGTTTGAATCAAATCCTAATTTATGTTGCTTGTTGATAGGGGTATGAAGGGGAATGGATGAAATGAGAATGAAGCTGTTAATTTCTTTCCTGAATTCAGTGTGCATTGGCTGTGCTCAAGAAGTATCTAGGATGCCCAAATGCAGGGAGGACCAGAGCTGATCATTCTTATATTTCTGGAGTTAAAAACAGAAGGCCACCCCTTCCTGTAGTGGCTTTTATTAATAGAAAATTATTTTTTTTGGAGAGGAAGGATGATTTTGTGGAGATGGAAGCCAGATGATCTCAGTTCTAATCCTGGTGTTGACACAGATTTTCCTGTGTGACCTCAGAAAAATCTCTTGCTGCATTCCAGTTTCCAATCAGTACAACGCAACAATCATTCTTTGTTGTGTCTGAACAGCACTCTGCAGTTAATAAGGCATGGTCACTAGACAGATTTTGACACATGCATAGGTGATTAAAGATGGCGTTTGATATCCAGTGTTTTTTTACTCTGTTTGTGGTGTTTTTGTGTGTTTGTGTTTTTTGTTTGTTTGTTTGTTTTAAGCAATTAAACTCGTAAGGCGCTTAACTCCTGTGGCAGTTTGGGAGCTCTGTTTCTGTCTCCATCAGTGCATGCCTTAACCCCTTTTGAAGTTCTGTCATGTACTAATGTGCTGGAGTAATAGAAGAACTCTAGAAATGATTGTCCTTTGTGAGTATTTTAGTACTTCCAGTAAGAGAAGCGGGCAGATGTAATCAAGTGAAATCTGTTAAAATACGAAGTCACTTTGAATGTTACTTTGGTTATTTTTTGTATTATTGGAATAACACTTGAAGACCCATCACACTAAACTTTGTACTCACAAGATCAACTCTATCTGTTTCTGTGAATTGCTTTGCAATATAAATAAAGATCTTTTAAGAGCAAAGCAAGGGCATGTCCTCTACCTCTTCTTTAGGGTGTTTCAGCCGAACACAGGACTGGCTCTGTAATTTCACACGTAAACATTGTGAGTCCCCAAGAAACATTTTGAAGCAGGACCCTGTATTTCCTAAAACATGTAATCAACTGATCTGTTACTTAAGAGCCCATCCAAACTGCAACCCCATCCTTGTGCTGTCTACTCCTTCCATGCTACTACTACTACTCAGGAAGGGACACGAGATTTCTTTCCCCATCATTTTTGCAATTATCCTTTTATACATGCTATCATATCATCAGTGCCATGCCTTTTAACACCTCCCCTCCATTACCTGCAGTGTCTCCTCAGTGTGTTGCTCAGGGTGTTGCTGTTTCTTTTGACAACAATTTGCATGAGCTAGGTGGGCTGTGCTCATGTTAGTATTTGTCTTCCCTGCACACTGCAATTTGTGCCAGCCCAACTGACCCGTAGTAGCCTGTGGAAATGATGCAGATTCAATGGCTCAGTGCTACTTTAGGTTGGTGGTGGTATTCTCTAGGTTACTTGGAGTGTTACGTTATAAAAGGACAAATTTTTAACTTCTAAAAGCCTGCCATTTGCTTTTGTCATGTAAGGCAAATGTTTATAATGGGGCTGAAAACTAGTGAAAGCCTCAGCTCAGTTACTCCCCTTTTAGGAAAGTTTTTTTTTGTTGTTGTTGAATTAATAGGTAGAGCCTCATCAAAGGTTGGTACACTTTGCAGCAGCCACTGCCAAAAGAGTAAGAGAGAAGCCAGAGATGAAGTGACTCAGCCAAGGTTATGGAGCAGCTCAGTGCAGAAATCAGGCGCAGATTACAGCTTGCCTGATAGCAACTTAATGCTTTAGCCACCAATTTATGTGAGTTGACAAATATCCAGGGTCTTTATCCAGACCCTTACTGCGTTTGTAGCTGGGTTGTGAGGAATGTTTCCCCTTTTCTTTTCCAAATAATCAACATTTAAAAATCAGTACCAGTGCTTATTTATGGTCCTTTCATTGACTTGGAATCTTCTTGGCTGCACATCTGATTCTTTGTAGACACAGGTACTGCAATTTGTATGCTGTTATCTGATCTATTTTCTAGAGTACGTGTAGCTGGTTTTGAAAGCGAATAAAAAGTAATCCATTTAGACTTTAAATCCATTCAGTAGGAACAATTATCTCAAGTGCTCCAGCTTCTAACATTCATCACGCTAGAAAAGGACACAAAGACGTTTATAAAAATATGACCATTTAACTCAAGTGGTGGTTTGAGGACATAAGAATAGAATCATTCTGTTGTGTTGAATAATATTATGTGGTTAAAATATGGCTAACAGGCCTTGATTATGGCCATTAATGGTCGTGTGTGTGTAATAAAGGTCTAATAAAGGCACTCTAAAAAAGTTACCAAATATTACAAAGAGTTTCTTGGCTGTTTACATCAGGAAATATTCTAGGTAGAGGGAAAAATCGTGAAGTGTTGGCTGTTAATCTTGGGTGAATGTAAGAGATTCAATTATGTAATGTGACAATGAGTTTGTTCTGCTTTGCCTTAGGTTAGAATTTAAGCTTTTCCTCTTCAGGTTTATTCAGATTGTTAAGTGGCTGCTGAGAAGCTGGAATCTTGTCAAACAAACTTGGCTTTAAATTTTAAATTATTTTTAATCAATATGTGAAGAGGCCAAGCTCTGCCATATGTTACTCACCGTCCATTAGTTGGTAGCTGGTCATTAAACTCTCACTAAGGTTTCCTAACTGTGACTATTGTGGCGATTTTTTTTTTCCCTCTCTTTGTAGAGTATGGGCAAAGGAGAGCATTCGTGGCAGATTGCCTTGAGGACAATAAAAACTCTCATGTAGTATGGTTGTTTGTTCAGGCACAAACAATAGGGACATTTTGCTATTACCATTTGCCAGCTATCAAGGGGTTTTGAACCCCCTCCCCCTTGGTGCCTACAACTCAAAACAGATGCAAAATCTTTCTTTTCAGCCCCCTTGAAATGACCTGTGGTGGTGCAGTGTCATTTAGAGGAGAAATTATTGGAGTGAGAGTGGCTCATAACAATAGGGGCCTTGTGCCAGGCACATGACAGAACAGTGAGGGGGCTGTTGGTGACTTTATTGGGGAGGAGGATGGCGATCTGGCAGGTGCTGCCATTGTTAAAGGTCCCCGCTCCTAGACAGTGGTCGCAGATGAGTTCATGTCATTTTGTTCAAGCTCTTTGCACTGAGTTCAGTGATGTGACACTGGTCAAGTAGCCAATCCAGCCCTTCTGATCTCTTCAGCACGGTCCCTTCTGTAACATAACCCCTTATTGCTGAGATATGTCAACATGCTACTAGGCCATATGGCTTCAAGCTAGAGTAACTTTTGTTTTCCCTGAAAAGGACATAATAACTTAATGTTTACGCTGCTAATACAGCCCTGGTACTCACTACTGATCCTGACATTATTCTGTGGAGATGTCATCCAGAAAACCAATTAAAGTGTATTGATACAAAATAGATCCATTGGTTTAATGCTGAATTTTACAACAACAGAGATTGTTGCTTATGAGCTGAAGGCTCCCACTGACTATACTTAGAAGTGTGTGTTCTCAGGCTTTTTCTTCTTATATGCATAACAATGCAGTGTTCTGGTGGTGGGATTGCAGACCAGCAAACTGGGGTGAAGAAGTTGAAATTTTTTTACACTTGAAATAACAACATGAGTGATGTTAAGTAGAAAAGGTTAAACACATTGAAATAAATGTATTAATTCATTAATTTTACTCATGCTGTCCCTTTTCTCAAAGCACCAGGCCACACCATAATAGCTACATCTGCTTCTGTTGTACATATTGTTTAGTTCTAGTTTTGTTGGCTCAGAGAATAGGAACTGGTCTTTCTGTGGGGAAACAAAGAATTTGTTTTTGTAAATTGCCATTTTTTTCCTGAATAAATCATGACAAACTTGGCAGGTTGAACAGATCAGCCATACGGAATTTGGCAATTTTTAGTCTGCTAAGGATAATTAAACATGGATGTTATGTAGTCTAATGAGATACATGTTTGTGGTACAGGGGAGAAGCAGAGAGACAAACTGAAGAGATGGCACTCAGGAAAAAATGTGTCTTTAGACAGATTTGGAACTGGTGACATATAAGAAATCTGAAGCGTTTTCAGACACACTTAACAGGCTATGGTAGGTAGTTTTCATCCAAACAGTAATTGTACATCCAAAATTGTCAGTTAATTTATAAAATTCCACTTAAAGGGTAGTGTGTTTTTGTTGTTGTTGTTGTTGTTTTGTTTTGTTTTGTTGTGTTTTTGTTGTTTTGTAACCAAACACCATAGAGGACCATTCTTTTACAAGCAGGCTGATGTATTACGAGACAGAACAAAGACTTGGTCACAGTATGTAGAGGAACGCTGACCACATAAAGCCATTTGCACTGCGGATAAATGTTAGTATTATTATTAATCTATTTTGACTTTTTGTTGTTGATACATATAAATAATAATGTAATTTGCAATGAAATGGACCTACAAATACATTTTAAGTATTAAAAAAGTCTATATGAATTACTGCAATTGCATAAGATAAAGAACCATACCTTAAAAATAATGAAGAAAGGTAACTTTGTAGGAAAAAAAAAAAAAAAAGGATTATGTAACTTGCTATTGGCAAAACTAAATCAACTATTGCAGACCTTTTGAAATATGAACCCTCTTAAAAACACCAGCGAGAAACCTTTCAGATTTCACTGATTTTGTTGAAACCCTGAGAATACCAAACTTTGTCCTATATTTTAAATGTTTATTAGTTTTAGGATAAGACTAATGTAAGTCTTAGGATAATCAGGTAGCATGGAAAGGAAGTAGCTTCTGGCTAAAATTCTGCAGTCAGTAAGCTAAGAGCATAATAGAAAAAGGCATTATGGTTTATAGGAATGTCCAATATCAGTGTAATGGGAAATGACTCAGGTATGCAACCAACCTAGCCAAATGGTCCACAAACAAACAAGCACTTCCCACCTCATTTCCCCCAAAATAAAAATAACAAGGAGACAAGGAAAGTGAAAACAAATCTAAATGGACAGGGAGAGGAGGGAGGCATGTAAGGAAGGGTGTGAATGTGATCTGCTAAAAGAATGTTGCAAAGCTTCTCAAACTGCACTATCAGTAATTCTTAGATCAGGGAAAGGGAGTCCCATCTCTGGGTGTGCTACTCCCATTCTGACCTTTAAATGGAGAATGCTTCTTTTCTTATCTGTTTTACAACTAGTAAAAGGGAAGAGATTACTGCCCAGATGTGGGGAGGTTTTCATTAGGTTCAGTAACGCACTCTGACCCTGTGGATGGCAGAGCCAAAAATACAAAAGGAAATGAGGGCACATGCACATACGGTTTGTGAAATTGAGCCAAATACTCCATACTACCCCAGCTGAGTGACAGGGGCTTGTGTGGTCAAATAACCCTCTCACTCCAAATTGATGCATTTTACAGTCTGACAAAGCCGTGGAATACACATTTATGCTACTATATGCACAAAACAATATTAACAGAACTTCAAAATGCAAAAAACAAGCTTTCAGGTTTTAAGAAATGCTAGGCTTGAGGTTGCCTGTTAAATGTGAATTGGCTCCACTTGTGCGGATGCAGTAGGATACAGTCTTTAATGGCATGATCACACACAGGGCCTCTGCTTAGTTCGCTTGACATGACAGACCTGCTCAGGAGTGAGTTTGGACTGAGCACTGAAGACTCAGTATTGCAGCCTGAACAGCTGGAAGGTGAATAATAAATGAGAGGAAATGCCACTGCAAAAATAGGGCTGTCTGTTCCTTTCCATATAGATTGCTGAGAAGTGTTTTGTCCTCTGTCTGTCCCACAGAGTTCCTAAGTAATTCTGTACATCTTTTCCGATGGAAAGTGCCTCACCTTCTGAGTGCCCAGCCTTAGAGTTTTGGCTTTTATTTGCAGAGGCACTGGGCATTCAGACTCGCAGTTGGAATCAGGGGATACTGTGCTTGCCACAGGACAACATGCTCACCAGTGAGAGAGATGATTTGTTTTTCATACAGATCCATTCATATGGAGAGTTCAATTAAGGTTGTTTGGCCAAGCTTAATTCTGACTTTTCATGTTTTCTGAACTTTAAGAACTTGATTTTGCTATCTTGTTAATGCTCTGACTTTAGAGGTTTCCATAAATTAGTTTGTAATCTCCTACTTTTAAGGAATCAAAATGTATAATTAAAGCTCCCATCTATTGCATCCTGAGATAACCAGAGGTTCACCAGCATGGCTTTAACTTTCAAATGCAGTGCACAGACTAGTCGAGCTGCAGAGATTATGGTCATAACAGCAAATTGTAACACGTGACCCCCCTCCTGGTTGGAACAGGTTGACAGATATTTGTCAGCAGCAGTGAGCTATAGGACAAAAAGCTTATTTCTGGTGGAAACTACATTATAGTCATCTCGGGCTGGTTTCCAGTTGTCCATCTTCTCTTCTCTTTTGGCCCATATTCTCTTACCTGTTCCAGTCCTGTCAGTTCTCAATACCTGCTAATCAAGCTAGATATGTGTTTTGGTTGAATCATCTTAGCCTCAGCCCTATGTGACCGTAAAATAGCTCAGTCTCAGCATACTTACGCTCTCAGCTTATGACTGTGCATGTTAACAGTTAGTTGCAGGTACTGGCTTTCAGCTGAGGGCCTCGTCTGGCTTGATCTATTCTCCAGCTCAATTTGCCAATGATAATCCCCTTCTCCCATTAATTGTCTTCTATCTCAGGATCCTCTAAACATTCTCAGTGCTATCTGCAATCTGCATAGTAAATAATAAACAAGCTTCATAATAAACAATAGGTAAGACAGTAATAAAGGCGTATGTTTGGAAACAAATCTTTTCATATTTTTTTGGTGTCCAGAGCAAAATCAGAGATCTCAGAGAGTGGCAGCAGAGGCTTGTCTCACCAGTCCAAATGCTCTGAAGTCATTCCCACAGCTTGTAAAGCTGCGAGTATTTTGACAGGATTCAGTAATTACCTCTTCTTTTTAAAGTAGGAAACATTAATAAGGCAGAAGGATGACCATGGTCCACCCTGT
Organism: Aythya fuligula; assembly: GCF_009819795.1. Classification (NCBI taxonomy): domain Eukaryota; kingdom Metazoa; phylum Chordata; class Aves; order Anseriformes; family Anatidae; genus Aythya; species Aythya fuligula. The sequence continues at coordinate 47,103,105 of NC_045563.1, forward strand.
TTACTTTAAGGGATTACATTTACAAGAAGAATTTGTTAATTACATTTCCAGAACTTCTCTGAAAATACAAATTGCATTCATTAAATGGACTCATTTCTGATTTCCTCTTTGTGATTCAGTGGACTTGATTATTGTAGGGAAATACCTAGTACACAGGGATTATATCACTTATGTACCTATGAAATTATTTCTCTCTCTTTTTTTTTTTAGTGTAAAGTCCTGGTGTGATAAGAATTGGTGTATAGTTATATATAGTTTCTCTGGCTGTAGAGTTTATTGAAAAGGTAATGCCCCTTAAATGATGTGTTGCTAAATTTTATCTGATGTGTTTGACACACAGTAAAAGCAAGATTGGAAAAAAACAAACAAACCTTATTGACTGTTAATACAAACTATTAACTTTAAAGTCTGGCTGTCATATAAATAGTATTAATTCTTTAATTTTTCCAGAGTTCTTCCTAGATGTTTGGAAGAAACAAATGTGTTCTTTCATTGCTCATGTGTAGAGTAACTCAGTTTCCTGCAGAATTGAGACTAACCTCAGAATTCTCAGCAGGAGAGTTCAGCATGGATGCTGAACTGAGGCTACTCTCAAGTGTGCAAAGTTAACTCAAGAGGAAGCACTAGGATGCAGGTCATTTACTTACAAATCTTCACTGATAATCTATTCTTAGGTACATTAGCCTGAATTTTAGCCTCCCCTACCTCTCCAGGACTAAAACCAGAATTTACACAGATGACAATATGTGTCCTATTCAAGTCTGCATGTGCAAATTCTGTACATATGTGTTTTGGTAGCGTGCAATTCATTCAAAACAGTAAGGCTTACCTGAAATTCTTATACATTAAACAAAATGAGAACTTTAATTAATTTATTTATTTTTTCTTAAGAATACCCATCCTGAAAATGACACTTCTAAGAAGCTTCTTTTTAGGAACATGGCACAAGAGACCTGAAAATCACCACAATATAACTTTATGTTACAATAAGAAAATGTGATCAGAAACAAACATCTAAGCTGTCTACACAGTATGGTGTAAGACACTTGGGACAGATTCACAGAGGCCTTTATATAGCAAGAAACATCAGGTTTCTTGTCTGATCTGCAAGAATTAACATTGAAGAAGATAAAATTGTATCTTCTTTTTTGCAATCAAACTTCCTTTCTTGTGAATAGATCTCCCAAAACATGAAACATAATCTGATATTTTTGATCTGGAAATGATAAGCACCAGCATTCTCACTTGTGTTAGTAAAGAACAACTATGGTGTTCTCCAGTAAGGGTCATTCACATCTGATACAATTGCTGATGTGTGAATAGATAGGTGAGGCAGGTAACTATCAGGAGTCATAGATGAAAACAGACCCCAGAGATGTGCAGAGCAACCATTGGTACCTTGCTGACAACAGAATCAGCTAAAAAAACAGAGCTGGTATGCAATCACCACTGCTTGCAACATGTGGGTGGTTTTTTTTGCTCGTTTGTTTGTTTGGTTGGTTTTTGGTTTGTTTGTTTGTTTTTCTCCTCAGCAGAGTAAGTAAAACAGTGGCAGCCACTAAGAAATTTTAGTCCTGCTGAGGGTCTGCAGGAAGGCCTGGAGAATGAGGAGCATGAAGTGTTTGGTTTTTTAGAACAGTGGCTCTTTCATCGTGGCAGGCTAACAGGCCTGGGAATACTCTATTCTGTTTCTGCTTGGTACAGAGTACATTTGAAGAGATAATAACAGCAAGCAACGTATCATAGCTTTATGATCACTCATCAGCTTTGGGGAGTCTGTGAAATGAAAGGCCCCCAGACTGGACAAGGTTGAAAGGTTGAGGCTACAACCAGACTTTTTGTTCCTGAGACGGCCAGAGCCATTACTGAACAACAGACAGCTGTGAATAGATGATGGGCATCTTTGCTTTGTTGCTGCTCCCTGGTTTAAGGATACTCTTGTCCTCCTTCTGCCCCTTCTATATTTGACAAGTTTGCTTTCAGCAGATATGACAGGCACTGGTGGGGGTCACTGGCCCAATTCCACATTCCACACTTGGCTTGCTCCAGTTCACTGGCCTGAACTAATGTCTCCAATGGAGGTCGTGCTACTGAACATTATGAGTTTTTATATATTAAACATGCATTAGTGGTTTTACCCTGCTTATCTGACAGCTGTAGAAAAAATAAAGAAAATTCAGTTTGAACATTAAAAAGCAGGGCTTAATTTATGTCCAGTACTTTTGTTCCCCACTTTCTTTTTCATTTGCCAATTGCAAAGCTCAAGGGAGATAATAAAATGGAGGAGCTGCTACTTTATACTTCCATGTCTTTCCAAGTGCCTGTGCCTTGCTGGGTGAGCTAAATCTAAAACTAGGAAAAGAGTTTTCAGATGGAAATTTGATTAAACAATACAATCATCTGTCTCACAATCTGTTTTTTTTATAAGGAAAGTATTTTTTTTTTCCAGGGGGAATTTTCTTTCAGAGGGTTTTGTATGAAAAGGCAGACGTCATGAATACTGATGGGAAGGGCTCAGTGTTTTGTTATTTCTGTATAACAAAGACAAAATGCTTTAATAAAATCAGAAAACACAGATGTTACTTTAAGTATATTTTGCATCTTTTACTTTTTTTTCTTTCCTTTTTTTTTTTTTTTTTTTTTTTTAAAGTTGGGAACAATCCCTCCCTCAGACTGACAATGGCAGCTCATGACAGACAAAATTAGCAGCTGGAAACTTAGCCAAAATTTGGGGCTTTTTAGTATGTTGTTATTGTTTGGGATTTTCTTAGATGGTGAAAGGCATGCTTGAAGGAAGAGGCATGGATGAATTGAAAGTCCTTGTTTCTCAATATAGTTTGACTGGATTTCAGTTTTTATAAACAGTTTAAAATGGGAAAATGCACAGCCTTTTGTTGAGAAATTAGCCTATTGTGTTTTTCTCTTTTTTGTGTTTGTGTGTGAGGACTTTAGAGGGAAGCTAATGTGGTTTGATAATATATATTTTTCATATTGTTTTCAAGATACCACATTTTCATTGGTTAAAAAAAAAGTTTCTGTATGTCATTGGAAAAGCAACATCTATCAGTTTCTGTTTCTAGGGAGAAAGCTAGAGATACCTGGTCACTCAGACCTTGACTAAATAGTGGATCAAAGTGAAATAATTTCCTTGCTGTTTGCTCAGTATTTTGAGGTGTCATGGTTGTTTTATATTCTGTGAATTTTACAGTAGCAAAGATGTCTACTAGAGCCTTTTCAGGGTGCAGAAGAAATCTGCTGGCATGGTTAGATTTTGACAGTGTTGTCTTTATTTTCTTTGTGCATAGTGGTTTACACCCTGGCTGTTAAAATGGGCACCAGCAGGGTTGCCTTCAGCATGCCCAGAGCTGGGAGAGGGATCACGGCTGGGGATTACTTCCAAGTCCACCCGGTTGTCCACTGGTCTAAGTTAGTGCAGCCTTTAGGAGCCCCGCTTTCCTCAGGGCCAGGTAACTCTGAGGCAGGAAGTCTCTTCAGAGTTTACCCTTTGTATGATGTATAAATGCTGTGAACACAGTGGAGGAGTAAATCTGCAGCTCATACTTACCTTTCCATGAGACCTAGCATAGATGTATTCAGTGCTAGGCTTGAGTGAAAACATGTGATTGTGCTTTGTCTGCTTTTGACATATCTTGGACCTCTGTGTTAATGGGGCTGCAATTTACAACAGTAGCTACTCCAGAATCATCTCTAGATGCTTCACTCTTGAGGTATGTTTTCCTCAAAGAAATCAAGGCAAAAGATATTTCTGTTCAAGAAACAATGGATTTAGAAGCAAGATTTTATAGGTTTCCTGTTTTTGTCACAGTTACGTTCTGTCTCCTTATAAACCTGTGGGTTTTATAATGAAACACACTTGCTCAGGATTGCTGAGTGGTCACTCATTGCCTGGCCAGCATATTTGTATATGGATCTTTTGGTTATGCTGTCTTTTGTTCTTTCAGGGTATAAGCTCCTCAGAGGAAGAATCATAGCTCTGAGTTCATACTACATATAAGAAATTGTGGGGAATACTGGGAAAATCCACCTGCCAACACTGGAAGATAACGGTCAAAACAAAATGTTAGTATTTGGAGATTTGGCTTCTATTCTTCAAATCAGCTGTGACTTTAAGCAACTCATTCAGGTAAAAATATCCTTTAAATATATGCCAATGGAAGGGAATGCCTTTTAATGATTATAGCTTCATTGCAGGATGGTGTTGACACCTGTTGAATACATATAAACATAAAAAGTGATTTAGAAATGATGATGAAATGAGAAGGGATCACAGTGTAGAAGAGGAAATACCACTGTCCTCATTCCATTTAAAAGGTAAAGTGATGTTATGTTTTTATGCTAAACTGCTTAGTATGTAAACATTCCTTTTCAAAGGAAGACCTGGTCTTCTTTTCAAAGAAGACCTGTTTACTGAGACAACATAATTCAACAAAAATAACTAGGTTGGATTTCAAAGAACATTCTCTGAATTATTGCCTGATCTCTAGTGTGCAACTGCTGGAGAAACAGGGAGTTGCTGCCCATGGGAGAATATCCCAGGTTTTGTTCTATGAGGAAATTGGCTGCTTCGATGTGGTTCTGTCCTTCCAGATGCCTGTGAATTCCTCCAGGGAAGCCTGGAGCAGGAGTACTCAAGTATTCTTCACCTCAACTCTTTTAACCAGTCTCCTAATCTCTCCAGGGCCTTTCCATTTCAATTTCTTTTTTTTTTTTTTTTTTTTTTTTACTGGATATGTTTCATCACAATCACTTTGAGGGTTAGAAAATGTTGTATCCACTGGGTCTACCTGTACATATTATATTTGGTAAAGAATCACTTTCATAAGGAAAAATGATTTTGAATTGATGTTGACTGGACATTTCCGTATTTCAGCACCATTTTCTTTTTGGACTTTATGGAAATTTGTTCCCATACTAATCATGTAGTGTTACTTTGTAAGTAAATGTCATATTTGCCTCCCTATATTAGGGATTCTAATGCAGGAGAACACAGTTGATGGGAACTTGCTTTTTCAGGTTATTTTTTCAACTCCCAATATGCAGTAGAGTAGTATTAGAAACCTTGAACCTAACTGAAAATGAGGGAACTAATAAGCTGCTGTGTGGCTCATATCCATAGCTTGTAAGCTGAACTTCAGAGGAATGGCCTGTTTTTCTGGGTTTCTGAGAGGATTTGAGTATTTGGAGTATGTTTGTCCAAACAATAATAATAACAATAAAAAAATAGGGTGTGATGGAGGGGAGAGAACGGTGCTCTGGAAATGCAAGATAAGGAAAATATTTTGCCTAGGAAAACATCATGTATGCAGAAAGCATAATACCAGGTACTGTGAGAAACTTAGTACTGACATTTCTGGCCTTTCTCACAGTTTGTTATAAGGACCATTCCCTATCATTTCCATTTGGAAGCATGACTTCACACTTGCAACTGCACAAGAGCAAATGGAGCAGAAGAGCCTAATTAAAGTTACAGGGACTTCTTTATGACAGAGCAAATGTTGGTTTAATGATACAGTTACAAGTCACAAAGAAATCAGAGCAGACGACCCAAGTTTTATACATTTTTGGCAAAGTAAGTGGGAAACTATGTGCTAAAGTGAGATCAACAGATGGGATGGAGGAAGAGGGGTACAGGAGGGGAAGAAAGCTACACACCCATATACAAAACCAAAAAAAGCCCCCCAAGCCCTAATCAAACAAACAAAAAGATACACAAAACAAAGAGATAAACCTTGCAAGAAACAGATTTTTTAAACAAAGTTTGCCAAGTAAGCAATTTTTTTTTTTTTGGAGGGCAGATGCAAAGTGTCTTTCAGTTCATTTTGGATAGAAATAAGTGAACACATGCTGTGCTTTAATAAATCTTAGTGTATCCACAATGGGCAATCTCAGACCTGTGTTGGAGTTTGGTAATAGTTACCAAGCCTTTTTGCATTCTTTCCTCTCTTTGTTTGCGTTAGGAAAATAAATAAATAAACCAGTGATATGCAGAACTTCAATTCTGCCTTCTTATGCAAGGACACAAACAAGGCAGGTAGATGGCACTCATAGCATCTAGACAGTATCTAGTATTTTCAAATCTGCTATTAAGACTGTGGGAGTCAGAACTTGACAGTTCAAAATTCTGCTATAACTGACTTTGGGCAAAAATTTTTAAGTTAACACTTTCAAAATTCACTGTCCAGAGTGAAATCTTATGTTATCCTCTTAATTTTTGTTCAGTTCATTCTCAGAAGTCCAGCTCTTAAATTTCCTTCTTAAATTCCTTTTTCAGCTGCTAAGTAATCCAGTTTTCATAAAAGCTAAGACACTGATGTAACCTTTCTGAATCTTGGTTTTCCCTTTTATGAAAAAGGATAATTCAGTCACACTTTATTTCACTTTTTCTGTATTTGGTCATTATTTTCTTTGCTTTGAAAAAGCATAGTGATGTTTCATATTAAGTTTGCATAACCATGTAGTCCTGTCTCTGGCTTTGCTATCATCTCTTATGCTCCCAGCATTGTGCTGTCTACTGCTTATTTAGATGATTTTTTAAGACAGAGATCAGGAGTGAAATCTCATCTCTGTCAAACCCAGTGGAAACAATTCCAGTCTTTAAAAGAATCAGGATTTTATCTCAAATCTTGTTATTTGCCTAGAACACTTGGATAACTCATAATAATAATTGTTAACATGTATCATGCTCTGATCCCTGCCAAGCATTCTGGATAAAGACTTAATACATTTGGTAAATCTGGAGTTTGCTTAGTATCAGGCCATTACAACTATATCTAACAAGGACAGAGTGCTCAGGGGAATATTATCCTGACTGCAGATGTGTTGACATTGGTGAGCCTTATGACACATCACATGCTTATACAAAGCCCTGAAGTTTAGTCATATATACACTTGGCAAATTCTTGCCAGTCTATTTTTTTTGGGCTGCCATAACTTTTTTGGAGAAGAGTTTTAGCATACAGAAGAGGTTTAATGTATAAATTTCACTCTGCTTCCAACAGTTGGATTCTGTACAAATCCTGTAATATATGAATCAAAGCTATCGAGAGCACAGACAGTGCAAACAGGGAATGTCTGACACATGAATCTTCCAAGTGCACTACTGTACTTACCAGAAAAGGCTTGCAAAATTCTTGCTATTGTACATGTACTTTGTAGCTTACTGAAGCTGACCTTGCAGGTAACTCCAAAAACTAGACAAGTTGCCTTGGTTGAAGGGAGGTTTTTCTTCTGAGCTACATGTATGGTTGTGGCTTAGTTTTTTCTTAATGCTATTTTTGTATGAGATCATAGTTTGTTCAAATACCTGTGAAAAATATTCAGACACCTCTTCTTTTGGAGCAGCTTAGAACAACCCTATTGATGCCAATGGTCACACTTGCTGGATGTGAATGCTTTGGTCTAGATGTAGACGTATAAAAAGCATCTGCTATTCCATGCACTGTGGCACAGACAGGATACACTCCCAAATGGAACATATTTTTTCCACGCCCACAATCCTTTGAAAGCTCTGAAATTCATGTCTGGGGAAACTATTTGGTTAATATGCACTGTAAAGTTACCAGTGTGAACTTGTGTCATGGAAAGACTGATCTTGCACAGGTAACTGAACAGCCTTCATTTTGTTACTGTGAATTAAATTGTTCTTGAACCTTTGTTTCCACATGGTATACACAGCACCTAATCATGTATGGGATGTCAGGTTTAAAATAAAGTGTTTCCTTGAATCAGGATAACATTAAGACCTTTATGAGAACTGAGAGGAAAAATTGCTTCTTGGTTTCTCCCTATTTTGAAGCTGACACAGTGCGCCTATGATTTGTGGGTCTCTGACTGTGAAGTGATCACGCAAATGATGGTTGTGACAGAGGAAGAGTGAGGGTAAGAATAATCTGAAGGCAGTTTGAGGACTAAAAAAGTTAAATATAATTTTAGGGTCCTGAATTCTTTCCGTTCCTTTTTAGTTTGGAAAGGGGAATAATAATGAATTATGTTTTGCAGGATGAAAAATACCTCTAGTAGAGTCTTGGGTACCTACATTAGACCTTGCGTTTCCAAGCTGGCCTTTGCCCTTCATAAATTTCCTATTGCAGTTGGTCACAAACAAGTTAGTTACTAATGTCTAGGCCAAAAATAGATTAATTGACTAGGACTTAAAATATTATTGTGTACTTTATATAATAGATTGAGTGAAAATGAAATACTTCCATCTCTGGCCGCGATCTATTTGTGTTAAATAAAAAAACAATTGTATCTACCTATCTGGGCTACTTATAACTTATAATCAATTTTCTATGTCTGGGCATTAACTGTTAAATGCAGGTAACTTCTTGTTTTGTTTTCATTGAAAGCATTAGTTTTTAGGCTATACTTTAGATATACTGACATAGAGGTCATGTTGGCAACTGGTAGAGTTAAATGCAAATTTGATTTGCAAATAGGAGCAGGCACAGTCTGTTTATCATAGCATTTGTTCAATATGGCACATGATCAAAATAATGATAAAGCATAAATCATGTATTTCACCAAATATGCTGAACAAACAAGGATTAAATGTGACTTTGAACTCTTCCCCACGTGTTATACTGAACCTCTTGCTTTCACTTCAAGACACCTCAAACACATGCCTATCAGTTTTCTCTCTGGAATGTGGTAGAAATACTCTACAGAAACCACTCACAAAGGTAGCTGTTGCATCAGTAGGGCGCTGTGCCTGAGCAAATTTACCAAAGGGGGCTACTTGTGAACTACTGACTCACTTAGAGCTCCTCCAGATGGTTGCACTGAACTCTGCGGTGAGCTAGGCATCATCTACATTCTTCCTTCTGCTCCACTGTGTGCACTTGCCTAGGGTTTTGTCTGAACTGGTCTTGGTTTTTTTCCACATCATACTGTTCTTCCTTATCTGTTTCTTTGCTGTCCCTTGCTTGGGTCCTGGTTCTTTGTACATATATTTCCTGGAAATACATTTTCAGATCATAAAAATTCTTCTATATGCCTCTCACTTTGTATTTGTGTGTGTGCATGTGTGTATGCATGTGTAAAATTCTGGATACCTTTGTGTGATATACAAAGTTTGCTAGGATGAAATTAAGGTCTTATATATGTGATACGCTATTCACGATGCTCCAAACGTTCAAGTTCAATTCTCCAGCTTGTTACTGTGTTCTGTTTTATTACAGGGCATATTTTGAGAACAGCTCTTTGAGAACCGCTTGTTCCAAGAACTTTAAGACTTTTAAAATAAAGAAATAGAATAAAAAGAACTTTTATTCTTCTGTCACTCTACCTGCCAAGCTAGTTGGTCTTTTACTATCTTTTACTATTACAAGCTATTACTGGTCTTGAAATGCATATCTTTTTTTTTTTTTTTTTTTTTTTTTTTTTTTGATATACCCCTCTTTACAATGATGTGGAAAGCAGTGGATAGAGATTTGTCAGAGGAGGAAAGGAATTTAATCTCTTTCAGCTGTGAATTTAGAAACTGTGGTTCTTCAAGATATGTGGGCCTAGCAAGTGAAATGTTCAATTAAGCCTGGATTAGTATGTATTAACTCACTTCATACAGAAAAGATGGTAAAACACTCTAATGAAGTCATATTGACAAAGATCATGCAATCCTATGTGTGAATTTCACCGTCGTGCATGTAGAAAGCATATGTATTGTGTGAAAGTAATTGTGGGTACGTTGTGTGTTGATGTGAATACTTTGATAAATATTTTGACTCTTGAAAGTGAAGGCACTTAAATATACAGTTACTACTGACTGAGTCAAATACCTACTTCTCTTAGTTACAGTAAGAAAAAATAGAAACTAATGTATAAAATCTGAGAATGTAGGGGAAGTCAAAGCAGAGTAATTCTTCTTGAGAGGAAGCATTGAGGAGGGGAGATATGGATAGATAGGGAATGTGCAAAGTGATGATAAGAAAACATACAATATACACCTTAAGCTGTTGTTGTATCAAAAGAACTTTGCTTTCTTAGGCTCTGGAAGAAAAATTACTGAATAAAATAAATTGGTCTGTGGCCTCTTGAACCTACTAGAAACAAGCTTTGCTGTCAAGTGCAACACTAACTTCAGAGTTCTTAGCTGAACAGTATTGTCACCCTCTCTCTTCTTTTTCTTCTTCCTTTTTTTTTTTTTTTTTTTCTCCCTGTTCTCTTGGGAAGCTATTTTGTCTATATTGATTCATATCCATAAGGAGCAAATGGATGCAGAGTGTTGCCAGGGATTGGGATACTTCTGATAGTTATGATGAGGCTAGCAGCATTACAGAAAGTCAACCAAGGCTCTGGGCAGCCAACCTGGTTTGGGGCAGGCAAAATTCTGGTCCATTTCTGGACTGGTGTCTGGTAACATTCATCCCATGATGGCGTAAGTCATATCTAATGTATCAGTTCTGGGCGTATATACCCATTTGCCATTTTGCATGCTAGTCTCTGCAGAGGTCTGGGCCTAATGAATGCCGAGGGAAATGTTCTTAATGCTGCTTTTCAGGTATCACTTCTTTAGAGAAGACAACCAATTTTGCTGTTTACTTTGTTGCCATGTCTCAGAACTTCCTTCTCCTCCTGACTGTGATCCTTACTGTGACCTGCAAATTGAGGTAATTGCAAATTCTCTACTGTCAGCGAAGAACAATAGCACTCTTTGATTTACATTTGTCCACATCTGAGCCTGGCACAACCAGACACAACATCAGAGATTGATATTAAAAGCACTCGAGCGTATACAGTGCCGCTATAAGTTGTGGTTTTATTTACATGCTAATGTTAGTTATTTCTGGGAACACTCATATGTTTTGCCAGGTATTCTGGTACCTGGTAGCTAGCTATTCTGTCTTTTCACCAATTGTTAGCAGACTTCTGCCAAGTTGTTTCTCTTTTGTTATGAAAGAGATAAAAATAAAATGGGTTGGACCTTCATCAAGAAATGATTTTAGATACAGCTTGGCAACAGAAGTGACCCTCAGCAACATTTTCCATTGTACAGTCACTTTTTTTTTTTTTTTCTCTTAACTGGGCAGTATGATAAATTGCTAATTTCAGGTCAGACAGCTTAAAGTGCAGAACAAAAACAATGACACCATGGAAAATAAAAAAGGTTGTCCAGCATATTGAGTTTAAATTTAAATCTGTCTCTCTCAGGAAGCAGACTTTAACAACAAAGATGGAAACACCTCAGAGGAATATGTCTGAAGCCTAATGAGCAGGAATATCTTTCAAATTCACGAAGAAAAGCAGGATCCTTTCTTCTGAAAAATGGATGAACAAAAACTTAATCTCTCCCCTTTTATATAGCAATAATTCTGCTGTGTCTGATTAAGAAGTTTTTTGTTTCTTTCTAGTTCACCAAGTGTCTACTTTCTGTTTTTAAGAGGTTAACATGACAGCAGTAAAATCAACTGCCTCTTTATATGTATCTTGGTCTGACCAAATAAAAAATGTTAGGAGTGGTCTCAGAATGGTAGGTCTATTTCTTGTCAATACAAGTCTGTAACAATATTATGAAATATTTCCTAAATGCTTATTTGGCATTTACCAGCATTTGTAGAAGTTAGGTGCTTAGATCTTATTGAATATAATGAGAGTTAGGAATTTCTTGATAATGTCAGATGTCCAAATACGCAAATAACTGCTAGTTTTTAACCCACTTAAACTGATGAGAGCTAAGTATCCAGTACTGCAAAATCTTTTAAACATGATTCTGGGCTCTTCAGTCTTTCTTGAAACTGAGATTGGACTGTTTTAATCATGAACATGGTTTAGAAAAGTTTGTCTTGATTGTTGGTGTATCTTGTTCCTGAGGGAGATACCATTACTATTTCAAATATCTCATTGTCATGTTAGCATTTGACACATGAATGCTATTAATCTGTGTTCAGTATATCTATCCTTGATGATTTTACTCTGAATATGAGAAGATGCTGTCATAACTGTGGATGTTTCAAAAGGTAGGAAAATAATGTAAACTTGTAAATAATTAGGAATTTACTGGGTCAAAATTTAGTTACTGCAACCTCTCATATCAAGCCAGCTTCTTTATGCTTTTTATTGCACTTCTCTGAATAATTTCCAGCATGCCAAGATTTTGTTGGTGATGAAATATATGAAAAGCGAATACAAAATTCCAAATGTTACTGCATTACAGTCCTGTGGTGGGAGACTGTTAAATCCCTGCACTGTGTGTGATAAAATGCCTGCTTCCTGCTTCTTCCCGCCTGGGTAAGTATCGAAAAGTCTTTGTCCTTTTTTCTGCACTTCATCACATGGCAAACTTGTGTCTAATTTACTTTTCACTACCATATTGAGATTTTCTAGGTTTTTGGTTCTAATTGAATAACAAAGTTTTAGACAATTTCCTGGAGTTACAAGCTAGAGTGACCATCTGTGGGCATAAGAGTCATTAAGTTTCCATGTCATTTCCACCCATTGTCTTCCTTTTAGACTATCCATAAGGATTCCAGTTAGCAACCAAACGTAATGATGGGTTGGTTTTTTGTGTCATGGGGAACACCTGTCTGTTGGGAAGAAAACTGAAGCTTCCAACTTTTTTAAAGTAGCTCAGTGAAGAACTGACAGTTGGGAGCAACGTTTGCTCACTAGCAATCTGGTTTGGCCATGTCAAATCCATGACCCAAAACTGAAAGATGTGGTTGCCTGATCAGCCTGTTTGTTCAGGGCTAAAATATAATTAAGTTTAGGCTAAAACATAACTTTCTTTATCAGGTCATAAAATAGCACTTGAATAGCTTTATGTATGCTTGGCTATACTTATAATGCTCTTTCTACAAAATTCTCTTCTCCAATTAACTTAGTTTTTTTACTGAGTGTATAGATCTGGTGTGGAGTTAGGGGGTGTCCCAAGCACAATAAGGACCAAAATGAATATACAGAGAGGTCCCACCTTCTGGTTTATTATCTGAATTTAAAATTAAGTGACAAACTCAAAGTGTGAGAGAAACATATTTTATATATGTTTTCACATTTGGGTATCCTATTAAAAACTGATCTGTTTTCCTGCCTATGGTTCAGACGTTGCATTTAGTCCCTGTATTGCTCATTTCTTTCCTCAGGAGTTGGTACGTCAGTAGTGAATTTCAGTTTTATTAATGAATTCTTCTTACCTATCAATCCTTCTGCATTTTTAAACTCAGTTCTGATTTGTTTATTTATTTATTTTTACTTCTGTCCTAAAATGTTGTGTCCTGTGTTTACAGAAGCTGTAGTCTACCACAGTGACAGCTGCATTTCAGGAGTGGGATTTCCTGTTCTTTCTGGTGTATAATTTCCAAAGCTGTCTTAAAACAAGGGAAATACAATTGGCATTTTTCCTACAGCACCCACATGATTACAAGTGCTATGTGGAAATGATACAAAGTCTGTTTCCCTGCCCAAAGGACTTCTCAATCATTTTTAAGAGTAGTTTAGCAAGTGGAATCAGAAAATAGTATGGAACACATGCAGAGGAAGCATTCTGCAGCAATTATTTTCTTTGACTGATCAGATCAGATGCACACACAGCTGCAAAAGAAAGATTTTCTTGTAGCAATAATTATTGCTAATAAATGACTCTTATGAATATGATGGGGATGGCTAGTGATTGAAGTAAGAAAAAGATAATGGAACAATAGAAAGGAATAGAAAGAAAAGGTAGCCCCTTTTAGGTGTATGACTAAATGAACATTTCACATTCTGGGACTTTGAGCAAGTTAGGCCTGTACTGAAGATGAGTTTTGCTGAGTGGCTTCTGTAATTTCATACCAAGTCCTTTGAAATCTTTTCTGGCTGAGATTGGAAGAAATCAAGCTTAGAAATGAATATGAAAAACCATGATTTGATTCAGCTTTTTTGCTTTTGGAACCAAAAACAATTGCCCATGTTTTAGTATTTTTCTCCCTTGTTCTAGCTGTAATTTGTGCAGTTGGGCTCTGGACTGACAGATTTACTGCAACACACAGAATTTGACCGTTAATAGCACCAAAAGAAAATGGGCAGTGGAAGGTTTGCAAATTTCCCAGTGTCTTTAGCCTTCTGTTGTTACAAGGCATCGAGTACCTTTCTATTTTTTCTCTCTCTCTCTCTCTTTTTTTTTTTTTTTTTTTTTAGTCATGCAGGTTTTCTTTTGGCAAACAGGTTTGCATTTCCTTCTCTTTTGCAGAATTTGTGGCCACATAAGTTAATAAGTTATAAGCTATAAAAAGGCAAGAGCAGGAAATCTTGTCCTTGACATACCCGGTGGAATATATAATCAAAAAACAAAACAACAAAAAAAAAAAGGTGAGCCATTTCCCATTACTTTGTTCTGTTGGTAATTGCTGTAGGAGATTGCCAGAAGGAGCAGTCTCTGTCTTCAGGTCAGGATGGTAAACTGTGGTGTCTGACCATACTAAAGAAAGCACAATTTTTATTTTCTGCTAAATGAGGTAGAGCCATTATTACTTTTGACAGCTAACCCTGTGAGCAGGGTTAACTGCAGAAGAGTATTCAAGGTCTGTGTTGAACAGGGGTGAGAACAGTAACAGAGACAGAGCGGCAGGATGAAGAGCAGGCCACTGTGTTGGAAAGAGGCTCTGTAGCTTGCATAGCTGATTCACAAGATAGAGATTCATGATTTAAAGGTCTGGACTAGTATTCTAATGTTGTATCACTGTGAATGGTAAGAAGGTGACAGAATCATTTCCAAAGGATCAGTATTACCTAAAATATAACAACATATGGATACGTTAGACGTGTATTGTTGGATAATGGGAATCATTCCTTAGAAACACTTACCTCCCCTGATTGCCTATACAGACAGTCTAGATGGTAGGTCTTTTGGGCTAATACGTGGTTAAAGCTTGGTCAGGCACATTTCATCTCCCCCCTTTTTCCTACTCTGCAAAACATGGCAAACTGATATTTAGCCATGAAGAAAATGCTTTGTTAATTGCACAAGGCAATACCTTGCTCTGTCGTTACAATTTTCGGTGTAGCATAGCAGGACTTCACATCTTAGGCAAGTACAGGATTGCTTTCTGCTCACTGCCTTACAAACAGAGCAAAAAGATGGTTCCTGCCCTTCCAGCCTAAATATGAGAGACAACAGATGGAGGCAGCCTGGCCAGTACAGAAGTAGAATCCCCACAAGGGGAAAACTTGGGCAACTAGAGTCACAAGAGCGACTGCACAGCACAGGGTCACAAACTCATGCCATAAATGCCAGCTCTGCAAACTCTGTCCAGCTTGAGGGGCAGGGAAAGGAACCAAATATGTCTCTTTCTGCTTTCAGCTTAGCTGGAACATTGACAGACCTCAGGGACAACAGGATCACGCCACATACACCAGGAAAGCATAAAGCAAAAAGAGTTTACCTTAATGCCTGGATAATAATATTAGTAAACTATGGTAGGTTAAAGCAAAAGGGACTGGGGAGAGAAGATAACAATCTTCTCTTCTGTCTGGTTTATACAAGCAGAACTTCCTTCTGTGCTTTCCCATTTTCTTGGCTACTGAACTCAATTAATTCTCTTTGTTTCGGTCGTCTTTAATCGCTGCTAACAAGGAAATTGCTCTGTATTCTTCCATTGCTTATGCTGCACATAAGCTCAGGATACAGAGTATACAGCTAATATATTCTATGTTTAATTAGCCCTGTGGTGTCAAGTTAAAATTTGAACCTGTTGGGTTACACTTCTTTCTTCTATAAGTAGGTCTGACCTGGGGAGTGACTGGCTGAACGAAAAAGTGCAGTGATACAGCTGCTCTTTTTAGTCTCAGAAAATGAGCAGTAGCAAACTCTGGATCCCTAGATCAGCTTCTGGGATACACTCAGATGCCTACAATGAATGGTGCAATTTTCTGCACTGCACTGTCTGGAAGGATAATGTAATTTTTATATGCCAAGCATCCCTAGAATAGGCTGTGCTTGCTGTTTTTGTATATAGGGCTTTCATGACTTCTCAGCAGCACAGATAAAACTGAAGTCAGCATTATCTCACATGTTGTTAGTGGGGTAAGGGAAAAAGAGGGATTGTGACCAATGCTGTTGAGATGAAGGAGCCTTCCACCAGCTGCTGTTGTCTCACATGTGCTCATCTTCTGCTGCAGTAGCTGCCAGATTGGCTTGCTGGTTTTGTGCTATTGTGGAGAGCAGACACATGACTATTTTGCTATTTCCTACCCTTTACTATATCTAAAAATAACACCAGTAGTACAAGCAGTCTTAGTATTAACATGTCCATAATAATATTGAGAACTAAATAATTAAATCAATATCAATCCAGAAAATGATGTACTTTTAATATAACAGTGTGCTGCTTTCTATGAGTTGATAGTGTTTGAAATTTTCAAATGAATTGAGGCTTCTACCAGGCGTTTTTACTAACAACAACAACAAAAAAAATAGTACCTGAGTACTAAGTTTTAGGAAGTTTTTCTACTGGATGTAAAAATAATGAAATTGCTACCTAGGCTGCCTTTCTTGACATGCAGCTGCCAATCGATAAGATTCGTGAAGATTCCTTTTGAGTGCCTGTTTTTATCACTTGATATGTGACGTAAACTGGGGCAAACAAGGTTCTTATTGCAAGTGTCCATTTTGATAATGGAGACCAAATGTTAAAAGATAAGAAAGAAACAAGAACTTTTTCTTTTTTAACCCTTTTCTTCCCCCCCCCCCCCCGCCCTCCATCAGCAATAGCACAGGCACTCCTCAATTGCACTGGGTTCTGAGCATTTGTTTTTAGATCTGAACTTTGAATTTGGTAACATAATAGTTATGAGAAGCCAGGCACTTAGGTAATACACAGCTAATATATTTGAAGTCTGGTTAGCTGTTTTTGCTTTTTCTTCTAAGGGAAGCATAGTGATGATGTAAAGTACAGGTACCCAAGAGGTTAAACACAACTGCTATAGAAAATATCAAACATCAGCAACAAGGATAAAGGCAATACAAATTACTGGAATAAATACAATGAAGCTCTTTGTTTTCATATAAGAATTAAAAGATATTTCCAAATGTATTGAACACATTCTTCACTACATCAATGCCTGTTAAACTGGTGACCAGTTGTGCTGGCATTTTGTGTGTGTGTGTTCTGATCGTGTCTTTGAAATAGCTCTTCTCTTCAGGTAAACCATTCACCAGCCATCAAGTGAGAACGATTTTCAGGTACATCACACGGAGGCCGTTGAATGGGAAGGTTGTTCATTTAAGTTAGATTCACACAGATGAAGCAGATGTTCGTAGCATTTTACCAGTCTCCAGGACCTTAAGGTAAATTCACAAAGTTTAGCATAACTTCCTGCACAGAATTTTTTGCACCAATTGATTTTCAATCAACCCGATGCTTGAAAGTGCTTAAGGTTGCTCCTTTCTGGTTCGGAAGTGTGCAGAGAGATTGAGAGGTTTGGATGAGTATGTTGGATTTGAGTTTAAACACACTTTAAGCAGGATGCTAGTCTCACTGATGTCTGTAGGATTACTGTAGGATCATGTGCCTGTATTTAAGCAGTGCTCAGATGCTGTAATGAATCTGAATGCTGGGCCTGAGATCCTCCATATTAAGAAAGAAATAGGAATTAGCTGGCTGAGGTAATGCAAATCCAAGCTAAAATCCTACCATGCTCCTTTTTAATAACCCATACCATTATTTTTAATCTATTATGTACATTTTTATTTTGTTGGCCATGTTTTTACAGACATGAAGCCCAAGGCTAAACTCCTGAAGATATAAAATTATTAAAATTCTGCTTCCATTCCTGTTGCTGTAAATTTAGGCTTTGTAATCTGTGGGTGTTTTGGTACTTGAAGTATGGCATCACTGTGGGTCTATAGCGGCTCCCCTGTGCTGGATCAAGTCTCTATTTTTTTTTCTTTTACAATGGGTGAGATGTGTTTAATTTATTGTAGGAAACTCTTAAAGATGCAAGATCCTTTTTAGAGGCTTCTACAATAGCCGTGAAGCACTTATTTAATCCTATTGAATGGAGGCTAGATTTACTAGCTGGGCCAGACATGATTTTTGTTCAGGAGTCATCTTGGAGTACATCGAAGTTTAAAGATCTTTGCAGAAAAACCATGGAGAAACAAAAGGAGTAAATTTTAAAAGGAACTTTGTCAAGGAGTTTTAGATGTTAAACAGATAGAAAAACCATGGTGGCTTGACTGAAACGAGTGTTGGGTTAGCAGAATCGTTACAGATCCAGTGAGACATGCTAATGAGGCACTTTAAATGCAAGTTTGATGGAAAAAGGGGCAATTTCATACCAAAGTGCAGCAAGGTTACTGAATCAAAGAAGGTACACTTCAGTTCTGCAGATGGGAACAATGCTCCATTGTCAGATCCTTTTTCCTTTGACTTTAAACATGTTTTAACTACACTATTTACTAAATTGTACAATGTGGCTTGCCCACTGATTGAGAATTTATGACCAGAAACAAACCTGTTAGGGGAAAAAAGAAAAACTGAGTGTGATCCATACTGTAGCTGCATGAAATAGCTTGAATGGACTTAACCTGAGCACTGTGGGGGGTGCACAATATGTTTTTCAAGCCCAGGGGCCTAGGATCTGAGTTCAAATAGAATTTCGTCTTTCAATAACAATTTAAAAAAGGGAGAGTGTTTGGAGACATCTGTGGCCTCTCAACCTGTGTTAATATAGATGTCTCAGTTTTGTCTTAAAAAGCCTGCTTCAGAATCGTGCCTTGTCAACCCATCCAGCATGTGAAATTCCTCATATTGCATCATGCTTGAAATTCACAAACATCTTGTTTTACTTTCAATCATTACAGCTCTTTTGGTAAAAATAAAGACTAACAACATCAGTACTTGCTCCTACTGCCATGAAAAATCACAAACCTTTAGCTTCCGTGAAGGAGAACTCGGGCTCTTTTATAAGATCTATTGAACAGCTTTTGGGCAAGATTATTACGCACAAACACAATGAAATGGCCTATTTTTTGCCATGCTATTTGTTAACAGAATGAATAAAATTCATTTGAAGTGAAAAAAAAACAGACTTTTTCCTCATCTAGTTCAATAGAACCATGCTGGATAAATTACAGAACACACTGCTCCCCCTTGGTGTAACAGAGCCTCAGAACTAACAGTTATAAGAAATTTCAGTTAGGGGTATTTTATCTATTTATTTTTTATTTCTGAGACTGGAATTTGCCTGTAGCAAAAATATTTTTGATTTCACGCATTGCGGAAAGTTGCTCAGCTGGGTTCTGATTTTAACCTGCAACTTCCACTGGTTACCACAGATGATCATAGTCAGAGTCCGAAACCACAGAACTAGCATAAACAGGATGCTAGGATGGAGAATCTTATCAGGTCTGTTCTCAGGCCTCAGAATGGATTTTTATGTTAGATGCCAAAAATTGCATTAATTGTTCTCCACATTTCGCTACCTTTTATTGGTAAGCTTCTAGTTCATACCTAGGTCTAAAAAGACTATCCCTATGTAGAGGTTCTCTGTGTACTTTGCAAAATGAAAAATACATGGTATCTCATTGAGGCCCCTTATATTGCAGTGCTTTTTTGCAAGATTTAGTGAAGCACCTGTATGAAGTGGGAAAGCTTTATTTGTCAATCGCAATGGAAAATGTCCATATAAAATAAAATCTATTAGATACACCATATAGCTGGAAGAGATCACCTATAGATCTACAATTTTGCAAACTTGGTGCTGCAAGCTGGGCTTTTGTTTTTGACCCTGCAGAGCAAACTTCTGAGCTGGGTTTTCACAATGTGTTTAGGTTTGGGACCAGTAATTATGAACCTTTAATATGTATTACAAGTGAGGCATTACATCTAGACAGAATTATTGTGTATAGTTGCCTGTAGATTCATTCATTAAGTGCTTATTGCATAATTTTGTACTGTTTAAACACATTACTGGGTAAGTAACATATGACTAGAATGAAAGTTTTCTGGTTACAGGTATATATCTTTTTATCACAGAAAGTGCAAAAGTCTAGATAATAATAATGAAAACTGAAAACTAGGTGGCAGTAATAACCCAGCCATACAGCTCTCCTGTGAGTGATGATGGGATGACTCATATTTTTCTTAGGAATCCTGAGGGTGCTGCAGTCCCATAGTGAAAGGCTTAGCTATTAACAAACAGTTAGAAAAAGTACAGGACCAAATGTTCGTATGGGTTCATTCATTTAAAAACATAAAGTTAGAACATGATTAGCTGTAAAGAAGTAACAAGAAAAAAGTAACGAGAAAAAAGGAGTAACAAGCAGTAAAGGATTGAATATTATAGGGCAACTAATGAATACAGCTAAGCTTGTTTAATTGTTATATGCATTAGAAGCAATTTCTTTCCTAATTGCAGTGACAGGAGAGGAGGAGCTATGATTACTTCTGAAACTCTTGTGTCTTGTGGTTGTGGCTTGGGGCCAGCAAGTATTTGAAAGTCCATAAGCAGATTGCTGTTCACACCGGTGGTTATATATAGCCTGTGGGGTGGGTATTCCTCTCATGCTGGGGTAAGCTAAAAGCAACGTGAGGGAAATCAGCAGAATTACTCTGTAGAAGGACTGTTATTGGCTCTAAAGCTCCCAGGAGTTCATGGTCAACACCCTCATTTATTTAGAGGCATGGACTTGAGGCTACAGTCCTAGAAGAATTAGACAGCTAAGATTTATTGGCTGACTTCATTGTTTAAAAGCAATACTCTCCTTAGATTCATACAACTTAATTGCATTTGCAAAGAAGAATGTGATGTCCTTTTCTGGTTAGCCAAACTGCTTGGGTGGCAGGACTGGGCAGAAAAGTTTGGGGAATCCTTCATCTTAAATGTGGCTATCAGTCTGATGGTATTGGATATATCTATTTGCTTTATTCCAACAAATTGTTTTGTTTGGAACTGGGTCACCTAAATATTCTCAGAATTGTCTGAGCTGCCACAAGCTCATCTTGTTTCATGCAATATTGCGGAGATTTGTTCTATGTTTGATTTGAATTTATGTAGCTCTGCATATGACAAAGATCTTTTAATATCTGCTCCTTTTGCAACAAATAGTTCTGTGCTTTGAACAATCTTGCTGTACAGGTTAAATCCAGAATATGTCAGTGGCACTCCTGCCTGTAATATAATTAAACTTGATATGTTCCTCTTGTTCTTCAATGAGAAATTTTTAATACATTCTAAGTTTTCCTGTGCCTTTTTTTTTTTTTTTTGTCTAACTAGGGTATGTCTTTTATTTGTCTTTTTTATTTATTTACTTATTTATTTTTAGGTATCTGAAGTCCATTTCTGTTACTACTTCTGTCCTTCTGAACCATGTACTTAGGATGGATGAGGTCGTAACTATTGGTTATTAAAAAAAAGATGTCTTCCACATAGTATCCGGAGAATTCACAAAATATCTCTGTCTAAACCTAGCAGTAGTAGAAAGGCATTTCATCTTAGCTGTAGAACTACTCAGTAGGTGGTGGGTACCAGTCACAGGATGACTTGCTAGATAGTAGATAACAGTTAATGGTGAAGTTTTACCTTAAAACTAATCACTCCTGTTTTCCAAAGCCTCCGTTTTCATTCCTTTGAGCCATTCTTTATTTGCATAATAGTGAAGCTTATCAACCCTGTCTTTCTAGTGCTTTCTGAAAAAGTGTGATAAGATTAGTTTATTTATACATTTTTTGCATATGTTCAGGTGTTCATTATGTTAGCAAAAAATCGGTAAGTCTTTTGTACCTGAGCCAAACTGACTCTAACCACTGCCAAACTAGATCTTCTGCAGGGGTGGAAGGATTTTTGACCTACTCCTAAGGACATGGGGAATAGGATATGCTTTGGGGTAACTTACTCATTCTGTGAGTCTCGTAAATAAGCACAGTTGGCACGCGATGTAAATTTCTGCCTGTCTTGGGTTTAGGCTCTCTTAAGCAGTTATTCCCACTTTTATAGGTATGCAGCCAACTATATATACCTTAACTTCACAGCTGAGAGCTTGCTTTTAAGCACAAAAACAAGATGTGAATTTTTGTTTATCCATATTTTCTAGGCTTAAGTGCTCTTGACGATGGACGATTGGCCTGTTCTTGCTCTTCTGGCAACTTAGACAAAAAACTTTTCTGCAATGCTGGTAGCATGGGGTCAAACCTAATGCATACATCTGTGGACTTTTGCCCCAGCAAGTCTGCTGTCTTCTTTTGACAACAGAGCTAAAGGTCTATTGGATATGCTCCAATGTTTTAAACTTTTCAAAAAATATATTTCTACAGAATTACATTGTTGAGAGTTCCTGTTGCAATTTAAAACAAACAAACCAAGCTGCAATAGGTATAGTTATCAGCAATACAGAGAAGTTCATAGCAATTACTTTTAGAACATCAGAGATCTGCTGAGGGTAATTAACATGTATTGCCTTAAGATCCCAGTACAATTTACACTTTACAATCACATCATAAATAGTAGGATATCTGTGATCTCTTTCATGTCTGTGGCTCTGCTTTTGCTTTTACTTAAGAGTGTTAACCAGATGACACTTTCTGTCCCTTAATTTATTCTAACAGTCTCCTGAATGCCAAAGCTCCTGTTGTTGGAAACCTTGTCTAAGAAAGGAAAAAATGAGCATATGTAATTTCCGGGTGAGTTTACTGGCTTGTGTTCTCTTCAAAACTCCATACAACTATATCTTGTAGAAGTCAACGTTACATTTTCCTGCAGAGGGGGATTGCAGAATCTTGCATAACAAAAGGCAGCTAAAGAGAATTCTTTATCCTTTCTGGGAAAAGCGGCAGCATCTTATTTGCAGGAAACCAAACATAAACAATTAACTTTGAACACTTGAAGTGAAAATACTGTTGGAACTGTGGGACAAAAACTAATTTAAGTATATAAGAAGAAGATATATTTCTGTGTACTATTTATGAGTTACACTGCATAAATTAGTAAAGAAAGGTGCCTCTGTTTCAGATAGTTGTGCATGGCTTTGAAGAAAATAAGTATACTTGCCTTAAAATGCAACATACTTCATGAATCTTCTAATGAGCTCAGAACCTTGATTTACATGTCTGGAAGTCAAAGACTTTTTTTTGCCTTTCATCTCTGTAGGATCAGGATTGAACCCCAACATTAACATTTCCGTAGAAATCACTTGTGCATTACATCAAAAAGAAGTGAAAATTTTTCAGCAAAAGAAATATTTGTTTCTAAACTAGTCTTTTTTTGGCCCTGGTTCAGTGAACGTGTAAGGATGGTTTTCATGGGCACACAAATCTTTAGGGTCAGGGACAAAAGCCGTTAAAATCTTTTTTTCGTGTGGTGTAATACTAAGGTAATAATCCTGTCAATAGTGTGAATGGTGTACACTGATTGCAATGAATGCTTTATATATTCCAAGCAGGAAGGAGGCAATTCCTATTTCTATTTACAGAAACATAATCGGCATGCTTTCAAACCCTTCTGCACATGCTTTGTTCTAAGCACATATTCACCATGGTAAACCTACATGTAGTTACAGTTTTGAGAGTGGCTTTTGCAGGATTGGAAGCCTTATTTTAAATATGTACTACTTTGGCTGTTGTCTTAATGGGCGCTCTTATCTACAAAACCTTTCTCTGAGCTATACTCCTAAAGCAGTATAATATTACTAATGATATGTGTATTGGGTCTTAGCTAACTTTACAAATCTTTCATTATAAATGACCCCAAAGTCTTGTGTACATAAGACCAGCTTTACATGAAACAGTAATTCAGTTTTTCATGGACAGCAATAGCATGACAGAAGATGTGGGGAACACTTCAGGTGGTGGTATTATAGAGCTATTTCCCAGTAGAGAATCTTGCCAGGATCCTCAGGTTAACTTCACCATCTCCTGCGTATCAGGTCTTAGTGATCAGGTATGGGCAGGACGTGCGGTTATTGTTCGTTCTGAAAGGGCCCAGGTCCTCTAAAGTAATGAAAGAGCAGCGGTAGTGGAGGCTGAACAAAGTTTGTGGTATACATTCTTTTTGTGTTGACTGAACAAATGATGTTATCAACCTTTTTTTCTATTCTGAATTCTAAACACAAGCAAGCCTTTAATGCAGATCTAAAGTTATACAGGTCTAAGTAAGCCCTGTGTAACTTACTCGCCATTTTGACTAGATTTATCTCTACATGCTTAAAGTGTCTTTATAGCACTATAACAGTGGTATAAATACACTCTGCTGAGATGCTGTGTATTATGCATATCTGTTTAACTTTATTAGCATTCTTTTGTATATAAACATTACAATCTGGTCCTGAAAATGTTTCTCACTCCCCCTGGAATCTGGATTTTCAGGCTGGAAAATTGCCTTTAAAAATAAATTCAGAACACTTCATGGATTTGTCTTACACTTAGATGGTAGACTTAACATTTCTCTCATTATAATACTTAAGTTTTTTAGTATATCATATGTTCTGTCAAATTTTCCAAAAGAAGCATGTGGAAACTGTATGAGATCTATACTCATGTATTGAATGATTATTTAGCATTGTCAACTGTAGAAGCTTCTTTTCTTCTCTGAACTGGTTAGAGATGGTAAATAGCAATCTTTTCTGGAAATATAGTGAGATTTTATATATAGTGAGATAGCCTGAGATTTTTTTATTTTATTTTATTTTCTCCAGTATTTGACAGTTTGGGTGCTGAGCATCTGCTCAGTCTCCTTTATTGCTGTTCAGCACTTTGTTTGGCTTTCAAGCAAAATGTTCCCATTCTTCATTGCTGGTGCTCTACACCTGCTTTCACTGCTCGTTTCATATATTCCTGGAAATTGTTAATTTTACCAATGATGACCTCCCAGAGAAAATTCTTATAGAATTTGATCAAGCTAGTGATATTTTTTACAGATTTCTTTAGAAACAGAGTGATATTTCTAGTAAGATGTTCCAAAGTTGATTCAGTAAAAAATAATTTAAAAAAAATAACACATACACACGCTATAAAATTGACATGGATAAAAAGGCTGCTTCTTTCTTCTTGCATCAGGAGGAAATTCCTCTCTTCCCTTGTAATCCAAACACACTCATATCACTGGCCCCGTGCACTCCTGGCATTTTGCTGCTGTATGTTTTTATTTAGTATGATACAGCTCGTGGGAACCGATTCTGCGAGTGTCACCTATGCATTGAACAGAACCACTTCTGTGAACATCTTTTTAGAGGTGGATGACTTTGGTAAAGGACTCTGCTTTTGGAATATGATGTCCTAAATACATGAGTGCATTTGTCAGCAGTGCCTCTACATACCTGCAGACACGCAACCCTAGCCCTTTTTGTCAGGAAAATTCAGCTTCCACAGCTTTTACTCCTTGGCACTTTTGCTGCTCTGGATCTGCAGAAGGCAGATCAGGGGGCCTGGGAGGGACACTGCCTCCCTGCAGAACAGCAGGGCTCAGTGGGAGCTGTCACGGAAGTGAGTGCCTCTCCTGCCTGCACACTTCTCACAGCTGTTCCTGCAGGTGGAAATGCAGCCTATATGGATTCATCTACACCTCGTTCCCCTGGAATGCAAGATAGGTGGGGTGAAAGTAGCCACTGAGCAGGGTTATTGTGATGACTCTTTTCTGCAGAATGTTTTCTCTTAAGTGTCAATTTTCAAATGGAAAATATTTCATGTGCCACCACGTAATAGAGATACCGCAGAGTTATGGAACGTTGTTCTTGAAAGCTGTCGTGAAACAAATATATATACGAGGTTATAAAAATGTGTTTTGTATAAACTGCCCTCTTTTAGCAAACATTTCACTTCCTATAATTGTGTGCGCTTTTGTTTGAACTTATCAAATATGTGATTGTTCTCCTTCTCCTTCGGGGAGATAAGAAATCCACCCTCCGGATATGCAGAATGATGTTGTTGTAATCACTCTTCAAAGGGAGATCCACAGTAAACAAATGTTAGCTTGTCGCCTCTGCAGCTTCTTTTGGTGAGTTGCAGAACTTCCAGAAAAAAGGCTGGGACTAAGGGAAGAGGAAAAATTTAGCTGTAGAACAAGTAAATAATTTTATTTTCTTCAGCCCAGGAAAGACCAAAATTTATCAGTCCATGTAAGAACACTTACCTCAAAATATATTTATATCTGTATTTTTTTGTTTTGCCTCAGAATAGGTTGACTCTCTGAAGTTTGCCAGCATTACTACAGACCAGTAAGACTGAGAAACAAAACCATCCTACAAAGAAAAGTGCTTGGACCAGATAATGTCATAGAACAGCAATTGGATTCCAGTGCCTGAGGTACATGGCAATTTTATTGTTGTTGTTATTCATGCCTGCCAAAATCACATCCTCTCACTGAAGCGGCTATGCTGGCAAAAAATTTAAATGCAGACTGTGACTTAGAGCCATCTTCTTTTTCTGCAAAGTTCCTGAACGTGACCAGATCATTCCTGTGGAACCCAAACTGGTCAGCCCAGTTCAGCAGCACTAGCCTGCAAGGTTTCCCAGCTTGCCAACTGAGTGTGTTTCATTTTTGTTCTGTGGAGACCATCTCTGAGTTAAAAAGTTCAAACTTTCCACTCTTCCACTCTAGGCCTAACAAAGTCATATAGTGTTAACATAGGTGTGGTTGCTCTTTGAGACACACAGCAGAAACTGGGCAGGGCTAGGACTGCTGCCTAACTGTGCTGAGGGTCTGAATGCTCTGGAGGGCAGATGCAGAACATCTGCGAGCATGAACTCAAACACAACAAGCAGGGAAGTTGGTGCTTTGGTTCATAAGTTACCTATATTCTCCCATGAGAAGCTGTTGCTTTTTCACATAAATGTGAGTGTGGAGGCACGTGGCTCATTTCTGTATTCTGCATGCAGCCACACTTGCGTTAATAGGCAACAGATTTCTTCTCACAGCTGCTTATCACTCAAAAAACTGAAAGAGCAAAACCCCAAAACCATGTATAGTGCAAAATCTTGTTTGTTAACAATATGGTCTCTCACAAGAAGAGATGGAAATCTACTCTCTGATTTCTTCCACCACTTTAGATTCATGTGAGCTGGAGAGATAGCTCTGTACATCTTGTGAGTTGCTAACAGAAAGAAAATCATGGTTTATAAACCAGAGGTTTGAAATTCTTTGTTGTCACACAGTTTGAATTCCTACCCAAATCTATTCTGTAATTTTGAAACTTTTGAGGTTTGCTGATCCATAACATAATCCTTATTTCATAATATACATCTTTAAGATCACATGGAAATCAGTGAAGTTAGATGTTGCTTAAGTCACTGAAAGTTAAAACCAGCAGATTCAGATATTACAGGATTAAGCTACATTTTTTTTGCATAACTGTGGAAAGAATCATCTTTCCCTTTTTTTATTTATTTTTTCTTCCTCCTCCAGTTTTGGAGCTCCTTCTGACAATAGTAGCTGAAAAAGGGTTGTGTAGTAAATCAGCAAGAGGCAAACATTCATCACTATTGTCAACACTTAGCAGATCTCAGCCTCAGTTAGAAAAGCACTTGTCTAATTGTATTGCTGTTCATGAAAGCAGTACTTCTGAATATGCTTAATATTAGCATGTTTAAAGCCATGCTTAGTTTAAATGCTTTCCTGAATCTGGGCCTCAGATTTTGGAGTATCTGGTTGCCTCCAGTTCTGCTGTGTACATTTTAACCTGTTCCAGGTTTCCAGAATTTAAACAAGCAACTGCTTCTTGTGGTGTTTGTGCTGTATTTGTAGCAGAGAGGTGGGAGTGACACGTAAAGATTCATCTTTGGAAAAAGTAAGGAGAATGTAGAACTACAGCCATAAAACTTCGCATAGCTAGTGCTAGTACACATGGCAGCACCTGGGGACCAATGCAATAAAGAACTTCCTACATTGCCATGAAGGCTTCACTGAGAAGATGAATTGTGAAGCATTGTATTTGAGTAAGACTGTATCTTCTCTGTTTTCTAATCCTCCTTATGAGAAGTGTCATTAACATTGAACTTATTTACATTTGAAATAAGATGTATTCTAGCCGAGTATTTAAGCAAAACTACACATATCCTTTGAGTTAAGCATATACATAGGTATTTTGCAGATTACTCTAATTATTTTGCACTTCTATTTTAAGATTTGGTGCTGTACTTTGAGTTAGAATTCTTACCCAGGACTAAAATCTGTCAGCTAAAATTAAAGATCTCATGTATTCTCAATGACTGTCATTGCCTCTGCACTCAGATCAAACAAATCCACTCAAAAATATAAATCCAAGTTGATTTTTCTTGCTTTGGAAACAAAGGCTCAATTGTAGGGATCCAAGGGTGTCTTCTATTATCTAAGCATTTTTTTGCAGAATGTACATTGATTCATGTCCCTTAGCACAGTGCATTCTTTGTTTGATTTGCTTTCAACATTTTTGATGTAGATTATTTTTTTCTTTTCTGTACTAGGAAAGGTAGTTTCACTTTTCATCACTTTTCCAAAGAATGAAATATTTGTCTTTGCAAAGTTTCCAGTGGATGACAATCTGTAGCATGTTAACTATTAATTCATTGGAAGAATACTTGGTGACTACAATACTGAAATGCAAACCTTGTCTTAGTGGAATCTGGACTTCCTCTTTTTAAGTTGGTTCTGTTACCTAAAGATCAACAGATAGAAATTTTGTAACCTTTCAAAATTAGATCAACATCAGAGCACCCTCATCAAATTCACTTTTTAAATGTTTAGTGCATCCAAATCCTGCCTAGGTCATTAGGAGATGTAGGGGCTCAGTGATTTCAAACAGTCTATTGCTTTTAAAGTGCTTTAAGATGTATTATGGATGCTAAATCTAAAGACAAAGACTAAAAAAGTTGGATTTTAATTGGTTTGAGCCAAACTTTAATTTCATTGTCCCTGATAAAATGAGGCTCTGGGAGTTATCAGCTTCTATTATGCAACAAAGAGTATGAATATTGGAACACAGAATACCTTTACATAGTTGCATGTTTTCCACTTGTCTCTACGTTTATGAAGGAGCATATGGCTACAAATATCCATTCTCAAACAAATTCCATTGCACTTGCATAACTTTAGCTGTCGCATTTAAAATTTTCCTAAGAATCCATTTGCTTTCTTGTTCTCACTTTCTTCAAATACCTCATGTCTACTTTTGCAAAATTAACATGTGCAGACATTTTATTCAATATGATGGCTTTATCTTCCTTGTGCTATAATTCTAGCACAAAGAAAAGTGAGGAGGCTATTTTCTTCATTATAGTAAGAGAATCTGTTCAAAGCTTAAATTTCACATACCCTTTATGATTAGGCTTGCAATATCTTGTGTGGTGACTACTGACTGATACTGCAGGAAAAAAAATCAGGGGTACCTGTTTGCATGTTTACCTGCCATTTTGAATAAAAATCTAAAACATCTGGGAGTAATTAACTGGAGTGAAAATCAAATTTGCCAGTCCTTCTTAGGAAGCAATCAGTAAAAATAATACTAGTGAGCTTTGCAGTGGTTTGAACTCACAGTGACACAGGTTCAGTTCCAGGAACCCAAAATGCAAATACTTGTAACACAGTTTCGTGGTCATTCCCGTGTTCTGCTGTTCTCACACCAGGAGATCTCTCAGAAGCAATTTCCACTGAAAGGCGTTTCTGAATACCTCCACCCTTTTCAGAGTGGAGAAAGTTACAGGTGTACATATTGTACAAACGTGCTGCCAGAAATAATTGTGTGTGACAGCTTGAAATCCACGATCTAGTTACAGTACCTGGCCAGATCTGCTATGGACATAATACCACGTGTTTTGGTTGCATGCCAAAATGTTCTGTGAATTCCACCATCTTCACAGACATTTAGCTAAGTGAAAGTATGTATATATACCTATGAGAAATAGGGTTTAGTTTATATAAGACATAAATAAGATCTGCAATAGCAAGGATAGACAGCACATTGTTAAGTGCAGAAACCACAATCACCAGAAAGTCTTTGTTTTATTTACTGACCCAAACCACAGGAATTCTTTCATTGCTTTCTCTCTATTCATGCAGGTACCGTATCAGGATGGGCGAGCTGTCTTCAGCTAAGCAAATTAACCTGTTGAGAAACAAAAGAGAATGCAAGTTAACAGGTTCTGATTTTGCCTATGAAAATGAGCTTCAGATGTGAGGTTGCGATCTATGTAAATTAAATGTAACCCCTCAGTATCAGAAGATAATTCCACTTGGGCCACTTAAGGACAAAAAAACATGCTAACGGTCCATGCTGCAACACCAGATTAAGGTACCTATTGTGTGAAAAATAAATAAATAAATAATTTTACAAGCTTTTCTGTCCTCCATCTGTTACTTGAAATTAGAAGAAACAAAAACTCTAGTGCAATGATTTCTCTCTTTCCTTTCACAGTGCTAGCTTGGAGCTGCCTTTTGCCATTCAAGTTTATTGCTTTCTTGGACTTCAAATTGGTTTCTTCTGAGTGAAGCAAAGATTGTACTGACATAAATGTCACTTGAATTAATGTATTCTTGTTTCATTCTTTATTTTTCTCTTGGAGCCACTGCTAGCTTAAATTACCTTGTATTTCAGGGCTTGAAGACAAGGTCACAGTTACGCAAAGAATTAGAACTGTGGGACATTTCAAGTTTGCTTTCGGTATTTCAAGAGGAACACAGAGATTCCCGAACTTACAAAGCAAAATAACTATATCAGAAAATGGCACATAAAACCACTTGCTTAGTGATGTATTCTTCAGTGAAAGTGAGGGGGAGTGACTAGCCAAGCTACATAAAGAATAGTGTGTAAATCACAGCCATGGCTGGAGAACTCCTTGACCACGAGTAATTCTGCTGCTAATTTTCATCTTTTTTTATTTTTTTCTTCTGATGAACAT
Source organism: Aythya fuligula (assembly GCF_009819795.1). Taxonomy (NCBI): domain Eukaryota; kingdom Metazoa; phylum Chordata; class Aves; order Anseriformes; family Anatidae; genus Aythya; species Aythya fuligula. The sequence continues at coordinate 47,133,899 of NC_045563.1, forward strand.
TCCATTCCCTTTGCAGAGACCACAGACATCCTGCCTCTGCACATAATACTTGGTCTGTCAGCTGTTTGTGAGTGATATATTGCAACAACTCAGTATGCACTTCTGCTGGTTCGAATCATGGCTCTCCTGGCAAGTTTCTAAAATCTTCAAAGAAAAGCAAAATATTAATGTCTAGTATCCAGAAATATTCTACAGGGAGAATAGGCACAATTATTAAAGTTCACTTTCAATGAGTGTAATCAAGCTGGTTATGTGTTCATGGCAATTTTCCTGGAAAACAAAGGCAAGAGGTACTATTCTCATATTAGCAGAGCTTTTCTAAAAGGTGGACTCAGATATCTTGTAGCATTCTTTCACTGGTGGTATTATTCTGTGCTCTCTGCTTTTTCAAAGTACATTGCTACTTTTGGTCTTATTCTTGTAGAGTATTAACAGAGCATGTTCAGCTATCATACAATCTTTCCATGAAATAAATAAACAGATAAAATGACTAGAAACAGCTAAGAAGGAAAAGAGAGGCATATAAACCAGATAAAAGGAGATGCTTTTGCTTTTTGTCTTCTGTTTATACTCAGTGTGTATTTGTTCACTTACTGTCTAGGCCTCTTCCTTGTCCCTTGGAATATAATTTAATTGATCATCAGCCTGATGGCTCCTCATGAGATAATTCTACATTAACTATGATGCCTAAATTCACTTTCTGTTCTCAACTTCCACTACTTAAAAATGACAAACTTAGGTGTTTCCTGTGTTATCCAGAATTATAGCAGCTGCAACAAAGAATCCCTAACCAATCTCCAGGCTGATTCATAGCCTCTTCCTCCTGCTTTGTTGCTGTTCTCCCACCTAACATAGCTGTAGAGTACAAACTCCAACAAATTGCTTAAAATCATAATTTCTAAGTGGTTTTCCCAATTAGAATATATCCTGCTGCGTAATAGACTTTTAACCACAGCTAATAATTTCCTATGGGAGTTTTTTAGGTAGAAAATTAAATGAAAATCTGAAGTGGTTTGAAGTTGTGTCCACTTTTGTCTTAATGTTTTATCTGTAAGTTACTCATAAAAATTAGGAAATGGTTTGGAAAATTATCGAAGAGCAAAAATTGATTCAGTCATTTGCATATGGCGTTATGAAATGATTTGCATAAGCTGTTCTGAATAGAAAATGCTGTAATGGTGATAATTCTGGATACATGAGGAGAACTGGCAAGATCTATGCTTATCTTAAATTTGATGTGTGCCTTGGATGAGGGTCAGAAGAAAGTTGGAGTAAATTGTTTGCTTTTAATGTCCGGTTCCTTAAGGAGTTGGGTGGGTCCAACATCTAACAGTCTAAGCCATAAAGGAAAACTCTCTTATGTAATTTGCAGCAAATCCAAAGCTTCATCTAAAAGCTGTGGCTCATCAAACTCACAAGTGCTGTATTCAGGGAAATATGATGTTGCAACGCGCATTACATCAGTATTGCAGATACAGTGCGCTTGGTACTGCTGTTACTTGAAATTGCTGACTTGTAATTTTTCATCTGGACCAACTGAGTCAGCAAGTTCAGTCTATTTGGAACTGTTTTATTTCTACAGCAAATCTGCTTTCAAGCAGTTGCAATGAAAATACAACATATTTCCTGCATTCCTTAGCAAAAGCCATTGTTTTTAATTTTACTTTTTACCTTGTGTACAACTATGGCTCCTGGAGAAGGAGGAATCCTCTCTACTTATTTTTGACAAGCGCTAGAGTCTAAATGTTAACAAATGCCAGTTCAGTACTTGATTGCACTAAGTGTGATAGGCAGAAGTAGTTGCAGGGACCCACCTGTCCATTCTTCTTGGAGCTGCGATGTTGCATGCAGTCAGCATCCTGGAGTTGAGCTAGGATAGCCCATACAAACAAATTTCCTTCTGCTATGACGTGGACTGACCTGTGTTATCAGATGTCAATACTTAAAGACACTGTGGGCCTGGATTTCACCCTACTCAGTCATTTTTAAAATAAAGGATGAGGAACAATGAGGTGAGGGCATGGAAGAAGACCAAAAGAATATCAGGGTCACTTACTGCTGGCAGAGTTACTCTCTGTAAAGAGGTTCTTACAGATTCAAGCTGGTTGCATGGCCATATCGTTAGGTTATTGGTGCCTCCCGCTGTATTTTCCCCTTGGACAATGGGCTGTACTGCAGCACACACTTGCCTTGTGGTCTGGGAATAGCCTGGAGTGGTGCGGATTGAGAATGTCTGGCTAGTGTGTGTGCACATCTGCGCTTCAGATACAGAGCTGAATGGCCACAGCTAGAAAAGGCCATGTCTGCATGGGAGTGGTTGCAGAGGAAAAGATGTCTTGCAAGACCTGGGAAAATGTAAACAAATGTTGTATAATATTGAAAGGGTTACAGCAGAGAGACTAGGCCAGGCTCATGGAAGTCACTACTGTTGAAGAAACAAAACGTGGCAGATACGTGGGAGGAGAAGGGACACATCAGACACGGAGCGGGGGCAGAAGAGGGCAGAGAAACAAGTAATTGCAGAGAAATGCAGTAGAGCAAAATAGGCTGCCAATCTACGGAGCTAACATACCACTGATCACTGAAGTAACTTTTTAAGCAACTTTTTAAGCAACTTTGTTGAGGAGACATGCGAAGTAAATACACAAACAATGCTTCTTTTGTTTCAATGAGAAATTAGTTAAGTTTGGTGCATATATCACACAAATATTTGAAGATATTTAAGAGTAGTTACAGACTCAGAAATTATGAAGTTAGTAAGAAGAACTGTAGATACCAACGTGAGGGAAAAAGGCTGTATATTCACTTGGCAGAAGATGGGAACATATTTGTAAAGATGGTTTAAAAGCCTCTGGCATACAGCAGAGCATAGACTCAGAGCAAATATATTCCATACATCACTGGAGCCTAACTTGCAGCTTGGCAAATGTCCTGCAGGCTTGAGTTGGAGCTTTAAATTTGATCTTTCACTTGCATATTACCTGTGATTATGCAGTTGTTGTCTGGCTGCTTTCAAGCATTTCATGACTTGTGCGATTTCAGCCTGCATTCTCTCTGCTTTGGAATCCCAGTGTCTTAACATTTTTGATATAAAACATGGAGGTCTTCCTATTTAACAACCCCCAAAATGCTGAGAGCTTGGTGAGTAAAGGATTTTCAAAGGCTCAGACAGCAGAAATAGGCAGCTTCCATATTTTGCTTACTTATGTGAAATGAACGTGAATTCTTATACATCTCAAGTCTGCCGATCATTTTTAATGTTTTCACTGGAAAATGTTTCACTTAACCATAGTAGTTATCTGTAGAAAAAAATGTAGATTATATATGTTCCACATAAGTAGTAGAAATCAGAGCTCTGTTGCAATGATTTTTGTCTTTGCTTTCAGAGTGTCAGCTTCCTTCTCATTCCTCTGAAACAGCTGGTGCTGGCCTCCGCCTTTCACTGAGTGGTGGCCCAGGTGGGCCAGAGCTGCGATGCAGGCTGTGGGAGGATGCAGAGAGAGAGGGTAAGGGGTACTTGTGGAAGAAAGGGTGAGGGGAGCTTATGTCCCTAAAACAGCTTTCTGAACATGTGTGGGTCAAGCCCCTTGCCATTCCTGGAGTAAGAAAGAAAGATCCACCAAGAGGTACAGGGAGGGACTGAGTTTTTTTAAGCCCCCGTAGACAGAGGGCAAGTGAGGGTTATGTGCAGTGCTCCAGTTTTCTTTGCTCTGAGGAGGCCAAGAAATAGGAATGATAACATTCATTTTTCCTCGTTATCATCTTTTGTCTTTCTGTGCAAAACGTTAGATAAAGTTTGAGTCATAACAATGGAGAAAGAGCTATTCCAAATATTCCTCATGTGGGTGCTAGATGGCGCCATAGATTAATGCTCCAAGCCTTTATCTAGGGATGTTCTGGGGCCAACTCGGCATGGTCAGGTAACAACTTAGCAATTAGTTTGCTTGTGGGAAATTGGATCAACGAAGATACTCAGATTCTTAAATCCTCCTGGTTTCCTAGACTACCCTGGACATCTTTGAGGACTCAGAAGTCTAGCTGGAGCCATGCCACAATAAATGGGGCCACAGCCTTCAGTGGACACCAGTACCTGCTGCACCAGGAGCCTCTCACTTACTCTGATTGTTAGACTCTAAAAAGCTAGGTGACTCAAACAACAGAAGTCATTCACTTGCCTTCACATATCCAACTGGAGAAAAGTACAGCTGCTGGAACTGCAGTGAGTTTAATCTCTTTCTGTCATCCACAAACTTTTTATTTTATTTTATTTTTTTTTTGTGATCACGTATGTTAAAAAAAGTAAAAGTAAGAAACCAACAACACATAATTCTCCTGGCACCGTTGAGATATATTTCCGTTTTTTCAGGCTATTTCTGTTGTTGTGTTGTTAAAGGATACTTGCCTGGAACCATCCAAACTTTCCACTGAACTATTAAAAAAAAAAAAAAAAAGCACAATAGAATAAACTGGAAAGCACATCTCTATGCACAAATGTCAGCACTCTGTTGGGCATGGGGTTTGTATTCAGACAAAGTCTTGCTTTCTTTCTGGGAAAAAGACTCTTAAAAACAAATGGTTTATAAAACAATGCAAAGAGACTGGGAAGACCACTTTATTGTGAAAAACTTAAAATTCAAATAACACCATGTGAGAACTTTCAGTGGTCAGTGATGGGAGCAGCCACAAAACAATTTGGAGTATGATCAGGGGGAACTAGAAACCACTTAATGGGGCTTAAATATCTAGTTCAAACAGATAAACTGGATTGTGCAGTGGCCATATGCAGCAAGTTCAGCAATAACCAGCTTCAAACTCTCCATCCCCCAACCCTTCATCATCATCATTGGACACACAGCTGTTAGCAGGAAGACCAGTGTATGATTGGCCTAGAAAATGAGTTACCCTTTCATATCTGGAAGGGTTGAAACATAGTGATGCCATCATCAGTCTCAGCTTTGTGGATATGCAAAAAGCCTCAATATCCACCCTAATCAGCTGAAATGAGAGGCAGGGTTCATGGTGGGTGTCCAGAGCAGGGGATTTTTTAACCGTCCTCCCTAGGGCATCTGGTATGGGTTATGACCAGAAGCGCAACCTGTGGCACAAGAGCTATGAGGTAGGAGACCAGGGCCCCATTGCTGAAGCTGGGGACAAGCTGTTCTGCCCCTCAGCGACCCTCTTTCTCTTCCCACCCTTTCTCTTTTGCTGGTGGAGATGCAGGCTCCTGGAGGCCTTGGCTTGCTTGTTCACTCAGCACTCAGGGCTCTGATCCACCATGTGCTACTGTGATACAACAACTGCTTTCAGGCTTCTAAAAAAAACAGACACAAAAATAATATTGCTTAGACAAAATACCTTGGGAAGAAGCTCTCAAGATTTGTTCTAGCCAAGAATGCAGATGTGTATGTCTGTTTATTGACCATGTAAAGAGCAGCACTGAGGGGACAGACGTTCCTTATGGGGCACATTCTTAAAGCCTTACTTCTTCTTCCTATTTTTTTCTGACATTTGCTGTGTTTTATATTCTCTGGCAACCAGCAGAGCTCCACTGATGCTGACTTGCAGAGCCCATACAGATACTAAGGAAATATTTTTCCTAGCAACAAGCGTCACACAAAAACATGAAGAAACGCTTCCCCTGCTCATATTTCCTTTCAATTTTTTCAGTCATCTGGTGCTGAGATAAGAGCTGCGTGGTGAAACCTGCTGCTAGTTTGTGTTTCACGGGCAATCTGGAGTACCGAGGAGCACGTCAGGCCTTGACGCCCGCCATTACAGTGGCGTGGAGCCCTGTCTGACGCAGCAGCGTGTGGTGTTGCCTAAGATGGCGGCTGCCCCAGGCCGGGCAGGAAGGTGGATAAATGTGACAATGCTTTCTGAGGCTGGGGTCTGCAAGCAAGGTGTTGCAGCCCTGTTGCTCATGCTGCCTGAGGTGTCTGTTGCCACACCCCGTGGCTCAGGTGAGGCCATTTTGATGTTGATCCAAGGAAAAAACTGTAATTAACAAGGGCTGGAGGTGAGCACACCTGGCTGGCTGTTAGGTGTTCTCCACTGCTATGGCCTGGGACTGTGAGGTGTCCCTGGCCACAGAGGGTGCCCAGCATGTGGGCACACAGCTTGCTAAACCTGCAGGCTTGATGGAGAGAGGTGCTCCCATACAGCCATGCTCCTGAGGCCATTCTCTGGTCTGAGACTGGGGGCCGCCATTGAGAGGTGAGGTGAGGAGCATGGCGGCAGACACGTGCGGCCTGGTTGTGGCCCTCGGAACTGAATACCACTGGTATCGAGTCCCACAGCAAACACATGAGTCTGACACCATCAACTTTCCCTCCATTTCTTTTAAAACCTGAGCGGGAAACTAGGGACATCACTTCATCCTGATATGCCAATATTCTGTGTTTTCTGCCTGCTATCGGGAGAGAGCTAAAGTGTTATTTATTTATTTATTTATTAACTAAAGCATAATTTTCAGTGATTGAATTATTAGCCAAGTGTGCGCAATGCCTGATACTAGTGTCTGCTTGTGAATAACTCCCCCTTATTTTCTGTCCTTGCTCAGCCATGCTGAAACAGTGCTCACAGATGTGAGACCAGCAGCAGCGGCAGAAAGGCTTTGTCAACACCAGCAAATCAGTTTCTACCTCTGCAAGGTCAGCTGCTGAAGGCAACGTGTTCAAGACCACAGCTCCACAACCGGTGAGGAACATTAATTGTCAGGAAACACTTAGAAATGACACAGTGTTAGTTAGGCAAAAAATGTTCTCATGACAGAGCCAATGTCTGAATTTAAGGCCAGCCTTGCATCTATAGGGTGAATAGTTTGTGAGTAACTTCAGTGGGGTTAGGATGAAGCCCAGGAGTTTCTTACTCATTACTTGCTGGGTTAATGACACGATGAACATCTGCAGAACATGTTCCTGTGTCATCACTGTATTTCCTGAATTTGTCCTCTAGTATTTTGGAAGTATTTATCCTTTGGAAAAGCTTTATACAACAAATTGAAAAGCATTGTCTGCAGTTATTTAGAAATAGTGTGAATAAAGATAGGACCAAATTTGTAAAAAATGCTTTGAAAGCTGCTCATAGGTAACAGAATACAGACACAAGGGAGCTGCATTTCCCAAGATAAGCAACTATACTGCAGGTTTGAATTGGAGCTCTAAATGTCATATTTTACCTGAACATATATCTAAAAACCTGTATGATTCTTACAAGCTCTGCTTTGTGCTTTCGTGGTTTTTGTGTAGAGCTGGAGCTGTGTTTGTTTTTGTTTTTTTAATTATTATTATTTATTATTTTTTTAGTGAAAAAGCAAATAATCTCCAATTATGATTAATAAACTTTAAAATTTAAATTATGATTTAACAAACTTTAAAAGAAAACCAGAATGCAAAGGATAAGGTTTTAAAAATAATTCCTCAGGTTTTTTTTTTGTTTTAGCTGAACTTGAACTCTTACATGTTTCAGATTTGCCGGTTATAATTTATCCGGGAATTGTATTACAGTGAACATCCTAATATGTAGGGACCAGATAGAAGACCTAAAGACTCTATTGTGTGAGGAAGGCTGTATTCTCTGTTTTATCCTTCAATTTGGAGAGGAAAACAATATGAGGAAATGGTGTGTTGACCAGTATGTTTTACACATAGTGTTCTATAGAATGAGAGATATAGAGCAATTGCTTTCTATCCATTCAAATAATGTACTGTGGGTACATTGGTAAAGTATGTACCCTGCTCCATGCCACGCCTAATGGCTTATTATTATTATTATTATTTTCTGTGCTGTTGCAGACAGATTCTTAATATAAGCTAGAGTAAAATCAAAAGCATGTATTTATTTCAAGATAGAAGTGGAAACATCCCCTCCTTGCAGCTAATAATAGGATTGACATTGTTAAACAATTACATTTAAAAATATTAATAATAGGTCCTTCATGCATGTTAAACAAAACTTCAATAAGCACTCTGTTTTATTGTTTAACTGTATGTATGAGTCATAAGGAAAGTGTTAATGTTCAGGATCGGATATGAATCATGTATTTGTGAACAATCTTCCAAGGCCAGCACTGAAATCCCAAACACATTTACTCTTTGTAGTTAGTCAGCTCTGCACTTGGAAACTGAAAGTGTAATCAAAGTGAGAGTTTGTTTATTAACTAGCGGATGCTGTGCATCTTATTTACACAGATTGATAATGGAGGGTGAAAAATAAGGGAAAAGCTGGTAATGCATAGAGCTCTGTGTCCCTGGGGTACAAATCACAAAAGGAACCTGAGCAGCAGTAGCACTAGCCATTAAACGCTGAAAGCACTCTGTAACTTTAAAAGGAAATCCCATATTCATGAAGGGAATCCATATGGCACCCTATTTGTAAGGAGAGGTGCCCCATTCTCTTAAAAGCTGACTTGCATCATTTATTGTTTTGACTGCTTTAGCATTAGGGTGAGAGAATGCACTTCAAGGGGAACAAATAAGACAAGTAAAACGTGCAGGATTAACTTGGGTGTTATATTGTATTGTATTGATTTGCATTACAGATAGAAAATTGGAATTACTGAACTACAAGCTCTTTGTGCTCTCTGTATTCTAGCATACTAAAGAAATCAGGTTCTTTGTAGAAAGCAATCTCACCTGGTAATTACTTCCAATCATTGGTAATAAGTATGTTCCTAATTGCCTCCTTCCCGGAAAAGCACCGAGTGAAAGGAAGGTTGAGTTGCCTGTGCTGGAGAAAGGACAGAAGTAACTGCCAGAATTCATGTCCAGTGTTATACATGTAGACTAAGAAAAGTTTCTGAATGCTAGCAGTGGTTTAGGGGAGATCTCTGGATATCTAGGTCAGCCTCTGATATTGCCTGACCTTCAGCAAACAGTTTTTCTTGTCTGGTTTCTCACCTGTGAAATGGATCCTAAAAAGCGTTTGATCAAACTGTCTATAATCCAATGCACAATCTCTCCTATGCTCAGGGAATTGCTATTGAATTTTAGTTATGCTAGGTCTCCATGATTTATGCCATTATGGCATGCCGTATGGAACTCTTCTGGGATACGGCAGAATCAGCGTGGCTTTTGCAAAGGTATGTGTTTGCTTATCTAGCTCTGTGTTGGTGTTCTCATCGCTTCAAAATATACTTCCAGCAATAACATTTGTTTTTCATAGCTGTGTGTATTTGAACCTAATGTAACATTACCAGTCTAATCTTGCAAGATCATAAAAATCTGGGTATTAATGATTGCATTAAGAGGAAGTAAAAAGTAGATTAAATAACTCGACAAAGCATTGGCCGAGCTTGCATTTGAATGGAGAATTCCTGGCCATATATTCCTGCCCCTAAACCTCACTTACAGATAAGAAATGACATATATTCACAAAATGTGTTCATACAGAGACTGTTCTGCTGGAGAGCCTGAATAACTGGTTTTGCTACACACTGAAATATGACTTGTGCTCTCAGGTGACAGGCTGCTTGGGGTCACAGCTGGCGCACTCACGGCCTGCTCTGGGCCTTTTTTGGAGGCTACTGCAGCCATCTCCAGGTTGTCCCATCACTTGGAAGCTTGTGGAGAGGAGGGTGGTTTTCTATGTCTTGTAAAGGATGTAATGGTTACTGTGCTGCTCAAAGGAGAGTTACTCGAAGTGAGGTTTGGTGGTGAGTGACCAGAGAGAAAGAAATCAAAAGCACAAATCGGTGGTGATTTTGCATTTAAGCTTTGTTTCCCAGCAACTTCCCAGTTCCTCAAATATGAAGTTTTCTTTCTAATAGGTTAACGCTAATCACTCACGTGTTTAAATCCAGACAGTTGCACAAAGTTTACAGTAAAAGAATGAAAAATATAAATAATTAAAAGCCAGTCCATTTAGCTATTTTAGTTCTGATTAAACTGCTGTGTCTTTTGAGCAGAGCCAGACCCAACTATCACTGCGACTTTCTTCTGCAGCAGAAGCACAAACTGACGTCTGATTAGGAATGCTTCCTCCCCCAGCCTGTGTTGGTTTCTTTGTGTTTCTAAATGGTATGCCCCATCTGCTGTTTACACAGTAGCAGGGAACTTCTACTTTTAAAATAAAAGCAAATCAGACCCTTTGCACATTATTAAGCCTTTTTATTCTTGTGACACTGTAGAGGTCTCATCTGAAGTAATTTCAGTTGTAAATTATAAAATGCAGCCATGCAAAGCAATGGCCTGTTGCAGCTTTATAGCAAAGTACCTCCTGGAGGCTGAAATTAAGATCATGTGTTCAAATGTATTAGTATTTAAATATCTTACTACAGATACTTGGACCAGTCTGTCTTGCTGGCCTGGCAAAATTTATTTTATTGATTGTATCGAATGGTGTCTCTGAACGATAATATCTCTGGATGTACCTCTATTTATCTCTAACTAAGCACTAGCAGTTGTGCACTGAAGCAGAGATCAGGAACATGTGTTCAAAGCGTGCTTCCATCGCAACCTGGTGTGAGCTGATCCCTTTCTTTCTCACTTTTATGTTTGGTATTGTCTGCCGTGTGAACCGCACAAAATACAGGAACATCCTGGCAGTGCAGGCAGGGCTAACTAAATTACTCTTCTCTTAATGCCTGTCCTTGCTACTGATGGTGAAGCACACCCAGAAGAAGGGATGGATCTGACTCACAGTTGCTCTGTTGATGTAGTTTAACACCGTTTTACAACCTTTCCTGTTACCTCTCTTCTGAGTAATGCTGTGCAGTCTGTGTCCATAATCTAGGATGCAGTCTAGTGTTTTTCCTTATTTGCAGATTTAGCAGTCGGTCAGATTTACTGATTTTTTTTTTCTTATTAGAAGATTAAGTTTGTCTGCCATTTCTTGTCTACAGAGTCTTTCTGATTTCTGCCTGCCTTCAGCAGGGTCAACCAGCAAAGCCTGCCGCCTTCTCAAGGTTGAAAATTTAAACTTTGCTGCCATACATTGTCTGCGGGTTAAATAATGACTGCGCTGAGCTGATTAACAGAGAACATTCAGTTTCCTTATTGCTGATGAAAGGGCTGGAATACTTGTCCAAATCCCATTAGTGGAAACCTAGTCATTGCTGAACTATGCAAGATTTTCAGAACTCATGTAGTAAAAATGTACAAATATGAGGTATGAAAGAGGAAAAAAGAACTAATTTTATGAGCTGTTTCTGCACTATTGCAGTTTATTTTTTTTTAATGACCGTAATCTTTGCTGGTGCATGGTCAAATAATTGTTACCTAACATTCTGTCACTGGACGGCACACACGGCATCCATATAGCAAGGTGGTTATGCATCTTAGTGTGATAGTCAATATATATATTGACTGTATATACCTGAAAAAAAAAAAAAAACCTTAGCACTCCATGATGGGCATATGAATGAAGGCAAACTACATATATGGCCCCTTCTGAATTGCACTTTTTGGATGCTTATATTTAGTTGTGTTCAGCTGCTTAGAGGAGTTGCTTAGGACTGACTATATCACACCCTGAGATGTTGATCATCCTGAGATCATGATGAGCTGTTTCTTTTTTCTCCTGTACCTATTGAATGATTCCATGTGCATAGTTCACTGAGACCTAAAGGAGTACTGAACCCTTGTGCTTCACAGTGCTTATCTAGCAAGAGGAGGAAGGACTTGCCTCGTTGTCCCTTAAGGCTGTTCCAGTCTGTAGCATTTCCAGTGTTGTATCCAGACCGCAGGGTTGGGGCCCCAGTTAAATTTTTTTTTTTTTTTTTCCAGAAATACAAACACTGATGTTAAATGCAATTATTAGGGGATATTTACACTTTTTTACTTTACTTATTTTCTTTACAAAGAAACTAGTTGAATTCCATTAGGCCGAGGAAGGAAATAAAGAACAGAATTAGGTACTAATTAACATCAATGGAAAAGGTACTTCAAGCTTTTGTTCTCACTATACAGTAAGGAAAAAGCGTACATCTGAAGTGTTTGGTTAAGTTAAAAGCTGTCAACTATATGCTGGTTACAAAGTCCATTTTACTTTAAAAAGATAAAAGTATTGGCAATGACTTGTAGATATGAAAATAAGTATATTAATAATCCCATACTCTACTTTTTCAGTTGACCTTTGTTCTGGTGGTAACATTTTATGGATCACATTAGTTTGCTAAATAAACTTATTCCTAGAAATAAGAACATGACAGCTTTACACTTAGCTGGCTAAATTGCTATTGTTTTCTACCATGGCAGCTTCAAGAATTGCGTGGTTTAGACCAATGGCTCTTTCAGAAAGTGTTTTATTCTGCATGAAGGGATGTATAATCCCAGAAAACAATGCATCCACAAAAGTGAATGCATTCCCTATCAAAGAGGAAGCGTGGTGCCAAAAAGAGATTCCAAACAGTTCCTGGATGGAGAATCTTCTCCAACTTTGGGAGTATTTTGGACAGCCTCTAAACAGTGACAGCAGTGACATCATTGAGAAATATGATTAAGATAGAAAGCTGGTTGTGTTTTTTATTGCCCCCTAGCCCCAAACCCCTTTTTGCTAGCTAACTGGTGTTCAGCCCAAGTATTTTAAATACTGGGATTAGCACTCTGGGTTGACATTCCCATAGTTCCCCGCAGTTGATACCTTTCACTGGGCTATTGATAATCACTGTTTTTTGTTTGCTTCTTCCTCTTTAGCAGCTTTGTGGTTTGTGTGCCTGTTTGTATAGTATTATTAACCTAACAGCTCACATATGCCACTAGCCTGTTATTGTGGACAATTATTTTATATTCATGTACTTTTATTATCAATCTTTTACAGCCTGCTTGCCAATTTTTAGGCAGATAAATTCTGCATGCTGAATGGCAGAGAGACTTACTGATAGTAGGAAACCGCTCATGGAGCTTTAATAGCTTAGAATAGTTTATAGCGGCAGGTGTAAGAGATAAAGGAGGAGTGTCATTTACTGGTATATGAGATTCTAGTAAGTGTCATAAAATCTGACCTAGAGCATCAGAGCAGAAAGTAGGTTGTTTTTTCTTTTCTTTTCTTAATCTTGTTACACCTAACATTGTAATATTTTTAAGTATACTTGCATGCCTTGTGTTTTTATTGTCTTCAGACTCTCACAGTCATAACATTCCTTCCCTTAAGACTAGAAACACAAACTGTTGATTACTCTGAGTAGGAGGTAGAAAAAAAAAAATTAGAGATATTGTGAGAACAGTTTAGAATACATTTGGATCCAACCTGTTCTTTCTTAAACACGGAAACATTTCTAGATAAGGCTTATGCTAGATCAAGGGATTCAAAACTATTTGAGAGTTGGAGAGCTGGAAGCAGCTGACTGTTGTTCTGAGAGCTGGTAAATCTGCTGTACTCAGAATAATCACAGGTGGTCAAATTCAGGACAACTCTATAGATGTGGCTGAAACTTGGGCCCACATTTGGGCCTTATAATGATAGACTCATTTCCTGAACAGGAACCTCATTCTTGCTTTCCTGAGGATGACAGGGATTTTTAATAAATACTCTGGCTTCAGCTCACTTTTGTTGGAAAGGCACCCTTATGAGACTGATTGTCTTTGAGTCCTTTCTGGTCAAACATTCACAAGCCATACTTCCTCGCGCTAGTACTGGGAAATTCAGAGGTGAGAGATTTACTCTGCCAATAGCATGTGTCCAGTCCCTCTTGCAGCCAGGTACCTGTTGTCTGAAAGGAGCACAGCTGACCCCTCTGCTTTTTCTGGCTGTTCCATTCAGATCATTTCCTCATTACACCAAGACTGTGCCAGTTCAACCCTGCCATTGTGCTTAACAGAACATGCAATAATCCTTTTAAAATATAATACATTTATCACTTTGCTCAGATCAAAGGTGCATGGCTTCAAAGGCTCTAATTAAGTTGTGGTGATGTATAAGGCTGACTTTATCTATACCTTACTTTACAGAATGCTGGTTGGATGTTGTTGTGTGTTTTGTATTTTTTTTTTAAAACCCATTGTGTTCAACATTGCAAAAGTCCTGTAAGATGTTTCCCATCATTATGGTTGATCACAGTTTTAATATAAATCCAGATTTTTGCAGTATATTCATACCTTCTGCCTATCTAGAAACACTTAATATAGAAATAGCGCTTTCTTCCTTGTTGTCTGTCTTCCACTCATTTGCTGTCAAAGTTCCCATAGCTTCCTTTCTTTAACCTTGTTAGCACTGCAGTTTGTAAACTCTTTACAAAGATACCACGGACTACAAGTAAGTCTGCTGTTCACATTTTGGGTTCAAATGTGATTGCGTGCTAGAGTGCCTAGGATAACTCTAAAGCATTACTTTGAACCACAAACCCCAAGTTTGTGGGCTTGAGATTAAGCCCAATTTAATGGTTTGCAAGGGTTAAATTAGTGGTTTTTAGAGATGGTTAGGAACAGAGTAAACCAGGCCAACATCATCCAACACTTAAAGAGTAGCAAAACTCTGACAAGAGCCTATTGATTTTACATGGCTCCATTAAATTCAGTTAAAACTGTGTTATTAGGGAAAATAGGGTTAATTATAATGGATCATCATCAGCCATCTCTCTATGCCGTTTGTGAATTATATTGTAAGTACTGTTAATTTAGCAAGAGATGAGTAGTAAGGTTGTTTTATCTGGAAAAAAAAAAAAAAGATAGGTACTAAATTAGTCAAAAAGTCAAAATGTAATTGATAGAATTTGTGTCTGGGAATTAAAGGGGAAAGGTCTGTGTGTAGCCCAACTCATCCTCAGTGCAACTCCTCTGAAGCCAGTGGAGGTGCACACAGTTCAGGCAGGTATTATTTTTGTTTCACAATAGAAATATTGGCAAAGCAGAGCAATTAGTTGCAGCCAAATCCAGAACAAACTCATTTGCTAGAAATTACCCTGCAGTACTGAAAGGAAAATGCTGAAGAATGAGATAATTTGAGGCATTTTGAGTTAGTCGAGCATATGCTACCAGAGAGAACTGTTTTGGGACAGTAGAGGTGTTTCCCAAAAGCAAGATGCACAACACTTCAGTTTACAATCCAATGATAATTGATAATAATCTAAGGATAGGGTGTTCTTTGTGGTCCGCAGTTTAGAAACAACAATGAAAATAAAGTGATGATTGAAATACTAATTTCTGTAAATAAAATGTCGTTTTTCTATTTGATTTCCTACTATGCTAATTTATTAGAATCAGTGAAACTCTCCTAAATATAGAGGGACAAACACTCTTTCTCCTATTCTTTTTTCCTTGGAGTAGACAGGACCATATGTTTCACTTGTCTATGATCAAAAAATCACCATTTGCTTCAGATTCCTTTGTAAAATTACATATTCATCTAGGTCTTGTGTATAAAATCTCAAAGGTCCGGTCTTGCAAGCTTGCATGAGCAGCCAGTGAAGTGAACCATCCTGTTTTATTCAGTGGAAATGGTCACGTGAATTTTTAGAGATCAGACACACCAGATGATAAGCTGTGATTTATTACAGTGTGCCCTATGCTTTGGCCAGTTTAAAACAGTGATGTTTTGCGTTTTATTTATTTTTGGCAAAAACTGGACTGATATCCAGAAATCTGGAAAGCAGATACTGCGTAAATAATAATTCACAATCCCAGTATAAAGAGGGGGGAAGCAGATTTATTAGAATTTTCCTCACAACACATTTAAATTTGGTATGTATGGCCTTAAAAAGAGCCCGCAGAGAACTATTTTTCTTTTCTTTCTTTTTTTTTCTTTTCTTTTCTTTCCCTTTTTTTTTTTTTTTTTTTTTGGTCTTTTCTTTCAGTGCAGCCAAGTCATCTCTTTTAGTAAACTGCTGAGTCAATATATTTTAAAAACTTACCAACTGTTTCTTATTTCTATATAGCTAACTGATAAGGACCTGTTTAAGGGTTACACCCTTCCGTATTTACAGTGTTAAGGCAAACATGGTTATAGGAAGCAATTACTGTTAAAATTTACAGTGCGTATCATATGGTATCACAGTATTCTTTTGACATATTTAATTTAATTTGTGTGTGTGTGTGAATGTAGTGCTAGAAGCTGAAGAGCTGGATTCACATTGACGGATACGGCAGGCAGCTGCTGACCAGCTTCTTCGCAGAATCCTTCCCGTTGACCTAACCCCTGATGTTCCTAGAAATAGTCAAGCCCTTCAGTCCCCTCTGCTATTTCAAATTCTGACTGCAGAAATAAGTTGCTGTTTATTGAAACAAAGAGGCAAATCATACCAAGAATGGTACTCCCAGCCATGGGAAATAATTCAGTTCCCCTCTCACCTATCCTTATATCTCTCTGTAGAAATTCAGGAAATTCTCATGCAAGCGCCAGAGGAACAGGAGAGGTGCTGTGAGTTTCAGGTACAGTTTGGGGGCAGTTCTGCTGAAATAACAAGAATGAGCACCTGTAAATTTTATAAAAACTACTCCATCAATATATGCAATGGAATGGAAATGGTGTTTCTTGTAACAGTCTTTGAAACATTCTGCAGAGTTTAATGCATGATTTTAGGTAGAACTGTCAGTGCAAACATGTTTAGGGTAAGGCAATTTTTCTGTTTAGGTCCAAACTGTAAGCGATAACTCAATGGCATAGAGAGAGATCTTTGAAAGCTCTATTTTAGATTCCTAAAATTTGCATGTCAAAGACAAAATAATGAATATCTTGTGGTTTGGGTGTTTAATTGTAAACAGTCAAGGACCTTCACCCCATCACGTCTCCTCGTTTCTTACTCTCATGGATGATGTTTGGCCAAAGCCAAAAGACAGTTCTAAATAGCACTGTTTCCACGCTCCCTCTGTCTCCTCCTTTCACCTTTTGGATAACTTAAGAAAAAGCAGCTGTTTTAAAGGGTGACAAAACTCAAGAACTATCTTTGGGACAGGACAGTCTTAAGTGATGAGGAAACACACAATTTCTGATTAGGATGCACTTTAAAGGGGTCACTGAGACCAGGATTCTACTTAGGAAGTTTTTTTTTTGTTTGTTTGTTTGTTTTTTAATTATTTTTTATTCCAGTGGATAAAATGGAAGATCAGAATTCAGGTCTTCTGCTTCCACCTCTTCTCAATTTTCTGTCTGGTTTCTTGTCTTCTAGCCTTTGAGATAAGTATTGCAGCAAATGAACTAATTCATAAAATGTATCAAGTTCATTGGTACAGCAATTTCCCTTCCCCTTGTTGTACGACTGAACGGTAAACACAACAAATGAGTTTTATGGGACATGATCTTGCAGTGTATATATGGAAAAATCGGAGGAAACCCAAATGGAAGCATCTCAACTCAGGAAAAAAAAAAAAAGTGTAATCTCAGGACTCAGCCTAGCCTCGGCCAAGACACATGAGCTGGATTCTTCAGCCCTGTCAAGGCCGAAGTCTTTGGTGCGTGTTGGTGCAGAACAGGTTCTCAGATGATGGTGTATCTTGTATCCAGTGCTGAGTGAGTGGCAATCAGGCACCAGCAGGCAGGTGACAGCTCAGGTAGGAGTTTCCACAGTTCCCAATCTGCTCTCATAAATTTGTTTGTGTGACTCCCTTCTTTCCCCAGGATCTGATGGGTAGCTGGTTAATCTTGTAACCTTTATGCCTTTGAAAATCTCTCCCAACTATGCTTGTCTGATGGACAACCCCTTCCAATGCTGTTATGAAATTTAACTTGACTGTTTTGAAAAGTCTGGGTTATAGAAAAGCTAGAAAACAACAATTGTTTTATTGTGAGCTCATCTGCATTTTTTTTTGCCTGAGTGTAGAGCAGTATTTTATTTTTTTGGGGGTTGCTTTCCATGTTTTTTTTTGTGTTGCTTGTGGTTTCCATGTGGATTATCAACCTTACGCTGATTTTTTGGGATGCTACAGTTAAGAGCCCAGCTGATTCTCAGAGCAAGAACAAAATGACATTTTGGTTGCCCATGTCAAAAATACTCTGATCATCATCATTTTAGGCTGCTTTTGGATGCTGCAGGAGAGGAGGGGTCTCCCTGCGCAGCCCCTCTGTGCTCCCATACAAACTCTTGTTCCTTTCTACTGCTGTGCAAGTCGGGCAACAAATGGCCTCTCTCATTATTAGAGTAAGGTTATTTTTTTTTTTCCTTTTTCCTCTTAATTTTATTTCCTTACTTATTTTGCCCTAAAACCTCAGCAAGTAATTTCTGTAGGGTTACTGGTGACTTTAGGTGAATTAATCTGATAGAGTTTGACTCTCACATATGATCCTTCTGTCTTTAAAGACGCACGCTTTGTTGTAACACTGCAATATGGTAGGACACCATATAGATGAACCAATACGTTTTGCACTGAATAATGCTCATCCTCATCACTTATTCCTTTGACTGAGGAGCACCAGAGTGTGCACTGCTCTGCAGAAGGAGCAAGTCCTGCCTTCCAGAAGCAGCAGCAGGTGTAGGTAAGACAGCCCTATCACTGCTGGAACTGTGCTCATCTCTCTGTAACCAAAAGGCTCCCATTCAGCTGCAAATTGCATCTCCCTCAGTGCAGAAACATGCTTGGAGAGAGAAGGTGATGATTTGCTTAATGGCTCCAGTTTGAAATGGGTGAAGGGAGATCTTTCCATTTGGTTAACGACTGTAGGGGATCCTCCCAGAGTCTCTGGCTGCTGCTTTCAAATGCAGGATGAAGCACCAGTGAGCCGGGCCACTTGTGTGCCACTTCTGAGCTGAATCATCAGCACTAAAAACCACATTCAATGCTTTACTCAGAGTGCGCGTGGTATTTCTATAAGGGAAGTCACAGTCACACTGGGTGGAGGAACCTCCCTGTCTAGCTATGGGGATCGTGAATACAAGGAAATGCTTGCGGTTCTGGACATGATGGCATCCTTTGGTATTTCTCTGCTATTTTTTGAGCTGATGCATTTCATTTGGCAGTGGAGAATCTCATAGCAAACACTCTGCAAGATGCAAACACTCTGTTCCAATGTGTTATGTTTTGGAACGTGAATGTTGTGGGTTGTGTTTTTTTTTCCTCCCTGCTGAATGTTTCTTTTTCTTGTGGAGGTAAAGCTGGATGTGAACGGCATACTGAGGGGGGCTGCGGCCCTCGCTGTGGCAGGCACACAGATGCTTTTAGTGTTCCTGAGCATCGTGAGTGGGCTCTGGGAGCCGTTCACAACCCCTCCTGGCCAAGGCTGGAGTGTGCTTTCCTTTCCCCTCTCCCTAAACATTGTGCAACATGCATGTGATCCCCAAAGTGTTCTTTAAGATTCATTTGAGGGAAATCATTATTTATTCTGGTCAGCAGCCACGTAGCACTGGAGAACGGACAGTGCTCTGCTTTACATTCTGCTACAATTGCCACCTCCTTTTCTCCCCATCCCAGCAGTTCCAGCTGAGGGTGAGAAATACTTGGTGCCCACAGTCTCTGTTCATATTCTGTCTTTAATGAGACTTTTGGGATCTGTAAGGAATGTTTTGTGGGACTCAGTAAGTGTAAGTTCCCATGTATTGTGATGAGACGTGCATATTACTCAAATTTTTGTGGGCTTCATTGTATTGGCCTAAACTTTGACCCTGTACCACTGTGACCTAGCTTCCTGGCAACTTCTGAATCGAGGCCCTTTCATCCCAGCTGTGTGATAGATCCCAAGCAGGAGTGTGGAGTAAATGTGGTTTCTGATTCATGAATTAAGCCTTAAATGAATTGAGCAACACTGGTGTATTGTAAAAGGCAAGGAAAGATTGAAAAGGTCTTTTTAGAGGACCGGTGCTGAAGGTGTTTGGATTGAGACAAAATAACTTGGAGGAGTTACAGCTGGGCAGATCAGTTTATTATTTCTTCAGATTTTTAAGGTCTCCTTTCAATTATTAATAAATTCTAGTCCACTATCTTTACCTATCTAATTTTGAAGAAAAATAAAAATGATCTCTGGAATAATTCTCCCTTCTTTAGTCTTTGTTGATGAAAGAAGTGCTTACATGCAACTTAAATAATGAAGGCTTCCAATGCGCACTTCTTATATTCCCTCTTGTCTGTGCTTAACGCTTCCATGAAAACAAAACTTGACCGAATATACTTTTCATTTCCTCTTCAATATTTCGTTAATGCACAGCCACAGTTTATTGAATTTTGCACCGAACAAAATGCAGCCCTGTAATGAAATTAGTCTCTTCTGAATGGGGAATATTAAGATATAATCCCTTTTGCTTTCTGTGTCACCGAGTCTGGGAAGAGGCATAGGTTGACCTTTAAAATGTTTCTGTGAAGTTTGACAAGTTCTTGATTTATCTTTCAGAATAAGGAACAGCCGCCATTGTTCTCCTTGACTTCAGTTGAAATTTCAGAGTGGTTTTTGCATTGGAAAACCATTTCTCCCCCATGACAAAGATGTTATCTAAGATAGAGAGGCATTTTGTTGTCCGTGCATGAGCTAGGGCAACCTGCAGTTGCTGTAGGACAAGTGGAAGTACAGGACAGGAGCAAGCGAACATCTGTAGTCACTCATGTGCCGATTGCTGCTTGTAAGCTCCACACCCCACTGCGTGGCCGGGATGCCTTCCAGCACTGCTTGTCTCCAGCATTTTGGGTTGGTCTTCCTTACTGCTCTGCTGCTAAGAGCTAGTAAAGTGCTAGCCAGTATCTGAGGTAAAGCCGGTCAGTCTGTTCCAGGTGTGCAATGTTCCTGTCCCAGCCTTCCTGTCGCATTTGTGCACTTGAACAAACAGAACCCTCTGCCCACCTCCCGATGAACGCCTTTCCACTGCAGTGGGTCGTTTTGGATTCATCTGTGGCTTTAGTGGAGATAAGGTGCACACTTACATGTTCAAGGTGACTGTGTATGTATTTCAGCTGCTGTTTTAGCACCAGCAAATGGAAACCTCATAAAAAACATCCGGAGGGGGAAAAAAACACTTGTAGATAGAAATTTTGTGTTGCTGATCCATGGGTCCTGTTTCCATGTGTGAAACATCTCCTCCTGCTTTTTTTGAAGCTAGGACAGGGAAGAACTGCTGGGGAGTGAGCAGCACCCCCCTGTTCCCCTGTCCCTTCCTGCACCTGGCTTTGTGTGTGCAGGGGTGGTAGGGCTCCTCCATGTCTGTGGGGCCTGGTCCCACAGGGCACTGGTGGCTGTTTGCTTCTCCCCAGTGGGACAGTCTGTGCAGGCAGAGCTGCACTTGTGCTGCTTGACCTGGCTTCTCTCCTGGCTCAACGATTTGAAACCTACCTGCACATCCATGAGGTCAGTGAGCTCCCACAAGGAGCTTTTCCTTTAGGGTTTAACTGCTGAGGAGCTTTAATCAGAACGTCTTCTCTGCTTTCATCTATTTAATGTTTTATAACAAATAGTTAGATAATGTGAGAATTCTTCTCTTGGTTCAGTGTCTCAGCTGAGTTACTGATGTAATACCCTGGGGAACCCAGAGTTTAAAATACTCTATTGCTGTCCTTATAGCCTTACACTCCATGTATTTCCACGCTGTTCTCAATCTGTGCCTTTCCAGCCACTAATGCCCCACAAAGCTTTCCCTTGGGAAAGTGACCAGAAGCAGCCTCTAGTTGACATTAGGGACCTCTGGGGAGAAAAACAGAGAAATGGAAACTGAATGTAGCATGAACAATTTCTTGATGAAGCAGATATTTTGTGGAAAGAGGTGGTTTTTCCTTTTGTTTTGTTTTCCCAAGCAAACTTCCCCCTGCATTGCTACTGCTGTAGCAAACCTATTTGTTAGTGGCAGGAAGAAAAAAGATCACTTTAATTCACACAGGCCTGATTCTCAGAGCTTCACATGCCTTACTGTGGCATTTACTTTTGTCAAGCAAAGACAGAGGAATTGCTTGGTAAACATCTAAAGATTTGTCTCCGAGAAAATATATGATGATGATAAACCAAACGAATTCATTATATTAACAGCAATAACTCTTCGAACTCGTCTGTGAAGAGGCTGCTGTTTTACCAGGAATTGATCCCATCTGTGTCACCTTTACTTTTATTAAGCAAAGTATCTTTGCTCTTGCCTGTGTATACACTGTTCACTTAACTCGGCGGTGATCGTACATACATACAGAGAAAGAATGTTTCCTGTGAAGTTTATTTCAATAAACTATTGTGTATCAGAATAGATGCCTGCATTCCATTGCAATTTAGTTTTCAGCAGTTTGTTCTAAGAAAAATAGAAGATGAAATAGCGGAAATATCTAACTTCCATGTATCAGGAAATCATATGTAAAAGTGTTGTTATTGCTGGCTTAGCCCAATCTGCTGTTAGCCCTGAATCCTTGTTAGTGACCTGATGAGACCGGATTTCATCCCGTCTACCTGCTGGGTGGAAATGCATGTCACAGCAGCAAAAGCATCTGCTTCCTCTAGTTCAAAGCTTTGGCAGTGGTGTGTTTGATTCTTAAATTGGTCTTAGAAGTTGTTTGGCAAGTGTGTGCTTAGTCATCTGTATTTTTATTTTTGGTTCGTGTCACTCAGCAGCAGCTCTTGGTTACATTCTTCAATTAAAAATGTACAGGTTTGCTTTCTTGTATAGCTCTGAATATCTTTGAGTTTGAATGGTTACCACCCTGAACACCTGGGTGGCAATAAGATGTGAAGAAGCTTTTCTTTCATAAAACTGGGATGATTGGTATAAGCAACAATAACTCCCCTGCCTTCTCAAAGAAAAGAAAGTTCATGAATGAGTGAGTCATGGTGGTGTAGGTGGCGATATCAAAAATAATACCTAGTTGAGAACAAATATTTAAGTGACTTTCACCTGGTCACAAACACACCAGATGCCTTTCAGCAAACCGAAGACCGGGACAGCCAGAAGGATGCCTAACTTGCAGGTGACTTTACTGAGTGATACCTGGTGCATGAAGCTCTTTCTCAGGCTCTCCAAGTTTCAGAGCTTTGTGCAAACAGATATCTCACCACTCTTCTGCTTATGTTTGCTGTTTGGTCTCTGCCTCTTTAGAGTTTGAGCTACACATTCTGTCTAATAGATAAGCCTCCCTCTGTTAGTATGTCTGTGATACTAGAAGCAGCTCGTTATGACATTAATTAAAACAGACTCTCTTGCATACAAGTCTTGCAAGAGTGTTATTCTTAGAAGGCAGTTTTTCCTGGAGTCCTTTGCAAAGGACTATGATGAGGTTTCAAGTAAGACGAGAAACTCAAGAAAGAAAAATCCCAAGGAGTTTTTACCTGGATTTATATCATTTTGTGAACTTCCATCAAAATTTAATAGGGAGAGAAGGATATTTGCTTTTTTCCCTCCAAAACACCCCTGCCCTTTTATAGAGGTGAAGAGTGGGGATTAGAGCTAAAGCCAAACCTGTTCTTGGCTTTTACAGCACGGCCTGAAAAGTAGAGCATCCATTAGTGTCTTTAATGGCTTTTATATATACCTGTGCCCAGTCCCAGATGCAAGAAGACTACCAACTGGTTGGGCTGGCCACTGGGGAGTACATTTGTCTGTCTGTCCTAGTGAAAGCTGACACATGGGCGGTGCTGAGTGGAGGAGCTGAGGGAGCTGAGCTTCTCCCAGGTGCTTCTGGCAAGAGGAAGGATTCTAGAAATGTGTCCACTGTAAACTCTGCTTCAAAGCTAAACATGGTTTTAGACAAGTATATTAATTTAAAGGTCTATCTGGTAAATGAAAAATGCAATAAGGGGCTATAGTTTTTGCCACAGATGGAAAACTCTTTAGAGCACAGATGATACCTTTAATTTGTGCAAGGCAAAACAGAGCGGGAACCTTACTGCCCTGAAGACATTGTGTGCTACTGCAGCACTACTAAATACACCAATACGTTCTTTATCTGGCTTCTTTTCTAGCTTTGTATCATATATTCATAGTATTCACACTTAAATGTACATACTGTCTGATAGTAAATAAATACTTCAAAGGACCCTGTGCAGACATTTTATTTTCCTCCTCATGTAGCTGGGGAATAAACGCAGAAAGATGAAGTTGTGAAGTCTGTCAATGCAAGCAAGCAATGCCTAGAATTACTCTTTTTCTTTCCTTTTCTAGGCTTACGGCAGTTCTCTTTGCCCCTAGCGCCTCTACTACAATAATAAAGTTTTATTGGTAACCTTGTTTCATAAAATAATATGTGACCATTATGAAGAAAGACATGAAAACTCATTATGTCAGAAATGGAGGAGACTTGGCTTGTCACCTAGCCCCAAACCACAGTGTTAGTCACCTAACCTGCTCTTCTGTGGGTATAGGGGAAAGTCAGAGCTCAAGGGAAGAGCTGCTTCTGAAGTTTGGTGTTTTGTGGGCAGGAAGCACAGGACACTGATGTGGCTAGATTGCCCCATACATTCCAAAATACTTGCAATGCTTTAGAAAGCCTGATAACTTCTGTGACAAGATTCTTTGCCCTCTCTTTTACCTCTATCATCACCACCCTGCCCAACTTGTCAAACGCCAGCCCCAAACCCCAGAAGATCAAGAAACTGTAATTAAAGTGATGGGGTGAACTTACCAGATGAAGATAACTGACCTATTTTTGATTCTGCTTCATATCTTGCACATGGTTAATCATGAGAAGCTACATCTTCTCTGAGATATAATAAGGGCCATTGAACTCTAAAAATGTAATGTCACAAAAAAAGAATGTGTTTGTACTAATTCCTGTTAGCTGTGATGCCGGCACTATAAAAGCTTCTGTACATGTGCTGTTTTATGTTTTAGTTGTGAACACAGGACATTGCTCATTAAGAGAAATGGGAATATTATTCCCATTATTTCAAAAACGGCATTTTGAAATTATTTCTTGAAAATATTTAGGGAATGCATTATCCATACCTAAAAAAACAATACTAGCATTATTCATTCGGGCCTAATTTCTTAGCAAGAAATGTCTCTTGAACTCTGCAAACTAGGCTTCAGGATCGAAAGGCAAAAGGGTAGAAATGGCTGAACTGCCAAAGAAAGGGGAATTCTTTAAAAATAGACTTGGAGCTGTGGGCACTGTGAGAAATGGTAACCCAGGTTGCAGTGGCCCTGAGTGTGAGACTTATGAATGGATAACTTGATGTCAGCCTTCTGAAGCACTCAGTACCAGCAGCTCCTTGTGCCGGGGTCCCCTTAGCACTGGTAGCAACCTGGCTCAATTTGACCAGGAGACTGGTGAAGGACCAGCGATGCTGTGAGCAGCCACACTACTTAGTGATTCAGTCAAATACTTCGGTCTGAGCTTTCCTGGCAGGTTGCAGCCGTTGTTGTACTATTGGAATTCCTGCCCCTGGGGAGGGTATAAAATGGAAATCCTGAGCTTTTGATCATACTGCAAGGGTGGGGAAGAAATCCTTCTGCCCTTATCTGGGGCAGCAGGTGAATTACCCGCTGGGAATCGGATAATTTGGAGCTGGCTTGGCAGGTCCAGCAGGTCAGGATCTCACAGAAGAAAGTAGATGGTAGCTGGACCTGGTCCCTAAAATTGTTCCCTAAGGACTCTTCAGCATGCAGAAACAAATTAGCACAGTTACCTGTGTATGGGGGGAAACAAATCTGACGCAAATATTATCAGTGTGACACTCACAAACTGTTAATCGGTCTCTTGGAATCTGAATTAGTGGGTGGTATCTGAGTGCACAGCCACAAAAGCAGATTATGTGCATGGGTATTTTCTTCTGCTTTTGTTTTTGGTACAATAATGGCAATATAATACAACTTATGAACTACAGAATGCACAATTAAGTCAATATAGGGACTTCATTAACTTACTCGAACAAACCCTTGTTGCTTGTGTGTTAGGGCTGTGATTTTATACCTCCTTCCACTGCTGGAGTTATCTTCCATATGTGAACCCTAGGACTCCCGTAGAGGTCTGTCAATGGCTCAAGCAGCCAACTTTCTTTCTGGCTCCTTGTGGCTGCCTCCGTTTGCCATTGCTGGTCTGGCTAGTGGCTAATTGCAATTTCCAGGGAAGCACCTGACAGCTTATGCTGTGATCACTGGAAAAGAATGAATCGCCTTTTTCTTATGATTAGAGTAAGATTTTGCATTTCCATCAGATGAAAAAGAGGGAAATAAGCCCAGTTACAGTTCTTGTAATTTTCTCACCTTTAGCTGAGCTAATTTTTAAGGAGATACAGGTGCTGAAATAGCCAGTCAGCAGGAAACAAAGTACCGAAAAGGGTGTTATTTAAGTTGGCCCACTGCTACATAACTTACAAGTTAATCAATGTTTCTGAGTTCAAAAGAGAGGAAGGTCAACACGGATTCTGATAAAGTTTGTTTATCTCATGTCAATAAGTTCAGAGGCTGGAGAGGGAAAATGAATCGGACACTTTTAATTGTGTTGTAATTTCCAAAAAATCAGTTAAGGGGCTGCAGGTAATATGGAGTCATGGCTGAGAACATGTGGGTTTCTCTGAGAAAAGAAGAGGTGTACGGGGTTGTGGTACAGACAGTATGGGTTTACAGTTCCTTGTTTTCATCTTCAGGATTCCTACCTGCCTCATCCTTGGGGATAGGCTCCGAAAGGCAAAACGTGCACACGTTGTTGTAACTGTGAAAGCAAATCTTTTGAGTTATTTACTCAAAACTCTTTATTCCTTGTGAAGCTAAGTGGCTTCAGGTCAACTGAGCACCACGCTAGAAACAAAAACTGATGAAAACCAAGGCCTGTTAAAGACAAGTTTTCCTGGTCCTTTCTTTAATGTCCTTCTCCACTTGTGAGCATTCTGCCTTATTTGATTTATAGCATTGAATTTGGTTGTTGATTCACTCTTGGTTCAGAGCATGGTCTGCAGCAGGGAAGAAAGATTGTGTCCTGGCAGACAAGCTGTCCAGTTCAGCATTGGAAGAGAACGTGACTGAGAACAGTCTTTTACATGTGCTAGGAAACGGATGACTACATGCACTGTGGAATTTTGCAAAGAGATACCTCTGGAGAAGCTGCAAGCAACCCTTTTCATTAATAGGAAAGGAGAACTTAGGAATAGGAAATAGGAAAGAAGAATCTGATCAGATTTGGGCAATCAATGCTGAAAGTTATTGTAACAACAAATGAAAGGTCAGAATGATACCAGAAAGGGGAATGTCTGCTAGTTAATCTAGACATCAGAGACTTACATAGAAAAACAGACGTATAGTAGAGACCTGCTTGGGTTGTGAGTGAGGGGATGAATCTAGGAGACTGATTTTTGGGATGTAAACTGGCTCAAATATGTTTTTTTTGGCCGCATGTGGAAGCATATGGAGAAAATGCAGTTCATTAAGAATATTGGTATTGGCATGTAATGTTGGAGGTACTGGCAAGCCTCTCTTCATAATTATACTGTACATCTCCAGGTTTCTCCTTGTATTTTTTTTTTTCAGAGCTGTATATTTTCCAGCTAAATATGATATGATCAGCTAGTTGCTGAAATAAACTGAAGCAGATTTGTTAAGGCAAATCCATTAGTTTTGATTTTAAATGCACTTACTCATTAGCAAATGGGTGTCCCATACAAAAACATAGACTTTATTAATAACTAGAGATGGATTTATTTCATTGAATGCTTGAATCTTGAAGCAAGCGTTCGGCTTGCTGTTCTGGAGATGCAGTGATCAAAAATAGTATTATTTTTTTTAATGCTAGGTGGAAAATCTGTTGACTTCTGATTGTAGTGAAAATATTGTCTGATTCTATTGAACTTGTTCTTTGGAGTTGCATGGAAATTTGTCTAAGTAAGAAAACCAATTTTCTCAACTACTGACTTCAGTTTGCTGTCAGCCTTATATATAAGGTTTGCCTTGAGGCTTGTTTTAGCTATAGCAGTGTGAAATTACTGGACTGCCCTGGTAAAACTACCTTCAGGAGGTGCTGTCTCCAATGCCGCCTGTCTTTTCCAGTTGGGAGCGGAGGGAGGTTGGTCTGGTGAGAAGTAAGTGGATCTAATTGAATGCTGATCTCCTTCCATGCCGTGCTGTGAGGTGGATGGAGCTTTGGACCAATTTAGTTAGCGTATGTTCCTGCAGAACTCCTTAAGTCACTGGGCTCCCTGGCCAGCAGTGCCCACTGCGGTTTTGAGCCAGAAGGTGTTGGGGTTGCCACCAGCCTCCTGCCTTGGCTTGCTGTGGCTGAGCTGAGCCCAGGGCCATGCAGGAGCTCCTTGACCTCCTGTGCATGGGGGAGGCCAGGAGGGGACGATGCTGCTTGTGCCAGCACCAATTCTGCAGCTTGATATAGTCCCTTGAGCTGTGACTTTTCAGCAGCTGACAAAAAGACCAAGAATTTGTCTGGCTTGGCAGCTGGTAAATAAACTTCAGCTGGGTCTCTCTGATCAGGTTAAAATGGATCCTGGTTTCAGAAATTTCCTGGCTTCTCACCTGTTTTGCTTTGGCCTGCCACAGCCTCCAGAGTAGGCTTTTCTACCTGCCAAGCATTTTCTACCTGGTTTTTAGATTCCTCACAGCTTCTTTTTGATGTTCCTGAAGCCATAAAGTGTATTTATTTATTTATTTTCTGCACACAGAAAACAAGGGTCCAACCCCACCAGTAGGGGTCAGGGAACACCTGAGCTAATCCTGCCTTCGCCACAGAAAGGAGTCGTGGTATAACACAGCCGAGACCCTGAGACACCTGAATGTGCAGCCTCTACCAGGTTTTGCACAGACGGGTCACAGCTATGAAAAGCTGTCATGCAAATGGAGACCGATACGAACTAAGCAGAAAATATTTAAGTTCCTTTCTGCCTGTAGTGCAGCTGCCTAAAAAAGACAGGAAGCCAGGTTTATAAGGTCTAAACCTGCTCTCAGTTTTAAGAACCAATATGAAGGAAAGTATATATCCAGGTTAAGTCCATGTGTTGCATGGCTATTGAAGATACCTAGGGGATGTGAGTATATGCCATTCCACTGAGATCAAAGGCCTTTGTTGATTTATTTTTTCCATCTCCCTGCTTAAAAAAGATTTTTCCTCCATCTCTTTAATTTTAATAGAGAATTTAAATTCTGCAAACATGTCCACTTTTAAAAATCTGTCTTGAAACTCGAAGTATTTTACTGTTTGATGTTGAGAAGTATGCCTAGGACCTGCAGCATTCACATTCCATGCCTGCCACGTCATCAGCTCCTATTCCCTTTTGGAATAGGAGCTGTGTCTCCTACAGACCCATCTTCTAAGCCTGCAGTAAATTCTCAGGTAGAACACACGTTTCCTGTGCTTTACATAGTCCTGTGCAGAAGAACAATGAGTCTTCAAATATCTTTAAATGTGAATGTGTGCATCATGCATGCAGGTTTATAAAGTATAGCTGGTTATCAATCACCATCTCTTTTTGCTGGGCTGCTTTTTTTTTTTTTTTTTTTTTTTTTTTTTTTTTTTTTGTGGGGAGGTGTCTTCCCTTAGGAATTGCTTTTGAAGGTATTTTGATTAGTTATGTAATTAGCCACTTGTACAGTTAAAAGCAAACTTTCAGGTCACATACTGTATGTTTACTCTTTGGCTTAGGAGAGCTTCATTCAGAAGAAATTGCTATTGTTTCTTTGCCTTCCCATGGGAAAGCTTTAGTTTTGGAAACCATTCAACAAATGTAAGGTATGCAAAGAATACTGTAAAGACAGTTCTTGAGTTTGCCAAACTTTTTTATAGGCAGTAGTTACCAATTACTTTCTTTCTCCTGTATAAAGGCAGAGATTATTTTATTTTATTTTTTTTTAATGTATGCTGCTGTGGATTGAGCTTTGATTTCTTGATGACCCTTGAAATTGATAAACTCTGTCCTCTCCTCCCTCTCCTTCCTATCCCCGCCCCAGACTGCACAGCAGCCTTTAAAAAGGGTAAGATGGCTTACCTTAACTGATGCTGAGTGGTTATCTCAACCATTCTTGAGGAAAACGTAACATCCATAAATACAGTGAGATAATTGTCTGCATTGCTACACTTCTATGCTCAAGTCTGTTATATATCTTGCAGTGAAATGTATGTATTTTTCATTCCTAGTGAACTTTTTAAGATTGGGAATTCAGTGGAGAGCTGAAAGTGCTCACACAGAGCATGAAATTATTTTTCGTCAGAAAATTGCGCTGTAGATGTCTTGCCCAAAGTGATCACTGCATTCAGTGCTTCTGCAATCCTTTTCCTGAATCTCTGTTATATCCTAATATCATAGTGATCCCATCCTGTTTTTTTTTTGTTTGTTTGTTTGTTTTTTAATTACAAATTTAACAAAGCCGCACTGAACATACCCCCATCCTAAAATAAACTCAAGGTCTACTGCTAAAATCTGTGGATTCCACCGGATGATGTGGCAGGGCTGAAGGTCTGGTGGTGGATCACTTCCACAGTCCTGGTTCTTATAGACCTGCCCTCACAGAAAGACCAAGGTGATGTGGGATGCTAAACCAGCAGTGATAATTTTAGGCAACCTGAGATTATGCTGTGTGAGGGCAACCTTTGGCCAGTTGCTTAGAGCAGCTCTCCTGTTATTTTTGGTGCATCTTAAATGGGGTTATATCAGCTCTGGCAAAGAGTTTCACAGGATAAGTTGTTCTCAAGTGATGTCCTAATTGCTACGGGTGGAAAATTCTCTACAAAGACTACAAAAAGAATAACTTGGTTTGCAGCTAGGATTGCAGCAATTGCACATATTAGCTGTGATTGTGAAAGCCACCACGCTCAAAAGCACACAGTGTGTTAGCAGACATCTGAGTAGGATACATCAGGTGTGCGTTCACGATTTTACTGGAGCAGCGGGTGTGACTCTGAGAAGAGAGCTCCGAACCCAGTGTTCAGGGAAAGGCCTATCTGGTTATTCATTTGTGTAGCAACAAAGCCTTTAGTGGTGACTGAAGGATTATTCTAGTTCATGAAATGTATTTTCTCAGTTCAAGTGGGTGTGTAAACTCCCTGGTTTGCTTTGGTTCTAGGGTAAATTTCTCAATTATTTAATCTCATGTTATTATAGTGATAAGGCACTTCCTAATGAAAATTCTGAACATACCTCATGAAGATAATTTTTGAACACTTAAGCCATGGAGATATGCACTTCTCATCTGAACATAGTAGATGTTTGTTTTTAAGGCACCTGCCTGTTAGCTTTGTGGAGAGAAGAGCTTGGTTTCTAACTGGCAAAAACAGAATTCCCTGTAAAATACAATGGACCCTTATATACAATTATACAAAATGAATGAATTAATACTTTCACTTTTTTTTTTTTTTTTTTTTTTTTTTTTTTTTTTTTTTGTAGATTTCAATCTTTAAAAACCCAGCTGTGTTGTATTCTAAATGGTAGGATGGATAATCCTAATTGCTGTTTTGGCTGGTAGAATAAAAACGTCGCAGAATGATGCTATGGCCATAGTATCAGCCATAGCAAGAAAATAAATGTGGTGATTACATCTTCCATTATGAAACACGAAAATTCCATCAAAGGCTGTACCTTGTACATTGCCTGTTAATAAAATTGCAATCTGAGTAAAAGCACCCCTCAAACATAACGGGCAGCATT
Source organism: Aythya fuligula (assembly GCF_009819795.1). Classification (NCBI taxonomy): domain Eukaryota; kingdom Metazoa; phylum Chordata; class Aves; order Anseriformes; family Anatidae; genus Aythya; species Aythya fuligula. The sequence goes on from NC_045563.1 coordinate 47,165,231, forward strand.
TCCAAACTGCACCATGATGGTTTGGCTGTGAGAGGCTGTCATGAGGAAGCACTTGGGCACTAGTTACATAAACTCTCTTCTATTTAAAGTCTTGAAGCTCCGCATAACTGTCATACGTGTGATGACCTTTCCCTCTGTTGCTGTGTCCCAGCAACTGAACCTTGACAGACTGCACGGGACACCTCTGCTCGCTTGTTAATTCACCTTTTCCTCCTCTGAGTATTAAAAAGCCCTCTCTGAGTAGAACTGCCTGACTTGTCAGGAACAAAACTTCTTTCCAGGTGACCACAATTCATGTCTTCTGTATTGGAGTAGCTAGAGGTGTCTGAAATACAGCACCTAGCTTGTGCTGTGATGCAGGTTCTCCTTGGCTCACATGAAAGCAGCCATTTGTCTGTTGCTGAACCCGTGCTTTTTGTGGACAACCTTGTTGTAGATCATTCTATTTTGTGTGTTTTAAGCTGACAGCACTTTGAAGTTTGCAGTGAGAATTTCCAGTAGCATTGAAAATTTCCCTGTCTCCTGTGTGCTTGACCTTGGCTAGTCTGACCTGATTTAGCATGGAAGGAAATCTGACTGCTGCTGACCTTCTGGGAATACATGACCATTGTATCTATCATAGTCTTGAAGACCTTCGGCTATGTTGATTATAGACTGAATAACACTTTGGCTAGCAGGCTTAGGAAGCGCAGGCTGAGGCTGGCTGGGGGCTGCTGCTCAGCTGTGTCAGGTAAGGGCTCCCTGTCCAGGCTGCGGTGTCCTTGTTTAACAGGGTGCGTAGGGCTGAGAGCAGCTCTGCGTAGGGATGCACTGCAGCGCTGCCAGGCTGCATGTCTTCATTACCCAGCTGCTCTTTCACACCTCTGCTGCTGGCTGGCTTTTGCATTGCTCCAGGTCTGGATCATATAGTCCTACTTGAAGCACCTTCTGCCTTCGCCTTATCATTAGGACAGAAAGAACTGCAAGCCTAGGAGGAAAATAAAGCTGAAGTGTAATGAAGGTGTGGGTGTTTGTACATATAAAGCAGGGACTCCATATCAAATGACCCTGAGGGAAAGCTAACCATTCCCAGGCAGAGGTGTGGTGGGAACTGAGATAAAGGCTTGTATATAGCCTGCAGGAAGAAAAGCTTAGAGCAAGATCTAGTCTATTTAAATTCTTCGCAATCCTGCAGCCTGCAGGACTGTGGCAGGCTCCCGCCTCCGTAAGCCAGGACTGAGATCTGCTTCCAGGCACACCCCGGCGGAGCCATCAGGGAAGGGCTGCTCCTTGCAGCAGGAGCTGCATCCTCGTGCGAGTGTGTATGTGCCATCTTCTCAAGAACACGCTCATTATGCTCATTTCATGAACTATTTCTCTGTACCAGTATTCCCTCACTTTGTGCACATTTCAGTGACTACCAGAGAACTCAGGTCTCACTATGGTTAAAGTCCGTGCTTCAGGATTTGTAGCAATACATTCATCTTCCCCTATCAGAGCTTATGCCCAAAGAGAGAGGAGAAGAACATGGAGCCTTGGAATGAATCTCTGTGAGTGTCAGTCCTTATGCATTGATTGAGGACATCGGGTTAGTCCGAGGATATCCGTTTTTTGAGGAAAAGGGAACAGGCTGCCTCCTCTCACCCACTGGTGTTGTTTTACAGAATGCTTTGCTTTACTCACGACTTAAACAAATAAATAAACAACATATCCGTGAAACACTCCAGATGCTGAGAACCACATTGTAATGTAGTAGTTAAGGAGGTGGAGCGATCGCGATTGTTTCTCCTGCTTCCTATTAAACTAATTGTTACCAGTCCTCACAGGATCTTATTATCTGTAGGTGGGGCAGGGACAGAAGTGTCTGAAAGGACTTCTTTGGCAATTGCAGTTGCTTTATTGTCAGGCATAGGAAATGCTCACGCAGATCTGGCCAGTTTTAATCAGTGTATTTTCATCGAGTCTCAGAGTATTGACCAGGATGAAACACAAGCAGGGTTGTGTGAATGGAGCAGAAGAATAAATTTGGTTGTCTGAGTCTGAGAAATGATGTGAAGCTGCTGAACTGGAATTGCAGTAATCCAGAGCGTGCATGGAGCTTCCTGGTCTGATTAACACTAAGGTTCATTGTGAGAGGATGTACAAAGCTTGGGTCAACAATTTTTATCTCTAACATAGTAGGAGAGATTCGGCTATCTGTGTGCCTAACAAAAAATTCATTTATGAATGAAATCAAATACTAATATTTAGTGGTTAGGAAATGCTTTTGGCAAATGGGAGGTCAGAGTTCAAATCTCCAGAACTGAGCAGGGAGAGAGAAATGAGTTTGATCTTCAGCAGCTTAAATGACCACCAAGAAGGGGGTCTTTGGGGCTGAGGCACACTTAATTCTTCCTCTAATTTTGTTTCATTGTAAATAATCAATTAAGAAGGAAACGGTGGTTGTTTTTTCATGTTAAGAATGAATGCCTTCTTTACACGTTGCTCTTTAAGGAGTTGCAAATTCTAACTTTTGTCCCCAAACCCGAGCATTTAAAGTAGATCAGTGTCAAAAGGAGGAAGTAAAATTTTTCCATCTCACTGTCCATCATCCTCGCTTCCAGAGTGCTTGAGAGCAGCAGTTCCTAAACTGCTGTGCTAAGTGGAATCATCATTGTTCTGAAAGTTTAAAAGGACAGTCAGCAAAAATTTAGCTGGGATTGGGGTTTGCTGCAGGACAGACTTAGAAGAGCCACTGCAGTAGCCGCTAGTAGAGTTGCGATGGGAAAACACGGGCACTGAAAGCATTTGGCTGGGATGCAGGTCCCCGAAGTTTCAGATCTGATTGGTTAGAGGAGAGACTTGAAAATGGATTTCCTCAGACCTGAGTGAGCATTTTCATCACAGAACTGATGAATGTGTTGAGCAGAAGTGTTGTTCGGTAGCTTTGCCAGTCAAGCACTTCATTTTCTCTGCTTTTCTTACAATGGACTGAAAATAATATCTTTTGTGGAATGTGACATTTGAAGCACAAATCCTTTGGTCTTTGTTTTAGCAGAAGAAAACAAAAAGTTTAAAGTTTTCTTTGAATGGAACTGATTTTATTTATTTATTTGGTCCTCAAGCATACCAAAAAACAACATTTCATGAAATCCATTCACTAAATCAATGTGCAGCAAAAGTTCAGCTTCTGTTTTGACTAAAGACACATTCCTGTAATAAATCTTAGATGGTGATGATGTTATTATTATTATCAATGCATCTTCTTGATGCATTACTTGAAACTTACAGGGGTTAAAGAAGACCAAACTGCAGTCTTAATCTATTCAAATGCTGCTGCATATATTTGAAGTGTTGACATTCAAATGTCTAAATTTTGGACCTACAAATGAATGTGAGGAGTTGGAGCAGAGGTACATCTAATGAAGGATACCAAGTCCAGTACTGAATGCTTAGGGAAGAGGAAAAGAACACGGTAAATGTAATAGTGATACTGTTTCAGAGCACTCTCCTGAGCCAGAGGACCAAGAAGTATTTGAATTTTTCTTTCACAAGTGTATCCACTCACTTTTTTGCACACATGCAAACCCTCAGCTTCAGTAATGTCCTGTGGTAAAGAATTCCCCTGCTTAAACACACTCTGTGAAGAAATACCTGTTTTTGTCCACCTTAAACTTGCCACCTGCAAGTTTCATTTCTTGTTCCCACTTCTTGTGTTGGTAGCTGCAGGGAGAAACTATTTCCTATTCACCTCTTCCATGCCAGTCATGATTTTAGAGATCTTAACCTCCTGTCCTTTAAAATTACCTGTTTTCCAGGCTTGAAGACTCCTAGACCACTATGTTATTCATTCTGTGGAAGCTGTTCCATGCCCTTGGTTGTGATTTTTACTTTTCTTTTATCCATTCTACATTTTACAAGATTGGGAAACCAAAACTGCAGTATTTGACCTATGAACAAACCATGGACTGTTTTGCTGGGAGATTGTTTAGCAGAGAATTTTGTTTCCTTCATAATATCTGCTATTTTTTTCTGACTGCACCAGTAGACTTCTAGTGCCTGCATTATGGCTGACGTGCTGTAATGAATTCATTATCATTTGGCATGTCATCCAGTAGGTTCTTCCTACTGTTTACCCCAAATAACCTCGTTCATCTCTGTTTCCTACTGCAGTTTCCTCCAGTAATAATTCACACACCTGCACTTGGCCAGGCTCCTTAGAAAAAGGACTAGTGCCATTGTGAACTTCTGTGTTTCCTGTACTGAAGTGTTTACACAGAAGCTAAAACAAATGCCTACACCTGTGGGACTAACCTGTCATGTCAAATATTGCCCTGCTTTTTTAGCTTTCCCTGCCTATATTCATTTCCTAGCTGTGGTATACTTCCAAGTTCTCTAGAGCAGGGATCTTGCCTCCTTCTTCAGCCCTGCAGCCACAAAATCAAATAAAATGTAAAGTAAAAGGAAAATTAAGTTGGGCTAACATAATTCTGATAAAAGATACTAAATAAATATTCATACTGTAACTAGAAATAGTGAAATGAGCCCTGTGCATGTCCCATGCCCTTTGCTTGCCAGTGGAGGTTTTAGCCGTTGCGCTTCCCTGCGCTGTAGCAAATGCTGCGAGCGGGAGACCCATCAATCATTATCACCTTGGTCTTTTTGCTCGGGTTGATACCGAGAGCCACTTTCACTGTTCATATGGATGATTGCCAATGGGAACTGGCTTAGACCCTCAAACCTGCTTTACATAACTCATTGAATATCTATGCCAACTACCAAGATCTTGACATCAGCTTAGAGATCAAAGGATCTATTGTCCATGCAAATCTCACAGTGAAAAATTATTCCTTAATGATATAATGCCTGGCAATTGCTCTTGCAAACTATACCAAATATACTTATTTGTTGCTCCTTAAGAAACGTGTCTTGTAACAGCATCCCTGCTCTTAAATATAAACTTAGAAATGTGCCTCGCAGGAACAATTCTGCTATGTAATTGGATTTTATTATTAACTCTATTAGATTTACATCTCTTTGAGTGTAGACAGCCTAAAATGAAGAACTGCACAAGATTCAAACCTATGCATTCAGACAGCAAGAACATTTTGAGACCACAAGGAGGGGAGAGAGCGTTACCTTAGCACACCATTGCTCACTTGCTCTCTCCTGATCTTTCCCTTTCCTCTCCGATAAAACCAGATTGTTCTCTGAAATGCAGTTATGTGATTTTGCTGCAGGCAGCTGGTTGAGTTACGGGTAAATTGCTGCTTTCTTCCATACCTGCCTTTCAGATGAGTTCACATGTTAGAGTAGATTAAGATAAACAATGGAGACTATTAATGAGAGACAGGAACTATGGTGAAAGGAAATCACACAGGAAAACTTTGCTGCTTTTTTTCCCTTCCCTCTCCTATATTTTGCTGTGACACAAAGATGTGCAAAGAGCAAAATGCAAGCTAAGTGGTGAGAATCTTTGCTTCATACCAGGTGGACAGTAGTTAGCTGGTTATTGAAAGTACTATCTTAACTAGTAGAAATCTCCATGAATTTGTATAATTTTCAGTTTACTTTCAATTTTGGGGGAGGAGATTTGTTTGGAATAATATTTAGAGAAAAAGAAAAAGTCAAAAATAACCAGCCTGTTTCAGACACCACTAGCATGGGGTGTCCTTGAGTGGTCCTTACCTATTCTCTGGACAAACAGCATGTACATAGTGTTGAATTTAACTTTCTTATACTATTAACTTTAAACCCCAAATTGCTTCTTTGCTTCATTTTTCCATCTGTAGCTGAGTTAGTCTGAACTAAGAATTTAAAGGAGGCAACAATTTGAATTGATGTAGGAGTTGTCATTAAAATAGGGTCTGAGACCTTGCAGTGCTCCAGTCTGAGAAAACAATGTATTTCATGGGCCATAACATTTAAAGAAAAGAAAACCAAAAGCAAAAACTAACCTTTAAAATGTCAGCTGTTTTATAAGCAGCTTCCTACTTAGGACTAAAGAGTAAAAACGTTAATGAATTCTCACAATCATTCTGTAGGAGGAAGGTTATGTGAGTTACTGAAGATGACATTGAAAATCTCTGGCACAAACTAGGAATGCTACCTGACTCCCAGCCTTGTGCTGTAGCTGTAAGACCTCCTTTCACCCAGCAGTTCCTTTATTAACATGGAGAATTTGAGAAGATGAAAAAGTGATCTAAATGTTAAGTAGATAAGCAAATAATAATAATATGATGCAAATAAAGGCTGATGGCAATGTTTCTGAATTCAGAGTGAACATTGGCAATACCCTTCACTAAGAAAACAGGACTGAAAACCTGTGATTATGTTGCAGAACACTTCACTGACACTGTCTTAAGCTAACCTGCTTGCAAGATTGAATTGCAGTGGACCAGCTGGTGGCTTTGCTTTAAAAGCAGAGACATTTGTACTGCTATCCCATCCTCAGCATGCTACCTTTGGAAATGTCTTTGTCAGGATGAAAATTGTATGGCATCAAGCTGCTCAGACTATTTACGATCACTTGGAGCTGCAGAGAGTGAAACAGTTTTCATTGACAACAAGATATGGGCTCTTAGCTTGGGAAGATTGTCACTTTTCAGTTGTGGGTTTCTTTGAATTCTGAAACATTCTTAGGAGGAGGAAAACAGATGAATTGAGTACCATGGTCTTAACCCAACCAAATCCAGCATCCTTCCAAAAAATCCTACTAATCTGAAAGTGCTCATCATCAGAAAAGCTGTTTCAGTTTAGTAAGTTTTGCATTGAAATGAAATCAACAGAAACAAGTCTTGATTGCAATTATAAACAGACATCAGCTCTTGCCCTTATATCTGCCTCTCTAGTACACCAGTGTGACTAAAACTGATGTGATTTATCATTTCCCTGCTGTATGGCTGCCATTTGTTTTACAGGGCTGCAGAGGGTAGGCTTCAGCCGTACAGGCTTGCACGTGGGCTCTCCTGTGCTGAAGGTCACAGTCCCGTTTGTGTTATTTATTTATTTATTTTCAAAGCAACATGAAAACCTTGGCAATGTGTCTGCTTACAGGTGCCTGTTGGAGAAAGCAGGGGTGATCAGCAAAATCCACTGCACTTTCAGAAGCCCAGCACAGGCTGATGGCAAGCTGGTGGCTGCCCCTTCTGCCTGGTGCCCAGGAGGAAGTCCTCTGTTGTAAGCGTCAGGCTGTGCTAAATGGTCCATCCTGCTAGCTCCTGTCTAATAAAACCCGTCCATGTGGCAACAGCCTCTCGCTTGCCTTTAGGAATCTATTGAAATGAAACCTGTACGTAATAGTTTCCAGTCATAAAGGAGCCTTACGTTCATTTTTCTACTCTGTGTTACAGGAGCTGCAGTTTATTCTTGCTGTTCTTTGGGCACCCAGAGGAATTACATCTACATAGCCAATATTTTTACTGCAGTTATGTATCTCTAACTCATACATTTTGTTCTGATGAAATTCTCCATTAATATATTGAGGGAAAAAGAGGCTTTTTTTTTTTTTTTTTTTTTTTTTTTTTTTTCCTAGGGGTACAGTCTTCTTTCCCCGGCTTAATTAAAAAACAAACAAAATCCACAAATCAACATCTTCAGCAAAACCATCCTTCAATACTTTGATGCTAGCTTGTGAAAAATGTGGCTAATTTTGTTATCTATTTCAAGGAAATACTCCCAGTTCAAAAGATTGAAGAAGTTTCATCTTCAACTGTTTTAAAAAAAGAAAAAGAGTGTAAATAAATAACAATAATAATTTTAAAAAGATTTTGCATCCAACAGGGGGAACAGGGATAAATGAAAGGATTTGCGTTCATGTACAGTGATAAATGCAGAGATTATGTAATATAAACTATAAAAGTACCATTGTTCAGGTATCCCTAAGATAATCATTGTTTTATGAATAATCATTTGCCATTTAAGTTTCCCAAATCTCAGCCTAAAAATGATGATTCCAAATATTTGATTGCTGTTTGCGGGTAGACACTTTCTGAATAGTCTGAGCAGCATAACTCTTACTCCAAGAGTTCACAATGTAGCAGACCAGAAGTCAGTGCCCGCTAATATGGGCACAGCAGAAATTATTTGGTCCGGTTTTGAACAGTGAAAAATTGTCTTGCAAGGTGATAAAACACAAGCAGCACGCCAGTTGCGTTTCTTGCTGATAAATTTCACAGGACTTATTTGGTTGTCTATCAGTTTATTTTCAAGGAAATTTAACTTAGCTGAGTTGCTTGTTTGGTTCTTCAGAACTTTGAAAGCTTTTTTCCCTGAAGATGAGCCTCTGGTGTATGTCCCTTTTTCCTTCAGATTAACAAGTTTCTTGTGGAGATGTATGGTACAATGGGACAGGTCTTGACTTCGCTATTGACAGTTCCAGTAGCTCAAGCAGCCAGCGTAGCCAGTTGTATTTGACAAGCTCTTTCAAAACTCACTGCATCCAGGTCTTCTGGGTTATGGGTGAACGTAGCAGGTCTCAGCCTGTGCTTTGTTTGCAAAGAAGTATGGCCACAGCCACCTTTAGTTGCACTGAAGGTTAGGGAGGATGCACCAGTGATGATCTGTGTCAGAGTTTCAGAGATTTTAGCTCCCATTTAGCCCCTGAAAGTTGGTGTTCTGCTTTATATGTGTATTTGGCACCCGGGAGTTCTTTCTGGAAAACACAGAAACTTAGAGCTAACGTCTGGCCTTGATATATAGTGGCGAAAATGATGATGAAATTCAAGAAGAGGGCTGTTAGCGACTTACAGAGAGGTTTTATTAACTGAGCACTAGTTAACTGAGGTTAGGCCTGTAAACCTATACCAAGGTATGTTCTGTAGCATGAATCAAAGCACGGAGATTGTTGGCTGGATTTTCAGGTCAAATGTCAAACACTTCTCAACATTTCAGGCATGGAAAGCCCAGGAAAGAGATTTGTGTCTGGCTGTCTGCATTTACATCTAACTGAGAGTGTTGCATCGCTATAATAGGGCTTTAGTGGTACAGTAGCAAAGTGTCCTCATTACCTAACCGAAACAAGTGAGGAAGAGCCTGTTACTGTTAACATCATTCCCCTTCACTGGTGGTTTATTTTGTGATATGTATAATGGGTCCCATTCAGCTTTCTGGACATGAGGGATGTGGTAAAAGGCTTGAATCTGTGGTATATCTGTATTCCTTGGATGAAGTTCACACCTTCAGTAGATCTTGTAGAAGACATAAAGCCTTTTCTGGGTTCTCAATTGGGATTTAAGTGGACGTTAAATAGAGCGTAGACCATAGATTGGCATAGGTATAATCATGAATTTCACTCATAGTAGTACATTGTCTGCAAGTATGGATAATACTTTTACACTACAGTTTGAGATGCTACTGGCTGCGATGGCTGTGGTACGTTTACCTGAAAGTCAGGGGAGCATATCATATAAGCAGCTGTCTGAAGGGTGGAAGGGCATGTACCCCAAGGGGCTTTCTACTAAATCCTTAACACCAAAAATATTCTTAAGTAATTTTATTTCATTTTTTAAAAGAAGAGCCTGCTGATTCTATTTAGCAGACCATTTTGTTAGGTAACTCTACAAAAAGCTTATGAAGCACAAACATACAAGTCAATTATTAAAGGAAAAGGTCACACCCTTTTAAAGTATTTTGTTTTAACCAGGAACTCTTTCCGTGGTAAATATAAACGTTGTAAAGGATGATAATGGCTGTCCCCTTCCCTTTAAACTCCTGCCTACAGAGAGGAAAGCACGGGTGGTTTACAAGGGCCTCTTCCTGTCTCACTGGGTCACTTGACAAAGGTGAAATTTGTCCTTGTAAAAGAAGGATTTAGAAACGTGGCAAGTTTTGTGCTATTGCTATGCATTCAGGTGAAATCACCTCAGACACCTTACCTCTTCAGCATGGCACAGGGCTATGAATGTTGTTGGCCCGTTTGATAAGACCACTGCTACATGTATATAGAAACTGGCGACCAGCGGTGAAGCGCTCTGAAACTACTTTTGAGTTCCACTCTTTCCAGTGGATTGAGTGAGTAGTTACTGTGAGGTTACGGCAAAACCCTGTGAAATACTTTTGGTAGCTGAGTCTCTGGCACCAGTATAGAATTTTTTTATTTTTTATTTTTTTTTCCAAAATGCCTGCTCATGTTACAGTGGAGCTGAGTTTAAAATATGTATCTGTCCCTGCTTTTATTTTACAAACCCTAAACTATTTAGCCTGCCCATGCATTGTGGTCCAAATCATTGTGTGTTTTGGATTGTCTGAATTTTTATTTTGGCTTTTTTAAAGGTCTGCTATTTATATGATTTAGGATGTTTAGTGGCATGCATACTAATTGTAAAAAAATAAATAAATAAATAAAAATCCATCAGATATTACCCAGTAGACTGGAATGGCTCCTTCAGGGCTGTTATGGTCCATCAGGTAAATACATACTTTGGAACGCATACTAATGTCAAAAAACATGAGTTATTTACCCAGGAGATGCTGTTCCAGTATACTACGCAAATGTGTATCTAGATTTTTTTTAACAGCTGATTTTTCATAATTTTTTTTTCATACTGAGAAGGCTATATCAATTTTGAGAAAGCTGCCATGAGCATTTATTGGAAAAATATACACGTTCTCAAAAGTAACACATGTGCCAAGCTGCTAAACTGTATGCTGTTATTAATATGCATTTATATAGCACCGTAATGTTGCATGTAACAACCTCTGGAACCAGGTTCCTAATAAGCCTATATATTACTGTAGTCTTATGTAATGCTGGCTTTGTTTTGCTGGTAATTGAACAGATGGATTGTTGTTGCTCACTCCCAAGCACTTTGGGTAGTCAAACTAGTGCCAGGTCCCCATGTTAATTCCTCAGTGTTGCTGAAGTCCTTATGAGAGATCAGAAACAATATAAATACATAGCATTCATAATATAAACAGTATGTTTTCTGCACATTAACCACTTCATCTCTGCATCCTAGGTAGCTGTGTGTACTTAGCTTTGTTTCACAGCTGAGCACTCTGTGTTATTGAGAGATTTTGACTTGTCCAGGTTTAACCAGTGAGCCCTGATGTGGAGAAGCAACACTCCATTTTCTGCACTTTCTGGTCTTTCTGTACGTTTTCTCTCACCTCCTGCTATTTCAAAACTAAACATGCAAGTAATCGGACTACAGACAACATTCAGTGCGTATTACTGAGCACCTGAAATTCAACAAGTGTATGGACCAATGCATATGACCGTGCCCTCTGAATTTGAATGACTTCTATTTGAACATTTTTAATCTGCTGGGACCAGACCTGTGGTTGGTGATGCATTCACTGAGGTGCCTTCAGATGTGAGCCCTGTAATCTTTTTCCTTTTTGCTTTTACTGCCATCTCAACTGCCATCCTCCTGCCCTGATTTCTCAATAACGTAGATCCTAACCTGGCACCTGATTTGCCAAGTTCAAGCACGCAGCTACATTTTAATGGACACACTGCAGCGCCAGCTATGGCAGCGGAGGGAGGGGAAGAGGGGCCATGGCAAGTGTACTGAAGCAGCTTTTTCCATAGGAGCGCCAACAGCATGGATATATTAAATTATATAGCACTAAACCCCAAAGGTCATTAAAGTGGTTTGAAAATTCCTCTGTTATACAGTTATCTTTATAACTGCGTCCTATCTGTAGATGGCGGAACTATGGCTTTCATTCATGTGCCAACCGTGTACGACAATAATTATAATACTACACTCATAAAACCCAATTGCTGCGTGCATGTGCAGATCAACCAAAACTCAGCAGATGGGATTGCGATTATAGACCCAGCTGCAAAAGGAAAAAATCTGTGATATTTGGAGTAAAAACCGAGGCTGTTGGCATTACTATGCTACATGTTCAAAGTGTCATTACAAGCTGGTAATTTATGTTTTGCATGCTAACTGAACGGCCTTTCTTGTGTGTGTTAGTTTGAACGACAATGCATTTTTTCATATGGGAGGAAGCAACAAAATAATAGAGTGAAATTAACCAATCAAAATCATGGTAAATAAAAGTCTCTCTCTCTTTCTTTCTTTTTAAGACTCAAGAGGCAGCTGGCACTCTCAGGCTTTGTTATATTGAGGAAAGAGAACAGCAAACTGCATGCAGTATAGAGTCAGTCTCATTGAAACTAATGGCATGAATGATCTCACACTATTGTAGTAAGACGGAGATTTACTGTGCTTAGTAGAGAACCCATATTATGGAGAAAAGCATCGATCTACTTCCACATTTTATTCACATGAACGACAAACAAGTTATTCACTACTATGCAGTCACATTCAATCCCTTAGTGTCTAAGTCACAATGCCTTCCAAGTCCCTCACACTTTACAGCTGTGCAGAGCACCTAGCCAATAACTACTTGTCTCCACTTCACAGCCAACAGAAAAGGTTTATTAGCCCCTCTTACTTGACCAGTTTACAGTTTAGACTTGTGCTTTTTGGACAATTTTAGCCAAAACCTTTGATTCCTACAATAACTGATCCACTAATGCACTGTTCTCTTCCCCAACCTGTTTTTTATGCCATGCATTAGGCAGGTGGGGGCAGTTGTGACTACACCGACAGTTTCACTTTTTTGATCAGGTTATGAAATTTCTGTGACCTAAGCATTCTGCTTCCAAAATCCCATTGCCTGTTTTCTATGCAAATGGTGTGTGTAAAACCAGCAGAGGTAGGCTAAAATAAATGAAGATAGGAAAGGCAAGGAGAGGTATCCAGTGCAGTATGGGTGCTTCGTGTTCTGGGCCTCTGTATTTACTAATGTCATCCAACAGAGCTAAAAAGAAAGGAAAAACCTGTACCTTCGCTATTGTAAAAACTATTGGAAGTATCATAGTGGTAGCTGTTTCAAAAGCAGGTAGATGCTGGCAAATTGTTTTATGGTTGTTTATGTTTCCTTATCACTGGGAGAGACTAAATAGTTGTGAAAAATGGTTGAAAAGGGCATAGATAAGCCACATGCACAATATGTTTGTGCTCTAATTTCCTGGTTACCTACTTTGCATTACAGCATCCGTGCACGTCTTTCTTAACCATAAGAGGATGCTGTTGGTACATGAACTTTGGCTGTTTCAGAGTACATGGCACCACGCTGCTGTTCCTCACTTTCAGCGTAGCCTAAAGCGTAAGAGATTAAGGATCTGACTAGGAAATCTGTGTACTGCCATTCCTGGCTATTCTACTGGTCTTTTGGGAAACATGAAGTTGATCTACAGAGCACCTTTAAATAGGAAAGCTCAAAGTCACCTCTAAGCCCTCCTTCTCAGATGTGCTGACCTGTACTTCAGTCAATGTCATTGTAGCACCAGTTGTATAAGACTGCAGTCTTGACTTTAAAAACTGTTGCACATTCCTTAGTGGCACACATTTTCTATATATACTTGGGCAAAAAGAGATTGCAGAAAGCCATTGTTTTCTAAAATCCGGCCACACCAGATCTACAGCTGCTGGCTATCATATAATTTATGTTTACTCTTCACTTTCAGGTCAGTCATGCTTCTTAGGGAGTACAAGCAAAAAAATTTTCAAAACCTCATAACATTAAATGATTTGTCCCAAAGGAACTGGTGGCCAAGTCGGGAATGGAATCTGTCTTCTCAACTCCTGTTCTTGTTCTTAAAGGTCATTCCCTTGAGCTTCTGCATCCCCTTGATACACACTCTTAATATAGTATAGATGGAAAAATGCTTTAGTATCTCCAGTGCTCTAAGGTATCACTGTATATGCTGCATTTCTGAGTTTGTCTTTTTAAATGTGTATTTTGGTTAGTTCTTACTTCCATCTTCTCAAAACAGCATCAAAAAACTATAAGATCTAGGCTATAAGAAAGAGAAACTTTTAGTTTCAGAACTGTCTCTCTGCTGGGAGCTGAGTGCAGTAATCTCAGCATAAGTGGGACAGGCTGTTGAATTTCTTACTCATAAAAAAAAAAAAAGTGGCTGTGGGTGATTTGAATTATATACGGCACAGTTTCATGATTCAGAAACTTCTGAGATGCATTGGAACTGCAATTGGAGATAGAGGAAAAGAATTTCCAGTCCCAGAAAATAAAGGTTGGTTGTACAATGATCTTATCAAATCATTTAATAAAAGAAAATACACCGAAAAGAATTCCTGGGAAGTCGGCTGTAGGCATGAGATGGCTCATGTTTGCCCTTCCTGAGAGGGAACACAGGGAAAAGTGTCTTTGTCCCTTTTGCTCTGCAGGAAATGCTGGAGCTGAGTAAGTTTAAGAATCTAATTTTTAAATGCATACTTTCATACCTTTCCTTTATGATTAAGGAAATATGTGGGAGCACAGACTGCTGCAAAAGGATCTGACTAGTGCATGGTACAGCCACAATTTTCAGACACTGTTTTTATGATTGGGCCTGTACTTGAACAGAGATCTACTGCTTATGCCTGGGATTATGCCCAGTTTGAAGGTTTAACTATAAAATGCATGACTTGTTTTTCTTTTTCTAAGGCTGGACATGCTCAAGAAAATCCAAACTGCTTTTTAAAACAAAGCTAAGCTATGCGCAGGCTTCTGAGAAATGATGTACAGAGCATATATGGCAAATATTTGCCTTCAATTCCACAACAAGATTCTGAATTCTGGTTCCCCTGACTTTTTTTTTAATCTTTCTCTTATCTCACTTCTTCTGTATTATTATATGTTACTGATTCTAATCCAAGACTGATGAGTAAATTGCAGTTGGTTAACAGTTTGGTTGGTACACAACTACTTCTCCTTCAGTTCTCCAGACATTTTCTGTGATTCTTTGTTTTCTCATCTCCACACCTTTGAATTGAAGAAAAATAGGATTGGAAGAAACCTCAAAAAATCTTCTAATCCATCCCCCAGCCCCAAGGCAGGATCAATTATACCCCTGTCATCTCTGGCAGATGCTTGTCTCCTTTGCTTTTAAAATCTTCCAGTGATGGTTATTTCACCATTTTTCAAAGCATTATATTAGCTCTTTAAGCTAAAATGGAAACTCCTTGGGTGTCTGCTGTAATTTTAAACCAGTGCTGCAAAGAATTGGATGTAAATGTGCTGTGGTATATGACTTAAACAGGACATAAATTGCCTATAACCTTTGGGCAATGCATCTCTACAGGGGCTCTACATAAGGTTGAAATTCATCTTTAATGAACTCTGCTATCACGAATCTTTCACAGCTTTTGCTATCCTTTTAAACATGATAGTTCTTGCCATTTGATTACAGAAATTAGCTTAATTATAGATTGATGCCAGGCGTATGACGAAACACAAATATACAGAAAATTATTCAGTAAATTTAAATACAAATTCCTATCCACTCTACACACACCAACAGATTTCTACTAGATAAATGTGTTTATAGGAACTGCCATTTTTATAATTCTAGTCTTACTGAGCAAAATAGCCTACTTCTATGCTGAGGGTGGAATATTCTTAACTTTTGGTCTACTTTGTATGTTTTCTGTTCAGATGGAATTTGTTATTAGAAATAGGCTCTTGCTACTACGCTTACAGTAGAGCTATGTCAGCATAAAGAAAACAACCATCATAGTATTTTAAGACCTGTGGGTCAGTATTTTAAGACTGTCAATTTTCTGCAGCCAAAATATAATACTTTGGAGCCAAGGGTCTTGGGTGTAAGTAGTATATTCTGTTAATTTCTGAAAATGTTGGGATTTTATTAATAGAAGTCTACTAAGATTGAGAAGATAGAAATCAGTCACCTTTAAAGGGAAAATACCTGGGTTATTTTTGTTTTGTGTTTTGTTTGTGATGCTGAGGAATTAAAGAAAAAAAATCCCATGTTCTATCAAATGCTTAAACTTGGTGACAAAGAAAACTAGACTTCAGGACTTGAATTATGACTTAATGTTATCTAAGGTACCTCTACAGAGGTGCTTAAAAGTCTAAGATTTGTAGGAACTTTTTAGAACATGGATCGTTTTATTGGATATCAGTTGCAAAAACTGGAAAATTAATAACTACTTTATCTTTTGAACTTGGTTCTTTGATTATTGGTTTTCTTTTGTACATTGCTACGGTTAGCTAGAGATGGTTCCATACACATTTCTCTTACATTAGCTTCTTTCTACAGGATGTTTTTAGTTTTCCTAAAGCTGTATTCCTCTTCATTTCTGTATTTTCAGAAACTGTTTATTGCCATCCTGTGCTCGGAAAAGAGTGTATAAGCTTGCCCTGGGGCCACCTCCCATTCACAGTCTTGCACATGCTGGACTTACGCAAGCCAAGTGAAGAATACAAAAGTCTCCTCTGGAGAAATGGGTGGGATATGCCTAGGTTCGGGTAGCCAGTGGCTATAAAACTGTTCTCGTCTAACAAGGTCGGTTTGCTTTAGAGTGCTAATCATCAGCTGAGAGAGTCCAGGAGGCCAGCTGGAATCCTCATACCCTTTTTCTGTTGTTCTCTGTCTGATAGCTCTGAGTGTGTCAAGGGCTTCTTGGTAGCAGACAGATGGAGGAGGAGAGATCAGAGGAGCGCATGGTATTGTTCAGTGGCAGTACAAATATGACTTACTTTCTGAGGCTGTCACTTAGCACTCATGCTGTGATACTGTGCAGGAGGGTTCTTCAGATGGACAGTAACCAAGCAGATACCTCAGTGCCTCTGCATTTTTTGGTTTGTGAACCAGAATAAGCTCCAGTGGGAACACTGAGAATGGGCCCTCAAAGCATGCCTAGCCATTCTTCTCTCCCATGATACAGTCCTGTGTTTAATACTGCATCAAGCTAACCTTTGTAAAATTGTGTCTATGTTTGCAGAGGAGTAGGAAGAAAAGATCTTGCTAGGATATAAAATATGTTTGATGTGCTAAAAGAGTGAAAAACTCTACAAGCAAAGTGTTGACGTATCTTATCTCAGTTGTCAGAAGTGGCTTGTGAAATCCAATGAGATGAAGTCCATGCTCTGCATATGGACAGTACACGCATTTCTTGAAGTAACTAATTTCAAGCTGGTTAAGCAGCCTTCAGACTCACAAAAGGTGCCTGCAGCGACAAATGTAAGTAGGTTCTTCCTTGTCTTTGTGCTTGTTTACCTTGTCACTTCTTTCCTTTCCACCTCCATATTCTGTTATATCCCACTTTCCAACAGCCTGATGTTTTTGCGTTCCCATACCTTTAATAGTTGTAAGTTAACAGGGGAATGAATTGGTAACTTGCAACATCCAGGTTTTGCTGTTATTTCTGACTTTTTTCCTTAGAGAGCTAGGGAATATCTGAACACAGAACACAATACCCTAATATCTAAGGATGGAAAAGCAGTTAAAAGGACATTGAATCGAAGAGAAGTAAAGTGACACAGAAACTAACAAGCAAGTGTTAGATAGGCAAGTAAGTGTAAAGCTGAAGTTACACCAGTGCCAGTTAATGAGTTTCTAATAAGGTATGCAGATGGTATCCAGGAGGGCTGTGCCTGCAGGGAGTGTAGGTCCTAATACGCATCAGCAGCTTCATGAAAGAAGATGCAGAAACATTTGTGTGACAAATGGGTTGTTAAACCTGGTGCCACTGGTGGAGAAAGAGCTCCTTTACCTCCATCATTTAATTAAAAATGTTCTACTTGGGTAGTTTGTTCTACACAGGGAGTTTGTTCTACATAGGTAGTTTTTGCTGTGGGCTTTAAGATGTAAGATATTGGACTTGCTGCATGTGATAACATTGCATCAACAATGAGCCTGTTCTCTAGTGTGCCCGGGCAGATCTTTCATTCAGGACAAAGGAAGTGTGGTCTGTGTTAAAGATATAGTTCAACTTTCATAATAAAGCAATGTGAATGATGAATGAAGGCACTTACTGAGCTGAAAGTACACACACCAGATTGGGCAATGTTGATCTTTGTGCAACAGTCAGCTGAGTAAGAGAAAGCTGGGATTGAATTTTCAACTGTCTCAGGCTGACCTTCATTTTATACCTTTTTTTAGCTGCAATTAATGCATCCAATTGTCAGGGAAGTAGTTACTGAAATTTTGCCTGCTACTTATTTACACATTTGATGGTACAAAAAAGGCAGATATTCAAGCTGCACTCACAAGAAATTGCAAAAGTTGTATAAATTGATATGCAATTACCATATGCAATTATTCAAACTGTTAATTTAGAAGGTAAGATTCCCTATTCACTGACTGATTGTGAACAATGTCTCTCCTCCCTTTTCAACCCCCCTCCTCACTTTTTTCTTATGAAATCAAGCCCTGTCTTTTTAGTAGATTATTTACCATGAAGAAATACCTTGATTGGAATTCAAGCTGAAACAGATTTTAATTTACAAGGAGTGTTTGAAACAGATTTTCAAATGGCATAGCAACACAAAGGTAATTCACAGAGGCGTGTGTTTAAAATAAGGGACTAGTTTATAGGAAAATCCGGAATGTGGGCTGGAACGTGTTCCAGAATTCCACCCTCTTGTCCTGGCTACACAAACAATGTGACTGAGGCCGGCCAACAGTTGTCATGTTTAAATAGAGAGAGAGAAGGAAAGTGGCAAGAATTCCCTCGGCACCATAATCCCTGCAGCCTTGCTACTTAGCACTTTTAAGAGAAAGGCAGATACAGGAAGCAAGAATAAGAAATAGCACACTTCATCTCTTCTCTGCAATAAACACTGCTTAGAATTCCATCTAAGCTGGGAGAATAAACATTTTCAAGGCTTTTCTCTGAACACTTGATCTCAGTGACTAGAACAGTTCATTTTCTTAGCTCACTCTGCTTTTCCACTGGACGCAGCACTGTCAGCTTTGTACATCTTGCACTCCGAGACATAACTTGAAAACCAAATCCCTGGTTCTTTACTTACAAGAAATCCTACGAACTTTAACAGGATGTTGGCTTTAGTAAAACTACTAGTCTTGACATTGTAACTGCTTCTGAGTTGGCAATTGTGGAAAGAGTTAACGAACCTATTGCTAAGGCAATGACTCTTGCATAAGGGAGTCTTAAGCTATGTTGAGCTAAATTCCTCACCAGGCAATTTGAATTGATGGGCCTTTATAACTACTCAGTCAGAAATGAATGCATAATGCACGGGCCCAGGAATGTCCATCCCACCTGGAGGCTGGCAGGTATCCCTCTTGTGAACTGTTTGTTGCATTTATAATTGATATGAATTGAATGGTTTTATGGTCCCCTTTAACTTTTTTGTAAATTGACTGCCTGCCCTTTAGCATTATGAAAACTGGGGGATGTAGCAGGCTTCTTTTTGTGGGTTGTGGCAGTGAATGGCTGGAGGTTTTCATTTTAATGGTCTCCAAAAATATGTATACTGCACAACAACTGCCCTGTCTCCCCACCTATACAGTAAGTTTGCCACCCACTAAGTCTTTTCATTTTTCATTGGCTTTTTTCCATTGACAATGTCAAGTTCAGACAGCGACATACGAAAGGGTCAAATACTTACACAGGTAGAAGTTCTTAATGCAGTCTCTCTTAAGCATGGAGCTTCAAATTCAGATAAGGAACAGCAGATCTTTCTCTCTTATTTGTAAGTGCCTCTGAATTATGTGTGGCCTCGGCCTTGCTTAGGGCATTGAGATGTTGCCATCTTCTAAATATTCATCTTTCTATTGTTACTTTTTAATGCAAATACAGGAGACTGGGGAAATCTGGGTCTGTGACAGCTTTTACTTTAGACTTGTTGTTAGAACAGGTACTTTTGCCTTTGTGTTTTTTTTTTTTTTCATCTGTAAAATGGGAAAACTAGTGGCCAGCCTCCCAAAAGCTCTACTGCTAGACTTAAGCAACTGATGTTGTAACTCATGGGAGATTTTGAGTAAAAGGCAATCAGTATGCTAAGTGTTGCATAGCTATTAATCTCCAGGCGAGGTTTTTCAAAGAGCCGAGCAGTCAGTGGTTGTTGTTGACTTCCAATTCAACTCCTAAAGGAAATGCCAAAATAATCAGAACTTCTGCTAGAGGCTTAGTGCTTCAGGAAATCAATCATCTGATTTGAAGATGCACGTGGTCAATTGAGCTCTTCTGAGAATCTGGCCCCTAACGGCTATATTTAAGGTTGGCACATCCTTCTTACACAACTGGCATGCTAAATATTTTGAAAAGCTCTTCTTTCATTTTTCTCTTGTTTCTGAAAAGCAATGTTTACAATACAAGCTTTGAAATATATTTCCTTCTTATTTTGCTCTCCAGGAGACCAAAGTCTCCTATTTATGAACAGATCAGGCAATTACAGCCTGCAGTTCCCCACCCAGTTCTATCAATATGCCTGCATCTTGACCTGGGGGTTAGGAAGTAGTTTGTTCTCTATGCCCAATCAGTCCTCAGCTATCAAGAAGTGTTTTTTTTCTCACGCAATATCACCAACTAGCAACCAAATGGAAGCCATTACATGACTTTGCACATGTATCATATGGTAATAACTTGAGATTGTCAAGTGAAAGTGTCCAGAACCCATTAACAACATTTTGAAGTAGTCAATACCCCTCAAAATAACTTTCAAGCCTGTTGTTGAGCAATTGATTGTGTCATAGTCTTCCCCTTTAAAAAGCAGAGCACAGAACAGAGTTGTAGGGCCACTGCCACAAGCATTTGAAAATGAGTTGCCATGCATAACTCTCTCTATCTCTATTTGTAAACAGTTGCAAAGGATCAGATTTTTCTTCTGCTTTACTCTTGTAACTAGAGCAAGTCAGATGCGTATATAACTTGGATCTGTAACCACCAGTAGACTTTTGCTTGTATTAGCTTTCAGGTTGTTTGCATTTGTTTAGTTTTGGAAAAAAGTACATTCCAAGTTATCAAACCCTCAAATATTTGTTAGGAAGAGCCTTTGTTACGCCTGTCCTCAGTTATGAAAGCATGAAATGCTTTCACAAAAAAATGATCTATAAGAATGAACTATGAATGCTATGACTGATGCTGAGAAAAGAAAACGAGTCAAACTTGTTCTTAAAAACTCCCCCATTCTTCTGGGAATTTAGGACCATTTCTTAACACATAGTAGTACGTATAGTAATACATATGCCCCTGTAGTACCTAGATACAACAGAAAGAAAGGATTTCCTATCCCCTTTTTTCCCCCTTGAATTTCTTGTATTCCAACACAATTTTTGTGTGAGATTTATCTGGATTATACTGACTTGCCATGCTCTTGGCAGCAGTGTTGCTTCCTATATTTAATCTTCCTTAAGACCGCTCAAATTGTTGTATTAGGCATGCCTGTTATATTCATTTTGAGTGCAGAGAAAAGGGCAGCTGCTTTAACAGTTGTCTTTTCTGTTACAGTCTTATCACAGGAGCTATAAAAATATGGATGTCTTTCAGTATGCATAATTTTATAATCATGAATAAGCTTTGTGCTGCACTGATTCCGGAGAAAATGAAAATTGCCACTGTAGGGCTCTGTGTTGCCAGAAGCACGCGTGTACCTGCGCACACAAGCACATGGCAGACTAGAGAGAGATGTTGCAAATGCGCCTAAGTCTTCCTAAATGCATAATGTGTCCTTTAGGTGGTGCCATTGTGTTTTTTTAAGATAAGATTGCAGCCTCGAGAGCATGTAGGACACCGTAACAAAAAGGATGCAGTGCACAATACATCCTTATACCCGAGGTGACTCGGAAACATCTGAGTGTACAGAGCTATCTCCACGCACAGGATGTAGTGTCGTTAGAGTAAATATAGAGCGGCTGGTGTCAACAATGAGGAAAGCAAAAGCTAGAAGAAGAATGGCAACTTGAAATAGCCAGGAATCTCTCCTTCAAAAAAGAGACACAGTTTAGCTTTTAAATGTTCACATTACTGAGGAAGGAAAAGTGAAGAAATTGAGGGAAAGTACATAGCTATCTGCAGCAGGGGTGATCCATGCAGGCTGGATCTGAAGTGCCAGGCGACTCCAAACCCATCCCCAAACCAAGTGTGGGCACGGTGGTTGGGTTCAGGTCGCTCCGGGCTGTGGTGAGTCATGAGGAATCTTACAAGTATGCAGAGAGAAATTCCTAGGGTGGGTCTCAAAGCAAAAGTGAAATATGTTTTGTCCACATCTCAGACAATTTGTTGCTAAGTGGGCAGGCAGGGTTGCCTCATAGCAGGGACGGGGAAGGAGCAGGAAAAGCAGGAGGCTGAATGCCTGGTTTCACATCTCTGGCTCTCCACTTGCTTGCTGTGCATTTTTAATACATCTCCTAAACTGCGTTCCAGTTTCAAGCAGTGTTGTTTTCCTTAAAGTGATTTAATGTATTTTAGGTGCTTTGAGAATATTGCATTAATGGTGCACACACACAAAACGTTACTGTCGTTGTGGACATATTGTTTAGATGATGTTGTCTTAAAAATCGAGGCACCCTCTGTCCCATGTTTTCTCACTACATACAGGTCAGAAAAGCACAAAGGTACTGTACGTCTGAAACATTTCCAGCAGCTTCCCTGGACCTGCTTCCAAAGCTCATTGAAATCTTGTTAACAGAACGCTCTACCTCCCTCTGATACCTCACACTGCAAAACAGCTTTGAAGGCCTAGACTGAATAATGAAGGAAACAAGGGCATCTGGGGTCCATTATTTACCCCATTTCATAAGGCGCTTCTACAAAGTCTGCTGCCTGCCTTTTCAGATCCATGACAGAAATAAATACAAAGCCTGGAAAGAGCGAGCAAGTCAGAGTTGTCTGCTGCCCTCTCCACTGCCCCCCTCCCCTTTTCTTCCTGTTTCACAGGACACATTTGTTTCATCTCAGCTAAATGTAGTTCTCTTTCTGCCCAAGACACTTGTTCTTTCCCCTTCACAGACTGTTTATTGCAAGGAGCTCCTTCTTGCTTGGGAAGATGGCTCAACACCTTTAGAAACCTAGGATGTTTCTAAAGGAGGCCAGTGTGAAGCTTGCTCACTAACAGATTTTATTTTATTTTAATTTTTTTTTCTTGTCGAACTGACAAGGACTTGAAGACTTGAATTGCGACTGCGGCTGTGTTACAAAAACATGTGTGAAATGTCAGTAAAGTGATTCCCATCTCAGTGTGCTAATTCACAGGAGGGTATTTTAGAGTAATGGGAGTAATCCAAAATGTTAATGCATCCAAAAGGCTGGAGCTGTTGTGGAGGCAACAAGGTGTGGAAATTTTCTCCAAATTCCAGAGTGCCTGAGCATTTTTAAAAGGCATGGCCAAAAATGCTGCTACATTGCTTGTGAAAATAAGTGGCTTTCTGGTGAAAACCTTCCAGAAGGCTTGGCCAACATCAGAGCACTTGGACTAAGCACTTAAGGCAGCTAGTGTAGGTGAAGGATTGGAGTGCCTACGTAGTTACAGAGGAAATGTCAGTTGCAAACAGTTGATTGAGGAATGTTTTGTTTGTGTGATTTTTTTCTGACTAGATGATAATTTATACTAATTTCTTAGCTGCATAATTTGACGTAGTTCTCTGTATAAATATTGGCACCTCTAGCTTCTGTCCACAGACTTTGAGGGGTTACACGGGGGGTGGAGCAATTATTCATGAACTAAACCCTACACTTATTAAAGTCCTTTGTGAGAGCTATCACTGAAGTTCCTTTTATTTTTATTTATTTTACCCAGATAGGACATCTCCTGCTTTAGCCGCTTCCACTTTGAATTAGCTGAACTGACAGTTCCAAATTAAGTTTGTTTCTTGAGTAAATGAATGTCTGCAAGCCATCTGAAATTGCCTTTCCTTTTGTAACAATTCAGAAATTTCAATAATGTTAATAATACCTCAAAAGAAGACCACAGCAGGATGAAAAAAATAAGAGAGTCTTTAAGTAGTTATTAATTACAGTCCTAAAACCAGCTCTAATAATAATTTATTTGTCCTAAATGAGGGTTCGGGTCTAAAAAAGAAGCCTAGACAGTGCACATCCTGAATTTTGGAGCTGCTGCAGCCTTTGCCGTTCAGTTCTAGCCATTCAAGCCATTTTCAGGAATGAGATAAGGTTTATGTTTCAGTCTCCCTGCCTATTGTTCAAGGAGTAAATGATCTTGTGTTCTCTAGTTTGGGATCAACTTTACTGGACCTTATGTGCCTGAAATGTCACCCAGAATTAATCTCTGAGGTGCAGAGGCTGTTGCTGATTTCTTTTAAGTGCACAAAGCTGCTTCCTGGTTATATTTATAAAACTAATGGGTGACTTTTTTTCCTCTCAGAGAAAATGATAAATCTCGGAGTTCACCAGCATGTGTTTCACGGGCAGTTACCAACCTATGATCATGTGCATATCGTCTAAATAAGAGACAGAAAAATCTCCCAGAAACAGCATGAGTACCATTTATCTTCCTCCCATAATAATTTTAGGCTTAGCCAACAAAGTATCTCACAGGATATTTAGCTGACAGCCCACACCACCAGCCTCTGCTGAATCATCGTCATATTACATGTGCCATTCCTATTTCTTTTAGTATTAGAGAGTACATTGCTTTGCCACTAAAGTAACTGCCAGGCAAAATAATGAGTCAGTCCTTGTAAAAAGCAAATTGAAAATTTATGTTTAATTCAACCATGGCATCTCTTACTTGGCTTTCAAGCCTCTGAGGTGCTACATAAAGATTTACCTGTCTTCAACAACATGCTACCCACCAAACACTGTTTCTTTACAAAAACAAGCCCGAAAGACAACCCCAAAAAAGGCTAACACTTTCTGCCAAGCAGTAATCACATTCTGCTCTCTTGCACAGACAAGAGAAGAGTGGAAGATTTGCCTGTCCTTAATCAAAAGCTTTTTGTCGTACTTTCGCTACCATTTTGGAGGTATATGTGAAGGCTATTCACACAAGCAACGCGAGGTGGTTTTAAGGCACTTCATCCATTTCTTGCCACTGAAATCAGAACAATGGCACAGACTGCACAAGCAAAATCCAGACACTTACAGGTTAGCAAGGTTGCCTTGGACAGGGTACAGGGGACTGTAATAGTTCATGTTTGATTGCAATCTTCTTTTATATTTGGAGGAAAATTGCATCCTTTCCGTGCCTCATTTTCACCATGCTTAGTATGGAGTAAGAAGGGTATATGGAAACCAATTAGTGATTTATATGAAAAGCTCTGTGGAAATGCCAAGCATCAAGCCTTTGATCAAAAACTGGTGAATAGCACAGGCAGTTAAATGAAGAGGGTGGTTGCAGTCTAGCTGTAATTATGCACATCTTGCTGGCCTCACTTTTCTATGTACCTCCTTGGGTACAACACATGTTTGTTAGGCTGAAGCTAATGCGGTGGTGAGTACCGCATACTGTTACATGCTTTGCAGGCATTGCTGCGTTACTGCCTGGGAGCTGCAGCTGTTAGACTTTGAAACATCACCAGTAGGTAACTAACTCTCAAGGGAGCTAAGTCTAAGAGGTATCCTACGGTGTCATGGCCTTAGAGCTGCTGAGCATACATGTGCTGTGTTCTGGATTGGCTTGGTTTCTCCTGCAGCTCACAGCCTTGGTTTGCTCTTCATTGTGTCCTTTATCTCGTCTTAGTATCCTAAGCTTTTGTCTGTTTAATCTCAGTTTTTGAAACAACTTGGTCTTTTTCTCTGAGTTTCAGTATGGTCCTTGCTGCTTTCTACGTATTTACTATTGCCCTTCTTGCCCATTGGTCATTTGTTTATTTCTTTCTTCTCTATTCAAAGTGAACTTGATAGTTTTCACAGTTGGAGCCTGCTTTTCAGAAGAGTGTGATGGCATACGAAGTCCCTGAGAGTTGTACAGTTTCCAATTGTGTCAATAATTTGTTCCAATTAACCATAGGATGTAAAATGAATAAAGAATAGTTGCATCCCTAAAATGTTATGACTGCTATTTGTCTTGCTCCAAGGTAGTCTGGTAGGTACAGAAATACTGTTGATTCCTACGGCCAGAGAACACAGGTACAAGCTCATCTTGTCTAAATTCTTAATTTGGGAATTAACTCTCCCTGTGGTGTAGCTGAGTTGTTCAATCTATTAGTCTTAGTTTTCTTCCATGTTAAATGGAAGTAATGCTAATTACTGCTTAGTTATCTTGTGGTGTGTTGTGGGGGTTAATTAATGCTTGGAAATTAAAAGATGCTGTTTAAACACCGTGGGGAACCAGAGAGGAAACAGTGAAGTTGTCTGGATTCATCCCAAACATGATGGCTCCATCATATTTACCTACATGTTTTTCTGCTTCCTTTCATCTCGGAAGACACTTGGCTTGTCAGTTTGCTCACAAACCTCAATGTACACCCATACAGGTGGCCGGATGGTGGGGGGGAGAACTGGGGGAGAATTTGGTGGAGTGCACAGAAGAAGAAGGGAAGAGTTTAGTCATCTGTCAAATTAGTAATACCCAGAGTGATCTGAACTCTTGTGCTCCTCCTTTCACAGCACACCTGATTTGGCCCTCCCAAACCATATATATGTGGTTGAAAAAATTAGAAGCCGCAACAATGACACAAACTGTTACTGGAACTATTTTTAAACTGTCTCTTCTTCATGATCTACCTGCCCCTTTCCCTTTACTTCAGTCTGCCACGTGTTTCCTAACCACACTTATATCATCTTGTCTTTACAATTTCCCTTCCCTCTTGTCCTTGTCCTGTTCTTCATCCTCCTCCTCCTAGCATTTTCCACTTCCAGGCTCCCAGTTAATCCTGTGATGCAGTCTTCCTAACTGTCCCTATGCCTCTGTCTCTCATCTTCCTTGCAGAATTATATAGTGTGATGCATTCATCACACACCCCTAATCTGCTCTTTGCCCAGTGGTTCAGGCTTGCCAAGATAGTGTCTGATTGTTGCAGACTGAGATACTGGATGCAGGATTAGGTAGATGGCTGAATGATTGATGAATCAGGCTCACAAGCACATCTTGTTAAGACTAAGTTTATCAAATCCATAAGGGGGCTGCTCAAATCCACTGCTGTCCATCTCTTACTGGCAGTATCTCTCCTTGTTGCTAAAGTATTTATCAACTGGTCATATCCTACCTGGTTTTCTGCATCTTCTTGATATGCTTTAATGACCAATTTCATCATCATGGCCACATGTTCTTCTTGAATTATTATGTGTGTTTGTTTGTTTGTTTTCTCATCTTTTCCACAGAAAACCCTGCAATATCCTGGTCGAGTTATGGTCATTTCTAGTAAACCTTCAAATATCCCCAGGTCTATTTCTTTGCTTTCCCTTTTGCAGTGGTCTCTCTCTCTTTTCCTTCTCTTTTCTTGCCCCCACTCTGCAAAACATCTCTCTCTTTCTTAATATTGCCTTGCAACCAATACCTTTTTCAAATTTTGCTTGCCATTTCGTAACTCACCAGTACTCTCCACAGGCTTCTTTCTCCAAATTCCTGTGGTGTGGTCTGTCTTTTGTTCTGCAATAAACTGTTGCTCATGTAAGTGGTTCTAGTGAATGTCATCTCTGCAGACTGCGAAGTCCCTGATGCAAAGAGCTGATTTTGCAACATGTATGCACATTTAAAGTGAGTATGTACATCATTTGCAGGTCCTGGCCTGTATAACATTGCTAAATACATGGGCCCAAGCATGGCCTTATGCCTGCCCACCAGCTGTGCTTCCTGTGAGCAATTAGTGATGGTTTGAATTCATCACATGCAAAAGTGCCCTTTAGTTCTGAGGTTGTCTCTGCTTAAGGTAACGTTCCCTTAGCCGTGTGAAAGGAACCGTAAACTCAACAGCGTTACCATCATAAACATTTTATCTTCCTCTTTATGTTTATATAAAGATGTCATGCACAATAAAAAGAGGCTATACGTTTATTAGGGACCAGAGATAACGAGAGCACTAACTCATGTGGGTCGGAGTCCCTGTAAACTGGAGGGGTAATCGTGTAGATGCTCAGCGGTAAGATAGCTCAAAGCACCCACATCCTGACGTGAACCAAAACGTGTATGTGCAAGCTGTGAAGTGTTACAAATAATTGTATTATAGCTAACAGCAGTTACCTGCACTGGGTAGGAATCTCGTGTCCGTAATGAGTTTAAGCAGGTATGTGTAGTAAGCAGGTGTTTTCCTATAGGCACATCTCACATGCAAGCATGTGTTACTGGATGTACCACAGATCTGACATTCTTCTTAGTGAACTTGGGAGAAGAATGAGGTGGAAAAGGGAGGGGGAGCAGAAACCAATCAAAGAAAGCAATACTTTTTATCAATCATATTTGATGCTATTCTTTCTCTCTCTTTCATCACTTTGATCTCTCAAATAAAACTGATACTTTGGACACTTTCCAAACTCTTAGCTTTGCAGTCTGAGAGGGCTCTGGGTTAGCTGCTGAGGGTATGTGTTTGCAATTATGCATTTGAAAGTATTTTCCCCTCCGCTGAGATAACATTCTTTTTGTGTTACCACACACTTCTGCTGTCTCGTTTTTCTTCTCCCATGGCACTGTAGGCTGAAAGGCCTCACTGCATTCCCCCTCCTCCCCCGATCTTTGCAACTGATATCTGAATAAAATACTTTACTCTGCTGGTATTTAACCTGCTGAGCCTTTCACTTTCTAGCTGTGAAACAGACAAAAAGGGTATCATGCAGAAACATCCTGGCAGTTTCATTTCTTAATATGCCTCCAAGGTAAGGTGAGATTGAGCAGGGGTGGGAAAATTTATACCAATGTTAAGGATCTTCAGCATTTTATTTATAGATTAACATTCACTGAGAGGAGCTTTACATTTAATTTTCCAACCAATATTTTTCCATAAAAGAGAAAAAATTTGGAAGCTCTTCTTTGTTTTGTATCTGGCTGTAATTCAACAGATAATATTTCTAGGAATTATGATCTGTCTAGGAATTATGATAGATATTATTTTTTTTATTACCTGATAAGTTTTGGCTTCAAAGTAATGAATATATGGATTTATATCAGTTATTAGCATAAGAAGATAGGCTCTTTGTATTCCCTGGCAAATACAATATTCAGCTCAAGTTTCTTGAGTTGAATAGCCAGATTCTGTGTGACCCTATAAGCCCTTTACACTACCACCTGTTCTACCAAACTTGATTTGTCTGACCTTGGACTTGCTCACTGTGGTCCAAGAAGGAAATACTATTTCTCCCAAAAATGCATTGCATTCAGCATCAACAAGAAACATTCTGTAAGTATAATTTAAACCTTATACATGGACTACAGCATTCAAACTTTAATACACTTAAAGTGATTGGGGTCAACAGGAATTTGAACACTACTGTCTTAGGTCTGATGTAGCATACTTCATTTTAAGTCTCTGTGAAAATTAAGCATGTGGAGTCCAATCCTTGGTAATCCTTCCCTCCCACTGACTTCGTGGTTATACGCACTCTTTCCCTTTCATACATGTGTGTGTGTGCTTGCGGCCACATGCACCCACACACTGGATTTTAAAAGAGCAGCTTGTTGCGGCGAGAGACGTGTCCTGCTTGTGTCTTGCAAAATGTAGGATGGTGATCCAGCAGTGGAATCGTTCCAGGTGCTAAGCACTGAAATACTCAGTTGTTTCCTGGTTAGACCAAAGCCAAAGCCTTTTGAAAATTTCTCTAATTTTTAACAGGAAGCAAGAAATGTTTCCGTAAGCCTGAAGATACCAGGGACATGATATGGACTTCTCCATGCATTGATTTTGTGAAGAACTGAGGGAGTAATGGGGCTTAAAGTACTGGGTGAAATAAAACAAGTAGTTCTAACGAGGTTCCCTGATGTTAATGGCAGTGCATATCCAAAGTGAGGGCAGGATTCTGTAAAACCGAGACCTAATGTCAAAACCGTCCTAAGTTTATTTCTTGATCACAATTTTAATGTTTTTCAGAGATCTCCGCATGTCCTTATGTTAAACTTGACAGTGAAATGCTCTAAAGGTAATGTTAATCTTGTTGATTTTATACAGGTCTGTGGCATAAGGATTGTTCACATAATAGTCTACATGGCTTGGACCCAAACCCAGTAATTTAATTTGGAAAAATCCAAAAATAAAATTCTAAATAACCAGCAAAGTTAACACTAAAATAGTTGTAGGGTATGGAGAAGTCAATTAATTAAAGCATAAACATTTCTTGGTCATCTTTCTTCTACTGTCTTCACCCAAGTTATGAGATGGGTAAAGCAGAAAATTCATTTCTACTGAAGTCTTACAATTGTTGTCTGGCCGAGTAAGATTAAGCTCTCTGAAGGCAACAAGGCAGTTCAGAGAACAAACGGGCTGAGTGGGGCCTTAGTGCCTGATCTTTCTGAGGTGTTGTATGTGTTCAGCAGCCACTGATGTTCACAGGAATGTATCCCGTTTCTGCTGAAGTCCGGAGTTGGTCTTACTTGCCTTAAGGAAAGCACAGCTGGCTGAAAAGGAATTGATAGTGCTGAGTACTTGGTAGCATCTGATCTCAAAAGATGAGCTTTCAGTGGATGAGTCTCCTTTTCCATGTCACTTAGGCTTGGGTGAAAATGTATATTAGAGTAAATAGCCATTTTGAAGGCATGTTTCACAGGACTGGTTAGTCATGTCTGCTAAAAGGCATGGGCTTGCTCTGTTGTGAACTGCTGTAGTCAAAGGCGTTACGCTGACTTACACCGATGAAAGATCCATCCTCTTGCATGAACCTGCAGCCTATTCCCACTTGATCTCAGCAGTGCTGCAGCCACATTTATGGTATGCCATATGATAAAGGACATGACGCTGAGCATCGCCGAGCCTCCCCTCCCCCTGTTTCTGACTAATGTCTTTTCAGTGTGGGAGCCGAATCCTGATACGCGTGACACAAGCAGAGTACGTGGGAATTAGTTCCATTAAAGCCATGCCATATGGCTCGCAGGGTGCTCTGTGATACCACTATGCTGCCTGACAGTCTTTCCCTATGGATGGGATCAGCGCATATTCCCTGATTTGCACTCTTTTTTAGCGTATCAAACAGGGACAGACTTTTAATTAAAAATGACATCATCACGCTGCTGCTAGCTAGTTGCAGGCAGTCCACATATTAACGCTGCTTGTTTCAGTTTTCAATGATCCTATTATGAATTGTAACCTCATTACACAAACCTTGCTGTACAGTGGAATTTCAAATGGGGTTTTGTGGTTTTTAGAACTTAAACAGCTAGAATAAGCACAAAGGCAGTTGCGGTCAGGCAGCTTCCTCTCTTACCGCAGCAGTTGTGGAGATGCCATTCCAGTGACCACTGTTTCTACAATGAGTCAGTTTCATTTTTAACAATCTGACTCAGTTCTCTTCAAAGGGGGCAGCATGTTATTTCTGCATGATTTTTGTGTGCATGACTCTGTGCAGAGGGGTCAGTGCCAACTTAACCCTTTGGGATGCAGCCTCCAGGAGCTGCCTGGCTGCTTCTGGTTGTGGGAGGTGTAGTCCGAACACACTGCACCGCTGTGTGTACATCTGTTTTGCCAAACATGCCTCGTGTTTTCAGCCATCAGAAAACCTGGTCTTTAGCACAGCTTCTTCCACCAGCAAGCCAGCACTCTAGGTGAGCTCCACTGCACCCTGCAGCTATTGCCAAAAAGTCTTGCAAGAAAACTGAGGTTAAAACTTTTCGAAATGCAAGCATTAAATAAAAGTGCATAGATCCTCAAAAAAAAAAAAAAAATGTTGTTTGTTTTTTAAAGTTCTAAAAGGTCTAAATAGAATAGCCAGTGGCAACGAGGAGTCCAGTTGTTTCTACGCATGGTGCATTATGAATCTGCAACCCCCCCGAATAACTGCCAGTCGCCTTCTAGAATCGATGGTTAAGTAAACAGGAGTTTATGGAAGTTCAAGCTTTACCCAGCATTCAGCTGCAAGCTCTTAAAGCTCATTCATGTAAATTTCACAAACAAAGAATGCAGCAGTTTTCAACCTTAAAGAAATATAAGAATGTCTTTTTCGTTCCATATGACTCACAGTTTTGTTTTGAAGTTTTTGAGCTTCTCTTAAGGTTATGGAGTGGTCAAGCGAAGCGGAACAGAGTTTTTGAAATCAGGAAGCCTGGGCGCTGTTTCATTCAGAAAAAAAAAGGAGAGAGCGAGAGAGGGAGGGAGGAAAAAAAAGCCCTATTCCTGTGTTTGATTGAAAAATAAAACTGCTGCTCTCAGTGAACCTTTGAAGTCCCCCAGCCCAGTAATTGTTTCACGACATTTGCAGCTTGAGGCAGCAAGAATGTTTGTGGTTGTTTTAAAGGCATCTGAGTGTGGATTCCATATGGTTTATTTTTATTTTTTTTATTTTTTTTTTCTGATTTTTTTCTTCCCCAGTCGGAGCCTCAAGTTCTTGTGCATTGCCCTATACCCAGACCCAGCCTACTCTGCTCCTGCGTGAACTGTCTGTGAAAGAACTGAGTGCACGCATTGTAGCCCAGAGATTCAAGCGTGCTTAATTCAGACAAAATCTGTGAATGCCTGTTTAGGCAATAGTTGATTTTAGCCGCGCTTTATCGATACTATATTTGGAGTGTGGCTTACTAAACAGTGTACAGTTTGCTTTCTTGAACAAAAGACCTCTTATATGGCCTATACTTAGAGCATGATACTCCAAATGCTTACTATAGAGCATAGTGCTTGCTGTCATGCTTTCAATAGGTAGCTTGCAGTAGGCCTGATAGTAAGCCATTGGAGTCAAATAAAGGGCCTGATTCACCACTGTGTTCCCCCAGTCTTAAAGCAGTGGAACTGTTTTGTTCAGTGGAACAAGCTGAATAAGATCCAAAAATTGTGAAAGTATGTACTATAGAAACCAAAGAAATCTAAAGTGAATTTAAGACATATAAACTTGGAAGTGTCAAGTACACTTGCAACTCCCCCCGCACCCTCCCAAAAGAGACTGGCCATTATGTACCATATAATAGGTAACACTATCTGCATTGACTACGTGTATTGCTAGGGTCCAGGCCTGGGCTTATTTATGAATTACTGTTTGCAAGCCTTCTTTTGTACTTTGCAAGACAAACTGCAGGAGTACACTGTAATCAGCCACATGTGGAGTTTGTAGCTGGGATGGCAGTTGTCTGCGATAACCCTGGAACTCGCTCGTTTATGGCCAGGAGCAGTTCTGCTGAAGACCCGCGTTACCCATTTAGTCCAGCACAGAACCAGCCGTAGCGCCAGAGGAGCTGAACCTGGTCTGCTCTAAACAGAGAGTCAAAACCTAGGGGGCACTACAGGCTTGGTCCAGAGTGGTCCTTCATTCGTTCAAGTTGCTTCAGTAACTTCCAGCTCCTGGGGCATGACCAGGGCCTGATCGTGCAGCCACAGAGCTCCTTCCCCTCAGGGTGGTGGCAGCCCGTGGGAGATGAGAGCAGCTCCCCACTGCTAGGCCTCAGTGCCCAGGCCTGCAAATGAAAGGCTATGGCCATGCATGTGGTGCAACACGATGGCAGCAGAGACCTGGAGCAGCACCACTGGTGCTGAGGGCCAAGTTGTTCGCATTAAGGCATTCAACTTTGGGCCAGCTACGTGTGGGTTCAGTGCCCACTCTTGGTTGGGGCGCGTTAGCGTCGCCTCAGGGGAAGCAAGGCCCCATGCTCAGCTCTGTGACAGGAGCGGGCAACAAGGAGGTGCACTTCAAACACACACTGCCAGCCTGAACTTAAACCCTGGGCTATTTCTGTGATGTTACTAAGGCTACGCAAGTAGGTTTTGCTAATGATGTTTATACTGTGTATTTATTATTTTATTTTATTTTTTAATTGAACAATGTGGGTGAATAAAGAGAACGGCTTATGGGAAGGAGGCTGTCACATACCTTATGTTTGATAGGGAACAAAGCAGTGCTGGTGAATGTTCCTGCCTTCCTTTGGTGTTGCATTGTTGGAAAGTCCCCTGGCATAATTTGGGCCAATGTGTGCTCTAGACGGTCCCTGAGAAAGCCTGAGAGGTAAGAGGAGCCACAGGCTGTTCCCTGTGGGTAACTGGAAATGGCCTGCCTCTCTTGGAGAGTCCAAAGGTTTAATAGCATGGGAGCATCCATGCGGTTCTAGTTGCCATAAAGGCCAGGGACCAAAGTTGACCAAAGAGACAAGAAAATGAAAGTTCCTCAGACAAAAATGTTGTGAAAGCAAATTAATGTTTAATATGATTAATGTTCTTTATTCATGGCTATCTGTTAGAGTGAACTCTGCTGTTGTTTTATGCTTTCTCAATACACATGCAGCACGTTACCTTTATTCCTGTCACATTGTCCTGTTTAGTGAGGCCTGGAAAATTTAATTACAAAATAGTGGAGGAGCCTCTTAGAAGGAATCGGATGGTCCTCAGGATCAATAGTAATGACTGGTCTCACATGACAGACCTCCACTGAGGTTAATGGTGCTTGGACCAGTGAGCTAATTCCCGAATACATCCACGTCACCTACACGCCTAAGCAGAAAAGAAAGGGAACTTTAAAGGTATCCAGCTCCACCCACCCTCATCTGCGAAAATTAATCTACCATAGCTAAAGTGTGACAGTGTTTCCAAAGCCAAGCATGATCCATTAGCAGACCTCAATAGTTGTCAGTTAATTCAGCTTCAGCTTACCTCAGAGTGAGCAAGTTAGTTACTGAGTGAGAACGTAGCTGAAGAACTGGATGGAGATGATGTCAACAGATTTACTCAGCAAAACAAAGGAAAACAGACAGAGTCTCGAAAAAGTGCTGGCTTGAAAGACATTCACTAAAACTGAGCACACTCACTGTGACCATATTATGAGAAGAAATGCACAGCTCGTTAAAAGCATACTCCTGGAACCAATGCTGATTTTGTCATTGCATCTCATTGGGACAAATTTGTGGAGTACGTGCTAAACAGCTCTAAGACCTTGTATGCTATTTGAGCAGGCAATATTTTTATCCAATATCCTACACAAATGTAGTACTTATCTGTTCATAGACAGCTATGGTAGACAGCTATGGTTTGATCAGTTCATCAGGGAGTTATCAATACAATGTGAAAGTAAAAATGCATTGTCACTTGGACTGGAGATTCCATGGTTTGGTAATCCATAATTTAGGAGTGCATAACAAGTTGTGCATTTCCACTGAGTACTGGAGATGGGGAGATGTAATGCCAGAATGCAGTACGGTTTAAGTCAGAGCCAGACAGACACAACTTCTATATGTGTGTGGTCTTACACACACTGCATTCAAACTGATGGAGCAGTAGTGCCTTTAGTTATAAAGGTAGCATTCTGAAGCTCACTGATGTGTCCTTAATGAAATAAATAGGAAAATAAATTTTACCTATTTTGCTCAGATACTGAGTTTGTAAGATTGAAAGCCCTCTGAGTCAGATGTGAACATATACCTGACAAAAAACAACAGGTTAGAGACACTAATGGTGATCTAATTTGTATCTTTGTTACTCCTGACTCAGAGAGTGAGTAGTTCCTGTAACCCCAAAGCAGAATCTGTAGCTCTAATGTAATTTGTTAAAGGTATCTGGTAGAGGTGGGATTGCACTCCAGAAGGCAGTTAAGCAAAAATCATTAACATAAAAGTACAGGGCTTTTTGGGTCCTCTGTTGTTATTATGACAACATCACATATTTTTGGAATGGTGGAGAAATATTATGGATTTCAGTTCAGTAAGTTTTTAAGCAACTAATATATTAGGAAGCGACAATTATGTAATCACTTGGACACTTATAATAGCATTGAAATTTCAATGTAGTACAGAATTTGGGGGTGCTTCTATCAGGGATTATGCTTACACGTTTGTAAAACAAACAAACAAACAAAAAACAACAATTTAATTAAGACTTAAGAAATATAGGTTCATAAGGAAAAAAAGAAAGAAAGATGAAAGAATATAGGAGTAAAATATCAGTCTTGTACATAATATTAAGAAGTCCCCAGGAATGTCATCAGCATCACAGAAGACCTTAGTCTTTGAGTACTGGGAGTCAAAAATACTTGTCTACCAGTTTTCCTATGCCAAACCTGCAATCAGCTGAAGCTGTCCAACTGTGCCCTACAAAACAAATACCAAACCTAGGCTAAATGGTGGAATTTCTGTGAATTCAGGGCAAATGTTACACTGCTGAGGGCTGCATGGGGAGATAAAGGTGGCAAGTCCAAGCTGCAGCCACTGAGGCAGGTGGAACATGGCTGCAGCTGAAAATCCTTCCTGTGAAGTCAGGAATACATGGAGGGGTTAGCTTGAGCGAGTCTTCATGCCACAGTGCCGAACAGTGGTTGAGAGAGCTAGTTCAGACCTTGTCCTTTCAGGAGTTGTCGTTGCAAGGCTACAGTTGTACACAGAAACACAGGGTAAGACATAATTATCATAACAGCAAATTTGGATCCACGACACAACCAGGAGGACTAAATCGTCATCAGAAAGCAAGAACTGGAGTTGTTACATGAATTGCAAAAATGTTTGTCTCAAGGGGAAGAAATTATTTGTAATACTATTGCATGCTGAATGTGGAATGTACTATGAGCAGTCTCATAACTGTGTGTCTGACCATACATTCAAAGGAAAACCATGCACATGTCCTGTTCAGAAGGGTTTTGGCAGAGGAGTATTTTAGATCCAATCTCATCCTAAAGTCCTCTCCTTTTCACTCCATTTTTTGAGGTGCAATGTTACTTTATGTTCTGCATGGCTTTGAGTGAGCCAGTTGATTGAGAGCAGTGCTTTAGAAAAGAGCCCTTTAAGTCACATCCATTTTAATTGGTGTGGTTTAATTATTCTGCTATACTCTAGGATAATCTAAGTACCCTGGAGAGTAGATCTGAAAAAGCTGTGGGGGCTCCATTGTGGTTGGGCAAGCTAGGAAATGTCTTATAAAAGGCACACTGTATCTGACAAGACTAGACTACATTTGTTTGGTATTTTAAATTCCACTAATTTTTGCATGTCTTTGAATTAATTATTCTTCTTTCAACATCAAAGGGAAATAGAGGACATTTTTACTTTTAACAGTTTTGTGCTATAATAATTACCCTGTTGCTTCAATGATAGGGTTGCATGCTTCTTAGGTTTTTGAAATTACAACAGGAAATGCAGCTAATTATAGTTTGATGGAAATTACAGATTTGATTCTTTGTTTCTCAGTGGCATCTGCTCAAGGTAGGTCAAATCCTGCAAGGTGCCAAGCTTCTAATGCCCATTCACTACATCTGAAAAACCTGATGGGAAGTTGAAGATGCCTTACAGAATCTGTCTTTGGTAATGCTTACTGATGTTTTGTCATATGAAAGTGAACAAAACTGTGTCTGCAGAAATGGGTTTCAGTGAAGATCTTGGATTAGAGAACTTCTGACTCTGCCAATGTTCAGTACTAGATCCTAACTTTGTAGCTGACTTCTTTCTCTAAAATTGGCCAGATGAAGCCACAGGATATAAACTTTGTTTTAAGCGTGGGAAAGTTCATTTCAGTTCCAGTTCACCTCTTCATAGTTCAAAGCAAGTTCTACTGAACAGCAATTTTTCACCCTTCAGAAACCATGATGATTCATTTCTGTGAAACGTTTTGATGAGCACTTAGATTTAAGATGATCCTTTTGAATTTCATGCAGCTCTCCATGCCTCAAACAGTCTCCCTGCAGCCTGCACAGCTACATTATTCTTTTTCTCCAACTCCATTCATAAAATGTCCTTCTTTCAGTTCATATTTCATCATCTCTTTCTCCTATTCATACTATGAGAGGGCTCCAAAATCGAACCTTTGAAAACTTGTAGAAAACCACCAAGAACCATGACATGATTTTTTTTTCCTGTGCATGGTATGTTGACAGAATGAGGACTCATGTAATTTCACCTTCCTTAAGTTTTCTGTGGCACTCGTTATATTAATTCTCTGGTCTTCTATTGCAAGTTATAGCAAAATTGATTAAGTGAAAAAAAAATCCGTTTTCTAATCTAAGTATGCATGTCTTCAGAAAGTAGGAATGCAGAACAGGTTGTATATGTAATGTAGATCAGTTCTCATCTAATCTCATTTTTAGTTCATTATTTAAAATAACTTAGAAGCTGCAGTATTCAGGCATAGCCATTTTATCTGTTGGAGACTTAAGATATAAGAAGCCTCGTCACTGTGATTTCTCTCTGCAGTTTTTGTGTGTTAGGGGTGGTCACCTGAGTTTCCCCTGTTCCTTACTGACCCTTCTGCCATGTCTGGGAGGGCCATAACCTGACGCTTGTGCTTGGAAACAGGGGTTGTACTTTACTACACCAGCTGCTTCATCGGTTTCTGCATTCAAAAGCTCCGCAGGCTATTTGGGGACTTGTTTATTTTGATGTGGAAGGTTTGAGTGACTGGGAGGCAGGGTAAGGAGACAGCAGGTACTGGCTACCCTTTTCCTGACCTTGATCAATCTGTGTGTGAGCAGTAGAGCCTGGGGCTTCCTGCCCCTGACAGCTGCACCCTGGACAGTAGCAAAAAGAATGATAGAGCTAGAGAAGTCCAGGGAAGGAAGTTTATGCAGCATGGAAGAGTCATATCCTGAGGAAATTGAGTGGAGTATGTGTGTATAACTCTATAGATAAATATAAAGTTTTATTTTTAAGGTATTAAGAACATTAAGTGCGAACAAGAATAGGTCTGAAGAGGGAAAAGATGGAAGCAACAATGGCAGTAAGCCCAGGGGCTCTTTTTCTGAAGAAGATAAATGTTAAAGAAATAGGGAGGGTTGTGAATAAGCATGATTTCTATGAATGATTTTTTTCTTTTGATATTAAACCAATTTGCAGCCATGAAGTTTGACATGTTACTAGTCTGTAGCAAAGCTGGATTTCATTGGCTGTGTTCCTCTTCTTCCATGCCCCTTTTTGGTGTGTCTCTAATCTCCAGTTAACTCCTGAACCTGAGAGGTAGGCTCCTTGTGGAGCCTTTGGCTTCAGCTGGCGCTGAGGTGCCTCCACATAGAAACATGGTAGAAGAAAGAAGACAAGGTTTTGCATTGTGCAGGTCATCACTCCCTGCGTGGATGCACAGCAGTTGGCATGTAAGCATGGGGGCTCTGAATGACACATTAGGCTATCTCTATGTGATAGTCTTAATACCAGTAGTAGGGGTAAACAAGGGCACGCTATAAACTGATTCTAAAAGAAAGTTTTTGCCCTGGGAGAGCTGACAGGCTGCGTGACCAAGGGCCCTTTATGGAGGCAGTGAGAGAGAGCTGCTGCTGGAGTGCTTGCTGGCTGAGAGCTCTCTCCCATACATTTTTGCGTGTACTAACTGCTGTTAGAGGAATGTGGCTGCTGCAGCTTTATCAAATAGGTCATGTGAATTTTAGCAGTAACATATGATCTTCCTTCCGTTCATGGAGCGTAGCTTGTCCTTCCCTCTGTCAGCATTAGCTGCCTGACCTCTTTTACTTGATCCTCCCAGGCTGTGGCATGAAGTCATCTTTTGTGCCTCTTCCTAAGGACACAATACACACCTGCACTCTTGCATTCTGCAGCTGAGAAATGTAGTTAATGGGAGAAACATTTGCAGATGCCGTGTATTATGCAGTGTGTGTTGAGTTGGTGTAGGAGGTCACTAGGGTAAATGTGGATCTAGGGTAGTCACAAGAGACATCAGACAGAAAATCATTGTGAGTTTTGTGACTTATAAAGTTTTCGCATGTGTGTATGAAAAAGAGTAGCATGGAGACTGTCAATTGGAAAACATGGGTCTGGAGTATGAAATGAAGACAGCCTTTGCCAGAAGATCTATTTTTGGCTATAATTATTGCAACTGTAACTTGCTGTTTCTTGCCTGAGGATCTTTGAGTGTCTTGCTCAGGGCCCAGGAGCTCTTGGAGACAGAAGGTCCCTGGATACTCAGGTTTCTGTCGGTCAGGAGCCAGCACAGGCAGATTTGTACATTTACACTCTGGCTTTTACTCGCACCAGTTCCAAGATGAAAAGCAAAGCTAAAATCACAGCAATCAGGAACCTTGTATTGCTAGCAAAAGAAGTCCTCACTTGAAGGAAACTTTTGAATTATTATTCTCACTTGTTTAGAGATTTTTCATAGTGTTTGACCTATGGTGGCATCATGCATGCTGTTGTTTCCGAATTGTATTACTGTCACTGATTACATTTTTGCTTCTTTCTGATAACTGGGAGTACGAGGTTGTTTTCAGAATTTTGTTGTGGTGAAACCAAAGAAAACTCTCCAATGAGAATAGGGAAGGATAATCTTCCGGTGGTAAGTTCAACCCTCATCTCAGCTGAACTGATGTGAATCATAAGTAAATGTACCAAAGCCATTACAATTTATTCAATGTAAAGCCATAAGGTAGGGTCATCGTCTCTGAGTGGTTGTGTACGTGCCAAAAGACAATATGATCCAAGTGCCTCTTGCATTTTTTCAAAAACATTTGAAACTGTAAAAGTTCTCAGAGAAAACTGCTGAATGAAAATAATTTGAGGAAGGAAATCTGCAGTTATAAATTACAGAGCAATTTAGTCCTCATGGTTCCTTTTCAATTATAAACACTTTTGACTATCTGGGGTATTCATTTCCAAGGATGCATTTTTCTCTGTCTGATAGATGGTTCTGAAATCTTAAAAGTGGAATATTACAAGTGGGTAGGCGTGGGAAGACAGTGAAATGGTTTTTAAGTGTGGAAGAGCCGAAAAGGTTTTCAATAATTTTATATCATTTCAACAACATTCTCTCTCTCAAGATGTCTAGGAATTAAAGAAAGGAAATATTTACATTATAATTATATTTCTGTTTATTTAATTAAGTTATTAAGCAGATCTGGCATACAGAAGCAGCTCCCTTTAGTCCTAATTGTTTCTCCTAATGTTGCAATTACAGCATTATTGAAAGAATTCAGCGAAGAAAGGCCTGCAATCTCTGTCAGGATGCAGCAGGAGGGCTGGGGGGAGATTTTTTCCATGGGAAAGAGAAGCAGTGAGACGGATTGTTCAGCTGCCCCCTCTGAAACAGGCAGCAAATCAGTTTTACAAAAAGAGACAGAAGTCTGCGAAGGGTGGGGGGGTGAGGAAGAAACCTCTCTGAAAACTCTCTCCCTAGTTATTAAACAGTTTACATAGGTCTGCATAGGAGGAGCTTTTTTCCAATTCTTCCACAAAGCCTTCTAGAATAGTAATTTTTATGTCAGAGATATTTATATTAAGAAGCCCACAAAGCCACAGTCTACTTTCCATACACGTAACTTTCATGGATCCATACATAAAGTTTCCATTAAAAAAAGCACTAAGTGTTGTATTTACTGATTGAGCTTTCATTTCTATTATTTATTTTTCTGCTCTCTTTTATTGAAGATCCCTTTCCCATTCAGGAAATCATAGTAAAGACGAGTGGGAGGATAAGGAGCAAAACGAGTATAGAGTTATGGGTGCCAAAATATCTTCACAAATGTGTTTATGAAGTAAACATTTTATTATTTTAAATTAATTTTCTTCCTTTAATTTGAGTGATATATATATGCATATATATTTTTATTTATCTCTAGGTGCTGGGTTATAGAATCAGAAGTATGGGCTGCCTATTCTCTTTATTGGCTTAAGGTCTCTGAAACTTAATGATACTTATCTATCTATCTACTTTATCAGATCAATTCACTTAACTTCATTCTTGCTGGTACTAGAGCTTCCCATGGATAATTTGAAGTTATTAAAGGCTACTAGTTTAACGCTCTGCTGAAATTACCCGAAGGAACTGAAGCATATGCTGTTCATTTCTGTAGAAGTATTCAACTGATGTTATTTATCAAGTAGAAAAGATACTTCTGAAAAGCCCTACCCCCCCCCCCCCCCTTTTTTAGGAGGAAGGTTATATTATAAAGATTAAAAGTCTCAAGAAAGTCTTTATGCAGAAGATAAGACTTACAACTTGGTGGTTGACGTGGGGATGAGAGAGGAGGGACGTTAGCACAGAAACATCTCCAGAAAAGTGGGTGAAGGATTCAGAATCTGGGAAAACTGCAAAACTGAATGGATAAGCTTTTTTTTTTTTTTTTTTTTTTTTTTTTTTTTTTTTTTTTCTCAGAGGTGATTATTTTATGTTAGAAAAGAAATAAAAAGTCACTTAACTTTTAGAGGTTAACTGAAGATGTACAGTCTTGCAAACCATTTTTCAGTATTTCTCATGCCTTTTGAATCAAGTGGGATTCAATAACCTCTAGTATGAACACATGAATAAATATCACAAACATAGGAGGTAGTTTGACAGAAATTAGCTTCTGGAGGCTCTTCCTTTGACTCTATGGAGAGTCCATTTAAAGAGCTGGAGAGCCTCTTTCACTGTCAGGTTTATCCTCTTTGCCGTAAGGAAGCAGTGGGAAAAGCCGAGCGGCATTCGCTGTCTGGGGCAAGTGGATTTCCCTGGTTTGCTTCACTGTGGTGGCTCAAACCATCTGTGTCCTCCTTTCTTCCCCCAGACAAAAGCAGTGAGCCATGTTGTGCCACAGGTTTTAAACCAGAAGCCCAGTAGGAAGCCCCTGCTGGAAGCTCCTGAGGATCATAAGAGGTGTGAAAAAAAGATGTGTGGCAGAGTCAAAGCATGCAGAGAGCATGCAGAGAGCATATCCAGTGATACTGTGCCGTTGTGCGGCCTCGAGGTGGGGGTGATGCCGCACCAGCCCTGCCTCAGGAGAGCCCAGTGCCTCCCTTCCCGCCTCATGGCGTGAGGAGGCTGGGCAGGTGGCGGCCATTTTGTGCCACCCGCGCTCCCCTCAGAGCGCGGCTGGAGCATGGCGGGGACAGCCGCTGTGCTCCCTCCCTCTGCCCCCAGGTTAGCGCCTAGCACCTGTTTGTCAAAATTATCTTGGGATCTGTAATCACGTGCAGATTCAGACCCTTGCAAGATTTAAAACCAGCGGCGAAAATCACCACAAAACCGCGCGTGAGCTTTGTGAAGTGCCGAGTTGAAGAAGCCTTGAGCCACTGGTGGAGCTGAGGCGGGGCCTGCATGGCTTTTTGGCCAAGTGCTGCACCTTT
Organism: Aythya fuligula; assembly: GCF_009819795.1. NCBI lineage: Eukaryota > Metazoa > Chordata > Aves > Anseriformes > Anatidae > Aythya > Aythya fuligula. The sequence continues at coordinate 47,207,954 of NC_045563.1, forward strand.
CTCGGGCTCCGGCTCCTGTGGTCCATAAGGGACGCAATGGTATGTAGGAGACTGGAAACTCAGAGATGAGTGCAGTTACATTCCTCTGAGACTGAGCGTTGCTTACCCTTCCTGTCGCGGGACTTCACTCACCTTAGGATGAGCATAAGGGACTGGATCTGAGGCCTTCCCATTTATGCAGCTCTGCCGCCACCCAAGCTGACAGCTGCCCGCTTGGCTAAGAGTGTGGCATCTAGTAGTAGGAGAAACTTCTTGTTCCAGCTGGCACTTTCTTATCTAACAGTCAGAGCTTTGTAAGTGTGGACAGCTGCAGTTTCAGAAATTGGCTCTATCTGTATCAATTGGATTTGTGAAGTCAGTGAAAGGGCATGAGGCAGATTCATGGGATTTCCTGTTAGTATTAGCAAATGGAATCTACTGCAGAATTTTAAAAGAATAGGAGACTCAGACGATGACACTTAAATGAGGCCTGTGGTTAAGGAAGGCTACCAAAAAGAAAAATCAGTGGTCAGGAACTAAGCTGGGCATGATGGGCATGATTTCCAGAAATCTTAAATCATCTTGAAACACAACCAAGAAATAGCTGCTGTATCTGTTTGGGCACCTCGGATGGCAAAGTGATCATTAGGAAGCAGGTGTTGCATTAAATCTGATGGTCAGCCTGTGATGCAACCGTGTTTCAGGTTTTACAAAGTATGTGCAAAGAATGGCAGGAATTTGGAGCCTTATAGGGGTTCAGCAGAGGCTGTGTTGGGACCTGCAAGTTCTCCTCCCACCTCCGCCATTGGTTTGCTGCGTAGCCCTGAGCAAGTCGCATACCTTTTTCCTGTCTCAGTTTCCCAGCCTACAAATGGGTTTGATCATGCTGGAGGCTGGGAGGAACTTTGCAAAGGCAGGACGCAATTATGTAACAGGGCAGGAATAAAGGCAGCCGCGGAGCTTCCACTCCCTGTTCTGCTCCTCCAGGGCGGGGGTAGGGAAGAAAGCACTGCAGTATTCCTCTTCGCTCCTTAAATATTTCTTCGGGTGCTATATAGAATTTCCCCCGGCTGTACCAGATGGACTATGAGGGAAATAGTTGACAATGCATTTAACTTCTTGGCCGGGGGTTTCCTGTTTCAAACTTGGTGTAATGTGAGCAGTTTGCAACAGTTTCTATTCATATTTGCTTAGCTGGGCCTAAACCACTGTAAACCCAGTACTGCAAGCACAGGCATTATTCATACCAGTGCACATATTTTCCTGGTAATGAATGGAGAAGGGGGAAGCAACTTTTGCATTCATTATTTGAATGTTTGGCTGTGAATTAAAAACCCTTGCTGCCTCCTGCATGATATGTGAAAATTGGCAGACAAAAAAGAGAGATTGCCTGCACCAAGAACGTCCTGTGTTAATTCCAGTGGCTTGTTGAAGGTGCCCGTTTTCCTGTCTTTTGCACCCCACCCCAAACCATAGCAGAGGTTTGCTCTCCCCAGGCAGGACAGCAGACCAAATGCGTACCTGCACCTGCCACCTTTAGCAGCAGTTCGGGCAAAGGTGAAAGCTGCACACGGCAGTGGCTGAAGTGCCGGCCGAGGCTCAGTCCTCCGGGTTCTGCCCGAGGCTGGGAAGAGGGACAGGTGGTGAGCCAACAGCAGAGGGGAGCAGCGTCTTCAGACTATGGAGCTGGGCTTACTCTGGTAGCTGACATCTGCCAGAGCCTGTGCTTCGCAAATTAGTGGTGAGGACAATCATTTGAGGGAGGGAAGATACCAGCTCTATTCCAATGACTGCTTCTAAGTTTTGTCCCCTGGTCCCCCTTGTAAAATCCTAAAATCCTCTTTTTTTTTTTTTCCTTTTTTTTTTTTTTTTTTTTTGTAAGATTTAACCCCCTTGCATGTTAGTAAGGGAAAAAGTCTTGTATCCATAAGCCTCTTGCCAGCACTAATCAGAGAGGTATTTGAAATCTGACTGTTGTAATCCCACTGCTTACTTTCTATTGTTTGATTAACTTTACAATACTGACACATCTTCTGAAACCACACTATATAGTGTGTGACTTTGTATGACTTGCTACTTCCTGATGAAGGGATACGGTTGGTTCTGCAGGAAGTCACAACCCATCGTGGTCACCCCATCTCCCAGAAGCCCAGCAGGCAGGTGGCACGGGCTGAATCACCTGAACAACATTGCTGTTTGTTTTTTTTTTTTTTTTCTAAAAGCAACAGGGGTGGTTTCGTATGCATTGGTATTATAAAAGCCGTCGTCTCCCATCACTGCTGCAGAGCTGTAAGATGAGGTTGTCTTTTGGTCTTCCTATAGCAACAGCAATGGTACTTTTTTATCACATGATTAAGCAGTGCTGAGAATTTTAAAGAATATTAATCAGCAAAGAGGAAGTTACTATCAGCATATGTTTTGTGTGTTTTGTTTTTTTTTTTAAGAACTGGATAGTTTCACAGGACCGTATGTTCCTCTTGCACAGAGTTGGTGCTGTGCAAGTTTAGGATCTGCAAAATGCAAGCTTAGAAAATTGCTGCATAGCATTCCCGGGGCCAGTGAGAAATCATATGTAAAGAGTAGCTGTAAAACCTGTGGGGTGCAAAACCCTGCTGTCTGCATGATTAAGATGATTTTTATGGAGGATATGAGCCTCTGCTTACAAAAAAAAAAAATACACTGAAGGTGTCACCACATACCTTAACACTGGACTGAAACCTTTCAATCAACAACTGAAGCACAAAATCTTATCAATATCAGCTGGACTTTCTCCATATGGGAGGCCTCTGACACATTTATATTTAGCACCAGTGACATACATGTGATTACCATTTGCACTGCATTTCTCGTGATAATCTAATCATATATAGTATTTTTCTGACCAACACCATCTGTACCATTGTCTGTACACTACCATTTTTCCCTTCAAGCTTTCTTTGGCATGATACCAAATAGGAGGTTTCCCACTGTTTGGGCTTTCTAGGTTGCATTTGGAGGACATGAATATACTTTTCTTACAGCACAGTAGTATCGAGGCTGCAGTACAGTGGGAAGGCTCACTAAAAAGAGCAGCCACTTGCTGTCAGACAGAGAGATCTTTATTTTAGGATCATTAAGGCCAGAAGGCAGAAAGAGCAAAAGTCTATGTGTGTGTGGGGGAGAGGTAATGCACAGTCTTTGTGTCTCTACCTCTGTGCCTTACAAAATGACAGCTGCTTGTGTGGATATTAGACACTTAGAAATTTAAACGTGCAGCATATGGAAAAGAAAATAAGTGTTTTATAGCTACATCCATGATGGGCAGGTGGATAGGAAGGGTTGCTTTATATGCCACATGTGCTACATATGGCCCAGCACTGCAAAACCTGTATTCTGAACAAGTCTGGGGCAGGCTTTTTACTTGCTTCTCTTGTTTTTCTTACTTTTAAGATGTGTTAATCTGTATTTAAAAGTATCCTGATCTTACAGCTTCCAATCAGCAGGGGCCTCAGCACTCCTAGTTTCAGTCAGACACAAGAGTTAAAGACATGATTAAGTTTTCACTCAATTGAGTTGCTCAGAAACTTAAAGCTCAGAGCATTTGTTATTGTTCTGTTGGCACCAGGGCAGGATGCTGAGCACCCGTTACCACCACGTTCCTAGAAACTTAGGGTACCAGAGCTTTCAGTGGGAAAGGGCTGACTCTCTGGGGATGTTACCAGGCTAGCCCAGGCTGCTCCTTCTGTCCCTATCCAAGTGCTGTATGAGATCCGTCTCAAACACAGCTGTATATCAAGCCTTGCTGCTGTGATTTCAGCTTCTATAATTCTTGTGCTCAAAGTTTGTCCTTCAATGGACAGGCTTTCTTTCCTATTGTTTGAAATTAATATATATATATATATTTTTTTTTTTAAAAAAAAAAAAAAAAAAAGGAAAAGAAATTATCCTTTATTCATTTGGGGATAACTATATAAACCAACCTCAGCAGTTAAGGTTACAACGCTTTTTTGAGAAGGTGTGGCTGAAGTTTTGTATGCTTTTCATGTTTTGGGGGGGCATTTGGTGTGCATGGCTTGCACAGATCTAACGTCAAATCTAGCCACTGCTCAGGCAGAGTTTGTGCTGTCTATTCCTACAGACTGTGTAATATTGACACTGATGCTGTGAGACTGAGCTTACTTGGCAGCCAGCCATCTGACAGTTAAGCATCTGATGTTCTTTTATCCAGTAAAGCTTTTTTTTTTCTTTTTTTTTTTTTCTTTTTTTTTTTTTTTTTTTGAAAATATGATTAGGGAAGCTCCTTTTCGCTGCTTATTTCCTCTGACTTAGTGCAGCCCTTGGCTGTCTGCTGAGCTAAAAGCTGCAGCTAAACAGACTTTTTTCATGCTGAATAGCATGTCTCAACGTTTTCCTCTCAACCATCATGTAGGTCTAGTTGCATTGTTGATTCCCATTACATGTCTGCTGGGATGTAAATTATTTCAATTCCCCCACACCCCGCCCTCTGTTCTTGTACTTTCAAGGGGTTTAATCCGTGAAGGGGACTACTTCAAAGCTCTCACAAGAAACTCATTTCTTGATGGATAGAAGGGCCAATAAAATGAAATTAGAGTTTTATCTCATTGTCTCTATAGGAATGAAGTATAATAATTATTTCAGGCAAATACATGTTGGAGACAATAATTAAGATCGCTATCATGTCTTTAAGGACAAGCAGATTCTAAAATAAGCATTAGTAATGGGATTAAACATTATTGCAGTGCCCCGGATCTCAGCATTGCCAAAGTGCCTAGCACATCAGAGCATATGAAGCTCGCTCTCTGGAGGAAAAAGAAACCAAGAAAATTCTGCGTTTCACAGAACCTTTTTGGCTTCTAGCCCATGCAAGAGCTGAGGCCCCAGTCTGCAAGAGACTTGGGTGCCTGAAGGAAGTGGAAACGAAGTGGAATTTAGTATCTGTGTCATCAGCACAGTCCAGAAAGTCTGCTGCCTAATGGGTTAGGTGTCAGCGGTTTTACCAGTGAGGTTCCCAGAGAATCCTGCTCCTGAGCAAAATTGTCAGTGTCTCAGCACTACGGCACGGTGTGCCGTGTAAGCTCTGTCGGTGTCCACAAACGAGGTGTCCCTGTGGCTAAGTCTCCAACGAACTTATCTGCAATAGCAGGAGACTCAGTTAAATGTAAACGTCATGTAGAGAGTGCCACTTGTAAAATATTTATTCCAACCATCTGGACTGAGTTTGCAGCAAGCTGACCCTCAGTGCAGCAGCCTCCCAAGTAAACGTCGAAGATGGACATTTTCTCCTCTCCCAAGATTCATTCTTTTCTTCTTTCTTTCTCTTGGTCCGCCTGCATCAACTGTCTGTGTGGCCTCTTGTCTGCACCATTCCCTCATACAGTTTCCTCCTGCTTTCATTGCCATCAGTGCTCTAAGTCAGAGAGGCACTTTAGCTCTGCATACATTTATTTCGCTGTGGAAAGATGTTCAGATCAGGCCTCATTAATTTTAGGCTAATTGGCTGTGCAAAACTGAGAACTGTCCTGTAGAAAGTCAACAGACTTCTGCTCCCTGACTGCCTAGAACTTAGTGCATAGATTTGAGCCATCTGGCTGGTGGGATTAGCTTTGGTTTATCAAAGTATATCTTCAACATACCTCACACTTAGGTATTAGACATGAAATGAGTGAGGATTCTCCCTCCCTCCCTCCCTCCCTCCCTCCCTTCCTTCCTTCCTTCCTTCTCTTTCCTTCTCTTTCCTTCTCTCTTTCTTTCTCCCACTCACTGCTGTGATTACAGGTACCATCTGTCATCTTAAACTCTGGCTCCTTAGTTTAGTATTGTTTTATTTTTATTTTTTGCTTTAAATAACAAATTTCCATGTTTGCTTAAACAAACAAACAGTCAACAACCTTCCTGGCATGCTGTAAAATACAAGACTCCAGAGACTGAGCTTCTTTCTAAATAGTTTAAGACAAAGTTAGTGGAAGCAACAAACACAATGTGGTTGCCCATACCAGCCATCTCATCCATACTGTGAGCTTCTTATTCAGCCAGGTCTTCCTGCAGGACAGAAGGAAAGAAGCAGTGCCAGCTGGCCCGACCTGCTATCCAAATGTATTTAGTGATTTTTTTTTCCGAATATTGTAAAACAAAAACAAGTGGCAGCAGTAAGCAAAGCTCTAATTTCAACACTCACCTCTGTCAACAGAGCCTGCTACCATGTCTAATATCTGGCTTCTTCAGAAGACAGGTAGGCCCTAGGGGAAGGGGAAGAGTGCAGACTGGACCGACTTGTTACAAAACAAAACATTCGTTCAGCGGCTGTTCTGCACAGCTCTTTGGAATTAAACATCAAAAAGGAGGGAAATTAATTTGGCAGGTAGAAATCAGTGCTTGGTAGCAGCTGGAGCAGCCCTGCAATGCCACAAAGCCGGACCTCACCAGCTTCAGTTGGTTGGAGCTCCCACTCCATTCTTAGGCTCTGTTCTTTCTCCAGTGTGGTGTTTGTTTTGGTTTCTCCTTTGAATGCTCCTTTCACAGCAGCCTGAGGATAACCAGGGGTTAGAGTCTCAGTAGCCAAATTAATTGCCAAACAGGGCAGCTTGGGAATTTGGCCCAAGAGCAATAATAATAGAAATACTTAGCGCTTGCAATATGTAGCTCTGTGATTCTTCAAAGCATGGTGCAAAAGGTGAGCGTGCCAAATGCTGCATTGTTTCATCAGGATAACTATCTGCTTTCTGGAGGGGGTTCTTCCATTTCTGTACCTAGGGGACAGAGACAGAATGAAAAGAAGTGAAGTGCTAAAAATGTGGGGTCAGTCACATATGCTGTGGGAAGTGTCAAAGAGAAGTGTACTGTTTGGGTTCGTTAATAGGTGAGAGAATGATATTTTGGCTTTAAATTGCATTCAGAGTGAAAGCCATAGTGCTGACACTCTGGCAGTAAGTCCTTACAGCAACATCAGTGCATATTGTGCTGGATCTGTTCCCTGGGCCTCCGGTGCCAGTTTCCTTCCAGTGCGTGCAGCAAGCATGGCTAATGTCCATGAGACTAGGCTCTGTGGCAGACGGTACGGGACTTTTACCATTAACAGCAGGTCTCAGTGCCATCGGGCTGTGAACATGCAGTAGCTGGCTTGGTTTGACAAGCTGACCTGGCAACTTACAGCAAAGACTGTCAGGGCCCCAGAGCGGCTTTCTTCTGGTCAGTGTTGCACATACTGACAATCAAGTATTTTTTTTTCCCACTATTTCTCCTTAGTTTGGATACAAAACTGGAGTGAAGTTATGAAAAAGGCTTAAGTCTAAGTTTTTCTTGCGTGATTTGTGAGGATGGCAAACATATCCGTGAAAGATAAGTAGACAATACAGGAACAATATAAGGAAGTTTCCTTTCTCATTCTACAAAAAGCCAGGCAGCCTAAAATTGTCTTTGGATGACATGAAAGCCTAATCATCAAGAGAAGGCCAGAAATACCTTTTCTCTTTCTTTTTTTTTTTTTCCCCTAGGTGATGATTATTTATAAAAAAAAAAAAAAAAAAAAAAAAATGAATGGGGGAGGACTGGCAGAACTCAGAGAGCTTTATGTGCTTATTAGTGGCACGAGAAGATCCCTTCCCAGGCAAACAGGAAAAACCTTTTGTTTCTCTTTGTCATCAGGGCAAGATAGGAATTAAGCCCATACCTACCTGTGGTTGAATTGGTAGCAAAAAAAATTGTATTCATCTTCCATGTGTCAGCATACGTGAAATGAGATAGATGGTTTCTAATAGGTGGTTTCTATTAGAAAAAAATTGGAAAAGGAGAATGAGTCCACTCTTCCTGTGATCAGTGACTGCTGCTTCTAGTTTTGGTGAAAATCTGTTCCAGTTCAGAGTTTACTAAACACACCATTCTCTCTGCTGTTCAGTGTATGTTCACATCTACAAGCCTATGAAAAGAAAATCAGGCAAACAGTAGCTGGAAGTTTCAGAAAGGGGTATGACAAAAAAACAGACAACTCATCTTAGTGTACATAAGATAGTGATTTTTAAAAACATGTCTAAAAGTGCGTAAAATAGTTACAGGAGAGAAAATTAAACTAGGTCATTTAGTCTGTGCTCATATAACAAATACCACAACATTTTAGTCAATCCTTGAGGATAACAGAACCTCATCTTCTGGAGAAGCATCTTGTCTTGACCTGAAGATGTCAGCATACAGGACTTCAGTGCTCCCTTTGGAAGTTTGTTTCATTGGTTGATTGCTATTGTTAATAAAAGGGAAAACATAGAACTTATTTCTGCTTTTACTTTATCTGGATTTAATTTTCAGTCATTCTGAAGAGCCTCTTTAGTATCAAATTTCTTTTCCTTGTAAATGTAATTATACTCCATAATTAAGCATCTCTGATTTTTTTTATTTATTTTTTTTTTTTCTGTGACAATGCTAAGCATATTGAACTCTTTATCCCTTTCTAACCAAAAGATTTTTTTCTAAAACTTAAACTTGCTGGAGTTTTGGGGACGTTTCCCACTGACACCAGTGTTTTTTGGATAAGACCTAGAAAGTGGCACAAATGAGGCTACATGTGAAAAACGTCTGCAGAGTCAGGGCCCTGATAAAAGCAGCCGGCATTAAATCATTTGGTTTGGTATCAGATCTGAGGGAGCTGTTTCATCAATATATGCTAAGGAGAACTGAAAAGATTTGGTCGTGCCTTTGAACGTACTAAGGATTTTTAGGGGGAAAAGAGGGGGAAAAATAGGGACAGCTGGAATTTGTGGTTTTATTTTTTTCCAACTACAATTTAAGGTTTTTGTTTATTTTTTAATAGGGTGAATGTAATGCTCATGAAAACGCTCGCTATACACTGAAATCTTCTATGAATCAACAAAACATGTACCAGCAGTACAAACTTCACCTTGCCTAAACAATGTACATCTCAATTCCGACTTGAAAAGACCACCTGTAGGGGAAAAATGTTAGTTCGGTATCCAGGGGCCATTCATTCCTTTGCCACTTTGCTAAGACTGCCAATTAGTGCCAACTTGTGGTGGCAGATTTTGTGATGTAGACACATGTTCTCTGGAAAGTGGGCTGAGATATTCGACTCATTTCACATGGAGCACAAAGAATTATTTGCTCTGTGCTATACAAATGAGAATTGTCCAAAGCTTTCCTCTGTGTTAGCCTCTGTACGCTTACTGAGTGTAAATACAGGGGAAATTGGTGTTATTGCAAGGACAAATTAGCACCAGAACTGAGCTGTATTTTTTTAAATGTGCTGCTAATTGTGCCCAATTTGTGCTGGAGTACTCACTCAAATGCAAAAGCACAAAACCAACTGAACACATTTCAGGGTGCCAAAGAGAGCTTGCACTTTTCTCTTAGCAAATTATCCTTCTAGTTTCACACTGCCGCAAGTGCCAATTGGTCGCACTAAGACCTTTATCTAGAGTAATCAAATTAACACTGCATGTTAGCAAATTAGGTTTCATTTAACAATGGTTTATATTTGCTGCAGGTTCGAGTATTAAAGGAAAGCATTTTCTAAGTTTTACTTTAAAATTTCTTATATGAGTGACATCGCTTCTGTCTGTGACATTTAAAAAGAGTGAGCTGCTGAAAGGGAAGAAATGAGGCCAAATCATTGTTTGTATTTTCACTTCCAGAGAAACGTGGATAAGGAATTGCAGAAGTTTCTAAACTTTAAGGTAGAACTGAGCGAAGTGGAAGAGGTTTATTGTTGTTTTCCCTTCGGTTCACAATGGACCAAATATACGCCTTTGGTTGTACCCAGGAGATCACCGGAGCTACATAGCTGTTACTGAGGGCAGGATTTGGCTGAATACAGCCATCAGGCACAGGAAATTTGCTTCTGCCAAAAGGTATGCCACTGACAGAGTGGGAAATACAAAAAGCTCCAAGCGTAGGAGTGAGCAAGATTGCCAAAAAGAGAGGGAAAAAATTGTAGGCTAAATTTCTCTTTGGCAAATATCCATAAAAATCATCAGAGTTTTATCAGGGATGAATTTCACCCACTGAGATGGGGTGAATTAATTAATGTTTGTACCATCTGAAGATTAATAATGCAACTGCTCAGTATTGAGACTTCTGCTTCCAAGACTGTTTTTTCTTAGATGTTTGTGAAACTAGCCCGAAGCTGGATTATTCTCTGTTTTGTGAGACTGGTTTTGAGAAGACAGAAAAGTATAAAACACAGAAATATGTCTGAGAGTAGGCACTCTTGTCTTCCTTCTTTTAACTGGAAGCCTTACAGAATCTCAAGAACTGATCATATGCACATTCTGCTGTAGAAGAAGGCAGAGGAGTTCCCCAGCCAGTTATGAATGAGGCTGTGTCCAAGGGCACTGGCTGTGCTGAGGGAACTAGAGGTAGGTTTTTGCCTTATTCAGTCATCCCATGACTTCAGGACTTCAGCCTGAGTCATTACTTTCCATTGCCATAAGGCACTAGAATTTATTTGGGTGCAAAATCTGTTAGGAAACTTAAAGTGCACATGTAAGAGAATAGCTTGGTTTTGGTTCCTAATTTTGAGGTCTTGGCCCCGATCGCTTGTTTCCTGATTCAGTGCCTTGAGAAGTGCGTGCATGCATAATTTCTCGCTGGTGCTATAAACGAATAAATCACTTGTAATGGGTTTCTGCAAATAACTTTTTAATGATTGAGCTGTTGATCTGCTCGTCGAAGATCGATATCTCAGAAGTATGTTGTTTTATTGCATCAGATACTAATACATGATTCAAGAAACAAGCCAGAGAGGTGGTAAGGAGAGCGGGACCAAAGAGGCCGCACGGAACATCAAGTAAGCAGCAATCAGAGCCTTGCTTATCAGTCATAAAATGGCACGAGATAGCTATTGAGCACAATAATCCAGAGTGGTATCTGTTTCAGGAAGTCCCTGCATCATTCATTTCCAGAAATTGAGAGAAGACGCTAGGGAGAAAAAAAAAAATCACTTTCTACATGCCCTGTTCTTGTACACTTTGGCTGAGCATCCTCCAGTGACAACTGCTGGGGACAGGATATGGAGCTACTTATAGCTTTGGTCTGACCCAGAGTGGCCATTATGTTCTTAGAAGATACTATCACTATCCTCCTCTGATTTCATCCACAGGAACCGAATCATATATATATAAACATGTTGTACAATTAAGTAAGACCACAAGCTTTGAGAAACAGAATAAACACTTGCAGTTTGTTGAGCTGTATTCAGAACGAAAAATCATTTTTTTCAGAACAGTCTCTGAAGTTAAGCCCCCTCCCTGAAGTTTATTGCATGAGCCAAGGGAGAGGGCCCATTCTTTCTAACAATGCCCTTTCAGCTACTTTGATGCTAAAAATAAAAAATGTTTGATAGCTATCCAAGCAATGAAGGTGAAAACAGTAATTTCCAGCTTTTCTAAAGGTCTTTGGCTATATACATTTGACAAAACAGTCACCAGCAGATGAAGTCAGATTGTTTTTTCCTGCTTTGTGTGTCTGAGCTCCCTTTCACTTCTTCTAAGCCTAGACAGTCAGAAATAGTGAGTCTACTGAAAAATTAACTGAAAATGCCTGTTCATTAATGATCTTGTAAAGCAACACTATGTTGTTCAGTGGAGATGATGCCTGTTGCTTATAGGTACTGAAGTCTATGGTTTGGCAAAATTTATTTTGTAGGTGCCAGAAGAGTGCCTTGGCTGAGGACAATAACAAGAATTCTTTTCTTAGCATTGCCAGTCATACATTGCCCTTTTTAAGACAGGGCAGGGGAAAAATCTCATGAAAGCATTTAGTTATTGGTTTATAAAAACCTTTCTCCTAGTGATCCAATTGTGCAGCACCAGTGGCAGGGCTAAAATGGCATTGATAAGCAGAGTTACCAGTGCTTTGCAGCTCCATGTGATGATGCAGGTAGCACAAGCAATTAAACCAAATTGAATTTGTTGTTGTTGGAACTGTTTCTTTTGTCAAGCTTTAGAAAAAAGAATTCTTTCAAGCAGAAACACATTTATAATTTTGTTGAAAAAAAGGATTCTGGAAGAAGTATTACACACTCTGCATCAGCTGCCACAGCGCTGCAGGAATTAAAAATTCTGTGTCTTGTCTCCTTGTGCCCTTATGGGCAAGACTCCCCAGGAGGTGTCTGTGATCCTTGGATCCTGCACCACCTCCTCAGGCCAGATGTGGAGATGACAGTATGTGAAGGAGGGTGAAGTCCTCTCCCAGAGCCCACTCCAACAGAGACAGCCAGCATAACGCCCAGCAGGAGTAGCTCCGCAGCATCTGAAATGTGAGCATTTCGTTCTGTGGAAAAAAAGTGTTGTCATCTTCTGGAGTGGGGAAAAAAAAAATCTCAGTTTCCAGTCAGCTCTAATTTAACAATGTCAACTTATAATAGTTTCTTATACATACTTAGTTGTGTAAATACCATAGTAATATTGATGCTCTGAAAAATAAGCCATACTTGTGTAACAGACGGGCGGTGTACGTGCCTCTCTTGCTGACAGGCAAGTCTCCAGTTACTCTAGACTAAGGCTTTTCCTGCCAGACGAGTGCTGGCTGCTGCACTCAATTTCTGATGGGTCGGTGATGATAAATAATTTGTGCTGACTAGGATGGAGGCTACCACATTTATTCTTCCTTGTTTTGGAGTAGCAATTTAAACCCAAGTCTCTGGGAGTAAATTGCTGTGTATTCACTCTGCTACTAAGACTCCTTTTCCAAATCAGCTGTCAGTAGCAGGAGTTGTAGCTAACATTGGTTTGTAAATGCATTGCTCATTTCAGAAAGATTGCATAGGGTCTCATCCTCTCTACAGAAATCATACTGCTCCTTGGAATTAATATATTAATATGGAAAAATAGGGATGCATTCCAAAAATATCCAGTTGTTGCTGATAGCTGATTTTTGCCTTTCGCCTGATTTTGTTTGACTGATTCTTCCTTAAAGTTGAGAAGAGCTGAGCTCTTTGTATTGGCCAAGTACAAAGCTTCACACACGTGTTACTGGATGTTTAAATGTAAAGGAGGATGCCTAGGCATTAAAGAGGGTAAGCAAAGTGTAAATAAAAAGGGCTATTTCGCTCATGCGTGAGGAAAGTTGGGGTGATTTGCTGAACATCTTAAAGATATTTAGGTTTTAAAATAAAAAAGGTACAGTTTTCAAAAATGTGGATGAGAAGAAGCGGTCTCTCAGCCACCTCACTAATGTACTTGGAGTTGATCTTGGGAAAAGGCTGTCCCTTCCCACTGACTCTAGTGGAAATATGGGGTGACTAGCATCTAAATGAGGTAGCTTTCGGAACAGTGTGAGCTCCTCCTTGCTGCAACACCAGTTGCTTTTTCAGACTGAAAAGTTCCTTTTCAAACTGTTCATTTCGGTCACCATCTAATGGACTTTTGAAAATGAAATTTAGATGGCCAAGTTATTTGGCTGTCTCGTGTATTGTTTGTTCCCTTTACTTTGACTAGCCTGTTTTGTTCCAAGGACTCTTTGAAAGGTTGGAGGACTAGCAGGATTAAACCAAGTCATTGCATTAGGGAAATGAAATCTCATTAAGAAGGCGGTTGTGATTCTCTAATCCCTCCCTGTGGGTCTTGCCTCTGCGCCAGGCTCAGGCTGACAGAAGCAACGAGGAGGCCGAGCGGGCACTACTCCCCTCACTGCAGAGCTGCGGAGGGGCATCCGCAGCCCCTGCATGGGTCTGGGCACACCAATAGCTTGCTGCTGGCAAGCCGACACGTAGGTAAATTCACGCCTTTGGGATAACTTACTCATACGCCCATATCATGAATCATGATTTGATTCCTCCTCTGATCCTCTGGTAACAATGCTGGACTGCCTTGCCCACTGCCAGTAAAGCACTGCCCTCAGGACTTGACACAAATGTTCACACCTTTGGGGCATTCATCAGGAAACACAGAAATAAGAAACAGTCTCATAGAAGAAAGAGTTAATTCAGATGCCTGCCTGCCTGCCTGATGGCTTCTGGTTAGGAAAGTTACTCACCTGTTGCTCCCAGATGGACAGACTGCAGAAGAGCCTTGAGAAGGAATGATCAGGGAGAGGAAAGCGTGATTTCCCAATTCACATCAGGAGCCTGAACCTCTGGGTGGTATCGTGGCTTACTCTGTCCTAGATTTGTGAAAGTAGCTCATGTTTCATTCGGGTGCTAATCGTGGGTCCAAACCCTCACACAGGAAGAAGCTGAATCTTGTCTACCACCTGCTGAATGAATGACAGACAGCTCATCTGAAAATCTTTGTCATCATCCCTCATCTCCAAAAGCCCACATATTTTATTGCACACAGGCACTTGTAGGAAGAGTAAAAAATGTTATTTTTGTTTTCAAGCAGTTTTAAGTTTGTGCGTCAGTCGGAGGCGAAGCATCTTTTTCAATAGCAGGAAGAAAACATGATTTGGATCAAGCTGGTTTTGAACTGTCTTTTTTCTTCTCCAAATTTCACTACCAAAACAAAGCAAAACAAAATCCCCCAGTCTTACAGGGCAGAAACTAGTAGGGTTCCATGCATTGCAGCAGGCTTCAGAAGAGCCTCCTGTCACGGTGTTATCTCAGTTGAGATTAACAGATGTACGCACAAACAAACAAACAAACAAAAAACTGTTGTGAGCTTGAATTAAAAACATGTATTAAACTATCCCTTGTAACGGGGAAATTATATGGATGAAGAAATGCTCCAGAACTTGTGTGCTAACTAAAATTTGCCTGGGAGGCTTGTTCCTCATCAGCAGTCTGAGCGTGTGCTCTTGAATTGTGATAACGAACAAGCCACACAAAGGAAAGCTTTAAAAAACTGCACCACTCTCTGATGATAAATGCAAAACCCTGTAGTTTTGCGGGTGAACAGAGATAGTGAGACTTCTGAAAACATCCATAAAGAAAATATCATATATTCTAGTTTCCATCAAATCTTGAAACAAAAAGCAAGAAGAATTTGATTGTTTCTGTGATCAGCTCCAAGCACTGTCACAGGTCACCACAGGACTGATCAGCTGATCACTATGTCTATCATGACAGCATCCCCAGTTCATACTGAATAACAAATTTCACCAAGATGTCCATATTTTTTCTCTTGCTTTATGCAATCCTGATAATAAATCTGTTTTAAGTCTTCCCTCCCACTCACGACCTAGTTTGCTCCACTTATTCAAGAAACAATCTCTAAAGCTTGAACACTATTTACATTATCAAGATTTACTTATCTTTTCTTTTTTTTCCATTGAAACACTAAGCAGCTCTTACATCAATGTAGGTGTGTTTGAGAATTATGAGAGCCTTCAATTCTCATACCAGACTACACCCACACAAGTCAATTCCAGTTCCAATGACTAAAGGTCATGTGAATGGCAAAAAGTAACAGGTAAGAACCTAATTTTGCTATTAAGAGTAACTGAATTTGCAGTTATGGTTTATTAGTAAAAGGATTAATGCCACGAGCAGTAAATCCTTTCCCTACCTTACATGTGTTGGTGTTTGTTCCCACTATTGCTATTATTTTTAAAGGCAATCCTAATGGAAAAAATACAAACATGATGTGTGAGAACAAAGATTTGGTGGAAGAGTATGCCCATTTCCCTCCACACACCAACGATGATAAGAAGCAGTGGTGGGCTAGCCACCTGCCAAGGGATAGGGAACATTTGCTATCCAATTACTTCCATAGGCTTTACTAATAGCAGGTGTTTGAGTGGTGGGAATTGTCAGGTTCCCTGAGGCTGATGGCCTCGTGTTCATGCATTATGCCTTTCCCAGGATGACATATTTGTATTTCTTTGGTTTAACGGCATTCTCACATTAATTTAGTGGTTCCAGTTCTTAGCACTGCTCTTTGTCTTTTCAACCAGAAATTCCCCAGTATAGTGGTCTCTTTTTTACATTCTTCTCCCAAACCATACCTGTTTTTAATAGTGTTTAATCTATGCTGCCCACTTGAGTGATTTGTTTATTTAGCAACTCTAAGATGCGAGTCATGAAGGCTCTATAGAGACTAGATGCTGTACGGATGGTCTCAGAAAGGTTTTGCTGCCCTTGGAGATTTTCACAGAAGATACGACCTCTGAAGGGATATGTGATTTTCCCATTTTCTGTGAGGTGTGGGCCATTAGCCTTCAGTATTCCCCTCAAAATTACCTTTTGCTTGTGTGCAGTGTTACACTAGGTGGGAAATCTAGTTATAATTTCTGGGTGCAACATGAAAATATCTTCCAGGAATTCAGGAGCAAAGCCACGTGGGTCTGTGTGGTGATTATGCAAGACCTCTCTCTTTTCATTTAGGAAAATACTATGTGTTGAGGGACTTGAAATCTCACAAATTAAAGAATAGTAGAGTGAACTTGAAGAACAGTTCACTCTACTACTCTCTTCTGCTTGGAATAACCTCTCAACAAGACAGGACCTTAGATTTTGATAACGAAAAACTTCCAAACTCTTGAGTAATTATCTTCAGGATATTAACAGCCTCACTTTCTTTGGTCTCTCTGTTTCTTCTGCTTTTAGCTGTATACCAAAGGGAAGAGGCCATGGCATCAAAAATGATGTGATTGATCTTTTTTCTGTGTTTCCAGCAAAGGAAACAATGTCCAATACTTCTAGAGAGTGATGCTGTTTTCCTTTAAATTGCAGCCAGCAGACTTCAATTTTCTTTGCTAGAATAAGGTTGGACTTGCTGTGAAGAGGACCACATGTAATTATCTGGTCAAAATGAATTTATTCTGTAGCTCATCCTTATTATTTGTGACTGTTACAAAGCTCAAAGGTCAGGCTTTTCTTCTGTCACAAGACGTGCAGTAGATTAAGCTGTGTATTTAGGATAATTGTGAGCAGGCCACTGTTATTCTACCAGAAAGACTGAGCTTGTCTGACAAGGCATGTGGTTTTCTCAGTTGCTTGACTGCACTATCTGACCATCCTCTTAAATTTGTTCTGTTGGGAGATGGAATGTAGTTAATGCAGTTACCAATATTGGTTGGGCTTCTGTTTATAGCCATTTTTTATTCTGTTAAATGCAATGGGTTATCAGAGCACTCTGTGCGTAACAGGGAGGCTAGCATTCAGCTTGGCAACATCAGACAGAAACACAAAGGACATCATGGTAAAATCGAGAAACTTGGGAAGAAGGGCAGGAAATGGCAAACTCTCCTCCTGCCCCAAATTGTGCTGGAGACACACTTTATAGCGTGTCTTGCAGACAATGGTGGCTTTAACAAAAGAGCAAACCAAAAAGTAGGCAACTGAAAGTGTAAGGTTGCATAAAACCATGTATCTCACAGTGAGATCTTAAACTAGTTTTGTATCTAAATTTGTACCTTTGTTTGTTTGTTTGTTTTTAATTACAATCTACGCTATATCTCTTTGTGTTGAACAAATTTTGGTGTCTTCTTTTGCAGTAGAAGTAAGAGTTCAGATTCTGTCTTGAAAAGTGTATAACTGGGTCTCCTGTGCATAACTGGGTCTCGTTATTCCTAAACAACATCTTACATGGAACAGTTAGATGCAAAGCTCAGGCCTCGTTTACAGTACAGTTCTCAACCTCCTGCCATGTTTATCTACCCTTCCTTGGTGGTCTTTGTTCTGATGGGATGGAAAATGATAGCTCCCCAAAGGCTGCCAAATCTACTGCCCTGCTCTCAGATGGTGCGGTGCTACCGGTAATTGCAGATGTCTCCTAAGGCCCGATACTCCAATGACGAGAGTTAACTTGTTGTTTTGAAAGAAAATAAAGTTTACTGCATTTTTGGTTGGTAGGGACATACAAAGTTGCCTTCAATTGGATAAACAGTAGCATTAATAAATAATTAATAAAGTTATTGTTATTTTTAATATAAGGCTTGATAAGATTTTCCCAGATAGGAGGCAAAACAAGCCTTTCACTTCAAAAATTAGTGGGTTGAGCTCCATGGCTATCCTTCTGAAGGAGATGGGGATGAAGGATTATAGTGGTCCCTTCTGATCTGTGTTTTTTTTTCAGTAATTTAACCTTTGCAGATCTAGCTAGTTAGGTAGCTAATGCTCTCAGAGTACAGGTGAGTCAGGATTTGGGTAGCAAACAGAACAGAGGTAATGCAGTCCATAGTTCACAATTTTGTTCCAATGCCCTGGCAAAAAAATCAGTGCCAGACAACCTGATATCAATTGCAGTTAAGTATCTAATCAATCACTATGCTAGGAATTTTCCTTCAGTGCTTACCAAGTTTCAGTTTCAAGATGTTAATTCCTCTGGCAAAATTACCTGATGCTTTCCCCGCTAATTTGGTAAGTCCAGAAATGAGAAGGTAGCCTATCCTGAGACTTGTCAGATATGTCAACGAATGCAGCAATGCAGAAAGTCTGTTTGCTTAATAATTTACAAGACCTGTAACTTCCTCTGATAGTCTTTAAGTATTAGGAAGAACCAAGGCAAAATAATTAAGATAGAAGGTTTTCTTTCTGGATGAAGGTAGTATTCAGTCTGCTGTACTTGGTGCTGATTTTGTTTCATGCCTGAGATGAAGCTTTGTCTCCCAGAAGAGAGAAACTTGATGTGCAGAGCTGGAATCCAGTAAGGGGAAGAGGGGGCTGTTCAAAGATGGACCAAAGGAAAGTAATAAACCTAAAATAAATAATAATAATGAAAATCTAAAATAATGTCACTGATGCAAGCAGACTTCCTTGTTGTCTAAGACAGAAGATTTAAATGCTATTTGCTGGCAGCATTTTTCAAAGCTAATGCTGCTTGCAGCTTCAGTTAAATGAAAAACAAATCACAGATATGTTAAAACTGCACTGTGTGGGTCAGACTGTTGTTTTCAATGAGCAGTGGTAAAACCCCCACTGTGGATTGAGTGTGGTTTAAAGTCCTGTCATTACTGCTCACAGTGATTTAAAAAATAGCATGTTCGATATGCTTTTGAATTACATGAATGCTTCTGTTTTATATAATGAAGGAGAAAATTATTAACATTACATTAATTTTTTGTTTGTTGCTCAGATGGGATGTTTGAGTCCCTAAAATTCAATGTTAGTGTGAATCACTGTCTCTATAGCACTGATAATAAGCTCTACTTTCAGATGGATTTATGTAAAGATTTGGTTTTCTTTTTCTTTAATCTTTTATCGGTTTATAATGCCCACCAGCCTTCTAGTGGGCCAGGCATGGATAGCCATCTTCTAGCTCATGTCTCAGCAGCTGTGATATACTGGCTCATTCCAGAGTCTCTTAGATTTTTGGATTTAATTCAATTGCTCTGACATCACATTTTTTCTTGTTGATCTGAATAGGAGTTATTCATAGTAAAGCACCATTAGTTCAAGTCCAGTAAATGTAATGGTGTGAAGAAAACTGTATAAAGAAATGTGGTCCACTGAGTTTTTTTTAGACCTATCTTAGGTGAAGATTTGGCTGCTGCTTTGGTTCAGGAACGCTACCAAGTCACTAAATACCCTTGATAGAGTATTTAGTGGTTAGGAACGCTATCAAGTCACTGAATACCTTACATTAAGCTTTGTTTATCCTCTTAGTTAACATAATGAATTGAGAAACCTTCCTGTTTTGTGCTCCTGAGAACCTTTTGCCATCTTCACAGATGAATCACTGCAAGGGCTGATCCTTCAAAGTCTTCTACTGAAAC
The DNA here is from genome assembly GCF_009819795.1 of Aythya fuligula. Classification (NCBI taxonomy): domain Eukaryota; kingdom Metazoa; phylum Chordata; class Aves; order Anseriformes; family Anatidae; genus Aythya; species Aythya fuligula. Next base: position 47,227,529 of record NC_045563.1, read on the forward strand.
ACTCTTATCTGTCTGTCCACCCAGCTGTTGGAGCTTTTTGCATAGACAGCAAACTACAGCAGGGATCTTACAGAGAAAAGAAATGTCGTCTTTTAAGATCTCTCTTTCTTACCATCTCTGACACCTTGCAAGTACTGAACTGATGGAAATGAGTAAAATCTTTGGGTTAATGGAGTCATGACTGAAATGTCAAGGAGGTCCAGTGCCATAACAGCATCACATCCCTAGATCTGGAGGACATTAAGATATGGATTCCTTTTTAGCCGTGCTGGCATCTAAGTGCCCAACAAATAGCTAGACCTTGGTTCATCGACACTTTTTCTGAAAGGCAGAGAATGATAGCAAAAGAAGCCATCCCTAGAGCCAGCTTTATTGCAAGGGGCATCTGTAAAGGGCACAAAGTATCTAGGAATCTAGTTCATATTGCTTTGCCTGCTGAAGCTCAAGAGCCTGATGACTTTATCATATGCTGTGATGGCAGAAGCCCAGCTGTGAAACAACATTAAAACCATTGCAGTAGGTCAGAAGATGAAAGAAATGTTGTGAGAGTCACTGACCGATTAAGCAGTCTGTCATCAATAATTGATTTTGATGAAGTGGGACAGTAAATATGTGTGGGAGAAGTAAAAAATAAGTCAAAACTGAACCTATAGCTTGCAGTGACAGTTATGAAGTAGGGAAATACTGTGCTGTACTTCTGGTGTTTTAATTTATGTGTGCAGATAGGAAGAAGTTGCTTCTCTTTCCATTTGGAAAATGGACATTGGACTCTTAATGCACTTACTGAGTTGAAGTTAAATAAGTGGAGAGGGCCAAGCCAGTAATAGTATAAGCAAATAGACCTCTATTACGTCAATCAAGTTGTGGCTATTTATTTTAGAGCTGTTTTTGGCTAGTGTATTGTGCTCAATATATTGCATTATGGAACACTTTGACTGTGCTGCAGATCAGTCTTCTGGAGTATGTGGTAAAAATGTTCACGCAAAATATAAAAACAAATGTGGCTTGGTTGTATCACAGAAAGATTTAACTCTGCAGAACTCTACGTCGCTTCGCACACTGCACAGCCAAAGCTCGCCAGCGCATACTGAGCTCTTATAATGAAAGTGCAGCTTCTACCATCAAAAAGCCCTTTAAATAGTATAGCTTACATCAGGTCCGAAAGTGAAATAGGCTACTTCAGCAAAAACAGTTCTGTGTCTGTATAACCGCATTTAGGGTTTTTGTCAGTATGGAAACATCTAAATTCAAAAATCACACCACTAAATTATTAGTACTATACCAGCAGAAGTTTCTACAGTTAACCTAGTCTCAACCAATTCTGCAGTGAGGTTATAACCATAGGGGAATGAATCTGTGGGTACTTTCCAGCAGTTTGCTGGATTGAGAGATGAGTGGAGCAGAGGTTTTCCCACCCAGCCTCATTTAAAGCATGTGGGATATCAGCATCCATATGGGAAGCTTCATGATTAATCATTGTGGAGATTTGTCTCTGTGGAAGACGTTTCATTTAGCCCAGGATTGAAAAACAAAGGATATGTTGCTGCCACACTAATCAAAAACACAGACAATCTGCTGTTCATATGTGCCAATTGTTGCAACACTGTAATGTAAATGCACTTAAAGATGAGACAAATAATTATAGGCAACCATTCTGCAGAAAGCTTATAGGAATATGGGCTCTTTAGGGGGATGCTTTCATGTGCATAAAAAGCCTTTCACATACTTAGCTCTGGTTGCCAAGTTCTTTGTGCTTGCTGTTGGTAAGTACATCAGAACATAGCACCTGAATCCAGAGAGTGCCAAACAAAAAGCAAAACTGTAGTCAAGGGGTGAAGAAGGTCAATGGAAAATCCAAACAGTAGGTGTGTTTGTGTGCTGTGGTGGTAGGTACAAACATGTAAACTGACTTGAATCCCAGAGAACCATATTTATTTATAAACACAGTAGGTATAGCTGTGCTCATATTGCCACTCCGTTTAGTTTCTGGAAGTTTCTATGTAAGAGAAAACCATGAGCACTGCCACTGAAGAGTATCTGTAGAGAAATGGCCACTTCTGTAGGTTATGCAATCTGTCAGCCGTGGGCATATAATGCTTTTGAAAGGATCAACAGTGGCAAGGAATGAATTGTTTTTGTTCAACCAAGTTTCAAAATGTATTTTGTAATCTTATCTGTTAATATTGAGGTTATTGCTGAACTAAGGATCAAATCATTGCAGTATGAATCGATACTTCTTCTACAGCTACTATTACAGTGAGAATTGTACCCTTCCCTTTCTCCTAGTTTCAATAGTTTCTTCTCGCTTCTTGTCCCAAACAGGCTGTTGCCCTCGACTGTTGAGTTGTTGTTCTGCAAAGCTGTATTCATACAGAACTTGAATACCATGTGCAAAAGAAGAAAAAAAATGCAAAAGACTCAGAAAAAGGCAACAAGAATGATCAAAGGTCTAAGCAAGAGGCAACTGAACTGCTTGGATTCTTCGGTTCAGAGAATAAATGAGCAAGGTAGGATCTGACAGAAGTCTACAGATCATAAGTGGCATGGGGGGGGGGTGGGTACTGGTCACCAGCTCTTACAGTACAAGAGCCAGGGACTGTCCAATGAAGTTAGCAGGAATCATGTTCAAAAAATGAAAAAGAAAAAAAAAAAAAAGTAGATTGCTATAGGTAGACTTCCTGCCTGCAAATGCTTTGGATGCATTAAAAAAAAATATGTCTCCATGGCTTTTAGAGGAGATGGGACAAATACCTGGAAGGGACAGCTCTATTGGAAATTACCAAATGGGCACATGAAGCTCAGGAAATACTTCAGCTTAAAATAATTACAGACTGGAAAGTACTCCAAGGAAGTATCATATATGTTTTCTCCCATTCTTAACTTACACGTGAGGTGTGCCTGTGGCCACTGTTGAAGACAGGATGCTGAACCAGATGGCCATTCTGTAGCTCTTATATACCTTTCTGTTATACCTGAGGTTTTGCCAAGATATTTTAACCGCTGATTTCTGAGAAGTGTTTTCTTACTTGGTCAGTCTTCCTAGTGCCAAATTTAGTGCGGATATTTCCAGATTTCTTCAAGATAATCTTGCTCCTTGTATCTGCACAATTAATTTAATGTTATTAGGTGCGATTGGAACAGGACTTTTGAAACTAAAGTTCAGATGGCATTGTCCTTCCTCTCGCCCCTTGAACTATTATTGTGAACATGACTGCATCTTTCTTTCTGCTTGATATTTCTGTGGCAGTATGTTCCCAAATGAGCCAAAAGAACTGTGGACTTTCTGTATTGACAGCTATTCATACATTGCTCTGCTGCTCATATATCCTATTCAAACTATTTAAAACTATCAAACTATTTCTCTCTAGGTGCATAAGCTTCGATTTCCAAGCTAGATTTGATTTAGTTACTTTTATCACAAATATAAGCCACTGATTCTAGCCGTTAGTTGTTTTGGGGCTTTTTAGCTCACTACCATTTGAGAGTCTTACAAGCAAAATTTTGATCCCTGATATGTTGGATACAAGACCAGTGCAAATCTTACATGTCTTTGCTAGAATGCAAGACAAGTACATAAAATAATTCCTTATTATAATTCTTAGTGGTAAGTGTTGCTATTAAGTCATCGGCTAATTTCTGATTCTGTGAAAGAAACATGTTTTGGGCAGAAATTTTCCAAGCCTAGGTTTGTTACAAAGTAAATTGTTTTCTGAATAAAAAGCTTTTAAGCAGATAGACAGCTGAAAGGACCGAAATTCAAAAGTTGCAGTTTGCATGGAAATTGTCTTTATTGTGGAGTTGTCTATAGGTTTTTTGTTTTGGCCTTCAGTTCCAGTTGTCTCCTTTGCACGGCAGCAGCCATCTTGTTTAGTTTTTGCCATTAGAAAACAATCAGAAAACCGGTGTTGCCAAGTACAAATGTGTCTCATTTTTAAAGTTCAGCTGTTTTCTCCTTATATGATGAATTTTATAGAGCGGCTGCTGCATGATACCTTTCAAATATGGCCAGCTCTGCCAATTCTCATGAAAGGGGTGTTGTGGCCAGACGTTATTGTTGCTGCCATTACAAGTTCCGCCATTGCCAGCCAGACCTTCTTGGCTAAAACGGCGCAATTTTCTGCCTTCATATTTAAGGGGCTAACTGGCATAAAAGCAAAACCTAGCATTTGTCTAGGTGCACAGCAGAAAGAAGCAGGTGCATATACAACAGTGCAGGGACTCTGCAGGAGAGAGCCAGTATCTCTAGGATTTGCATTACCATCTCAAAAGCCTTCTAAGTAGAACTGAGTAATAGTTGAACTAGATTGCATCACAGGACAGAAGATATCTAACGGGGCATGAGACCAAGAAAAAAAAAGGCAAAAAAAAAAAAAAAAAAAAAACTACCTCTGTGTAAAAAACTGACTACAGCTGAGAAGCTAAAGGAAGGTAGAGGTGAATATAGAGGTGTACAGACCCAGTCAAGAAGGTATCAATATACAGTTGTAAGCTGAATATTTGGCAGGTGGAAATTAGTAAAAATTGTAGGTATCCTATTTCCTTATTAATTCATGATACTGGTGCTGAACATGCTTAGTTGAAACAACACCTGTCCTAAGCCCTCCTATAAAATAGGCTTCTGGAAGGACTGCTGAAGTTGATTAACTTTGTTCCCCCACCTACTTTGCTTTTTACTCTCGTTCTGGTTTCACTCAGGGCTGGAAATGAGGGTTGTCAGGAAGGCTAGTTTTGTGGTGCACAAGGAAATGCAAGAGCTTGCCAATGGAAACCTTTGTCTGGCTAAATTTTGTTAAAAACGTATTCATATAAACTCAAGTGACGAGCCAAATGAGTTGAATTCCTCATTCATTCTGTGAAGCTTTACATGATGTGACAACCTGGGAATGACACAGGGTAAGACTGCAATCAAACTCAGTTGTCACAAGCTCTCTGTTAGACAAGCATCACTTCCAGCACTTGTGTCCCTGGTGCCAGACAGCAAACTGTAGCTTTATTTTACTAGGTAGACCAAAAGATGGAAGAGTATGTTCTCAGCTAAGAGTGTGTTTTTTGAGGAGCCTCATTCTTTATTTCTACCTCCTCTCTGTAGCTGGTTTCAGGGAGTCCATATTTTTTAAGCTGACAAGACGTGCTTTTTCTTTATTGCCAAACTGGTGAAATGGCTTCCAAGAGAAAAGAGAAGGGGGGTATTTTGGTTTTGAAAGCTTCCACTACATTTTTTTTTCCCTTGTAGACATCCTTTGCACTTGACAAGCAAAATGATTGGATTCAGCAGAAAGTGTGCTCAGAAGTCAGAGTCTCTTTTGCAGCATTTATAAGGGAAAGTACAACCCAGCTGTTGGCAAAACATAGCCTCATTGTTTTGGCAATGCTGTTTCATTTACCTTTTTTTCTTTTATACTAACTTGTTTGCTCAGGTATTGGAATTCAGACTTTTTCCTTCTTTTTAGAAATTCACACCCTTTCTGGCAAGGTTTGAACTGTTTTTATTGCTTACAATTATACCTACAGGTAAAATAAATACTTTCCCACGGATGCACTGGAATCCGGTATGGCTATAAGCTGATGTAGCTGTAAGAGCGGAGTTGTACAACTCGTATTTCTGCTGTTCTGTCTTTTCCTTCTGACAGTTCTTAAAGACACAGGGCTTGGATCTGCTCTTGCTCTTGAGTAATCAAAGCAATTCTTTTTAAAGGCAGCAGGGTTTTGTCTATGCTAAATTGGTATGGATGAGAAAAGAACTAAATGACTCCCAGAGTAAAGACCTCTAAGGGAAACCTAACGTGGAGGTAATTTTGCAACACGGATATTGCTGCGGCCTTTAAACGTGTAACTGTCTTAGCACAGCTCTATCCTGCGTGCAGAAAAATGACACTGAAAGAACATTTTGCTGTCATAAAGTAAGGGGTAGAAGAGTTAGGAAATGGCCTAATTAAGGTCACCTGTGTAATTCATTATGATTCATTTTTTAATTATCTGATCACATACTATTTTTTCCGCAGAGCCCTCTACCTCTGTGCACAGGATGTTCAGAGCACTCTTAATGAGCAGCTATTCAGTAGTTTGTTTTATCTTCATTGTTCCATGTGTGGCCCAAGGCCTTATTTACTGCATGCTATTAAATCCTGTTTTGAGGGCTAAATCCATAAAAAGACTTTGGCCTGGTGACCCTGTGTGCTGAAGTATCGAACTTTTCGACCCCCTGCTGTCTAGTGTTGAGAGGTAGAGTTTATGACCCAGGTGTGCTGTTGCAGCTGTATTGCTATCAGAGCGGGGCTAGTTCCCTGCTCTGGTACTGCAGTGTGCTGTATGGACGTGCCAGCTCTAGTCACTCCTAGCTCAGGTAACCTTAGGAAGTACACGCCACTCTGTGGCATCAGCCTACTCTTAAATTCATGTAAGTGTCTCTTTTCATTACCCGGTTAAATGGGAGGCTAGGGTTTGTGACTCATGCATCCTGTTTTCAGCGATGTCACTTATGTGCTGAAAAGCCTTGGAAAAGTATTTCACCAGTTGTGACCCAATTTTCCTCTCTGTAAAATGGGAATAATGACATGGGCTAACCCATGTCACAGAGGTGTTCTCTGGCTGCAGCATTTAAAAAAGCTTTTGAGTCTTGGATATAAAAGGTTAGGGAAAGACAATGTATTGCTTCTGCATCCAAAACTGAATGTCAAAGCTCTGGAAAGCTCCCCTTGTCTCATCTGCCTGAACTAGATTATATTAGGATAATTGGTGATTCATTTTTCCTTTTAAAAATGGGATACTTCTAGTGCTCATAAAGCTGGTATCTTCCAGAGTCATTCCAGAAGTCCCATGAACACATACGAGAGAAAACACAAGAGAATCATGGAGAGAGAGGGAAACACTTTGTCTTATTCTCAGTTCAGGCTATATGAAGATTATGTCCATAGCCTAATATGGCCATGGGCCATTCTTGAACCTGGAGAACATAGTTATGAAGAACACAGCATGACTCACATCCATATTATCACCCTTTTCCCCTCACCAGAAGCTAAGGTACCTTGGCCATGCTGCCTAGTGGGAACAACTGCTGGTCTTTGCTATCACTCAGTCCACGCTTAGGCAAACTGGGGGAATGTTACTTTGCAAAAGCCAAAGCCATGTTTGTGAGTAAGCTAACAACAGTGTGGACAGCCATCGACCAGGCTTGAAACCTGTGCTCTGGTCCTGTTTATTTAATCAGTATAGACGTAGCTTAGGAGGTGTGGAGGGTGCTCAGCTTTCTACAAATGCATTTGTCACTGTGAATATAGGCAACTCCTTAAGGTCTGAGATGTTTCATTGTTTTACATCAAGGTAGTGTAAATGGGTCTGAAATTCCTTGTGATTAGAGCTGACTAGGAATACTGGGATGAAATGACAGTAAAAGCCCTGCTCTTTGATAGAGTTGTGGGAATGGACCGATTCTAATGTTTTATGCAGGAGAAATTTTGCTACTGAAGAATTAAATTTCTTCTAGGTGAATAACAAAAGGGTTTTCTCTATCCCAGAGTACCACTGGTTTTTATATTTCTGAGAGGGATGGAGAGTCAGGAAGAAAACAGTACAGTAGCTACTTGAACCTGAATCCCTTGCAGTTTAGGTGAGATCCAACCATGGAGTAGTTTGTTATGTTATTATTTTTCTGTTTTCTGTTGTTATTTGGTAACAGGTAGAAGGATGCAACCATTTGCAAGGATAGTTGGTTGTTCTATTTTTCCCCATATATATATATAGAGAGAGAAAGAGATTACTGGAGTTTTTCCTTAATAAGGTTTTGATGATGTTTTCAAGGGCAGAGAAACAATTTGCTGCTTATTTCTACCCTGAGGTCCTGCCAGTGTGACCTCATGTTCATTTTCAGCCAAAAGCTGCATTGATTTTCTGCATTGATTTTCCTTCATTTATACATAATCTGAATGCAAAAGTGTGTAAGTGATACTTGAATTGTTCCTCCTGTGTTAACGTGCTGGAAATATTCATTTTATTGACTGAGAATGTGCTTCCAAACACACGAACACATAGCAAGTGAAAGAGACCGCAGTTAATACGTGTAATAAAAACAGATCTGTGAGAAGCAGGCATGATTGTCCAAAATGAGCATACATTTCTGGAAACAAAATTTTCTTCCACCACTAAGGACCTGATTGCTCTTTAATTTAATCCCTGATGGGCCAACACGTGGGAAGCGAGCTACATAGTGGAGAACAATCTGTATAACTCTCCCAAGTTCAAAACAAGGATTAATGCAGGTTAGCAATCCCACATACAGTATAACTGATCTCTAAAATAGGGTAAATGTTTAAAAAAAATAGCGAGCAAACCCCCCAAAATATATTCTAAATATTTTCCAGAAAGTGAGACTCAGACCTGAGCTAAACTGTCTGCTTCTGCCATTTCTCACTGAGGTCTTTTGTGGTTTGCCTCGAACTCCTTCCTTCAGACTGATCAGAAACTGGATTTCAGTGTCACTAATACTGTCCATGCCCCTCTTTTGTACACGGCTTGGTGAGTCTGATCTGTGACCCATGTTCAGCCTGAAGGAGCAGCTCAGATACTTCCCTGATCCTTATCCAAACCATTCTGAAGCTCTTTCTATAAGCTTCTTTCTATAAATGCAGTGATTCAGCCTGACTGGATCCTTGTTGTAGGCTATGACAAAACTTGGGTTAACTGTAGAATCGGCCCTGCTGGCAGGACAGACTTTCTTGCTAGATTTACAGTACTTCCTGCTTCTAGCTGGGCTGCAAATAGAACAAGAACAGCCTTTCTCATAGTGTCTTGGCACTGCTCCTGCTAGAGGGAACCCAGAACAAACAGGATACAATGAAAAATACCAAACTTTCATGAACTTCTTTAAAAAAAAAAAAAAAAGTCTTTGCCTTGTGGTTGGATTTGGTGGACTTTTCCTGGGTTGTTACATACTTTATTCATGCCAGTTCACTCACCATTAACTTTCATGAAAGTGTGTACAGTGAATACATAAAGTTATAATTCTAAGGACTAGACATAATTCCAGTTGCCTTGAAAAGGTGACGTTTTGGCACATCAGACTTTTAATGTTAGCAACTTTTTTTGCTGCCTTTCTCAGTATCACATTTGCACTGCCACCTTTTGTACTTGAATCCATCACTGAATGTCATTCTACCAATGAGCTAAAACCCTTCAAACACTCAGTCCCTTTATCTCTGCCTTAGACAGATTAATGAAAAAGAATATTTGAGTGACCTGCTGAAAACTGAAAAGGGAGGAGATAACGGAGCAGAAAATCAAGGACTCCCCAGATCTATCAGGTCTAAAAGACATGACATATCGTCCACTGAAAGTAATAGATTTTTTTCATTAATTTCATTAGCTTTCATATAAAACTCTAAAAACATAAACATATAAAAACATATTTAAAACATATAAAATGTGCATCATAAATAGCTGCAGAATAAGAAATATAAGACATTAAAATATGATTAAAGTCATCTGAATTTGTTTAAAAATTGCACGCTCCACCCACATATGTATTTATTAGCAGCAAACGTAGCTAAACAGGTCAAAGAAAATCAGCTAAGTCTCGAAGTACCTACGTTTAAAATAAGCTAACTCTAAAAATACACTCAAAATGATCAGATAGGCAAAGCTGGAGACAGTGTTGGAAAGTTAGAATGAGGGATCAGGAGCTTAAAACCCCATGACTTCAGGAGGCACAGTGCATAGGCACAGAGCAATGTCTGAAAAGTCAAAAAATAGCCATTTGTTTCCTATGCAACAGAATTCATACTGCTTACTTTTCTGTAATAAAACCGTCTTGTGTTTGGGTCCTGATCTGCATAGACCATCTTTAAATGTAAAATAGTTAGTCTTTTTAGTTTTATTTTAGAATTTTCCATTCTTTGGGAAGCTCCAATACCCTCCCTTCATTCATCCTTTTTTACCATCCTCTAAAAATACGTAGAAATACATACGTGTAAGTAAACCCCATTAAAAGTATAATAGGGACGAAGAAACCCTGACCCTAAATCCCAAATGAGAGGGAATATTCAATAAAATTGGAGGTAATAATAAGGATTTTTTGTTTTTGTTTTTATTGATTTCCTTCAGAATACCTACTTGCAAACAAATATTAGTCAGAAGGGCCACTCCAGGCCAAGTATTACTGCTCCATAATGACAGCCTGGGGGTGGCTGAGGGCACTCTGCCTTCAGCCTGGCATTTCACCCCGCACCAAGGCACACAGTCCTGACAGCAGCGTGTATGTACCCTGTTGTGCCTTATTGCTCACTTGATACACAGCTTTCTGCATGAATCAACTGTTTCCTGTAGCTCTCCTTTCAGCTTAAATCCTGCTTCTCAAGTACCTCTTACCTGTCCTAGTAACACAAAAGGTAATATCAAAAGCAATTAATTACAATAAATTATAGGCTGAACATTTGCTTTGCATTATAGGCATAAGCAGGCAACAAAAGGACGCAGAACAGGGGAACTAATAGAGATGGACTGCTTGTGACACTTATTCAAAACTTAAGTGTTGTCAAGCCGATAGAGTTTAAGGTGGGTTTAAATTGTTATTGATGAGATATGAGGTTTTGCAGACAGTTTTACAGCTGCTCTGAAGGGTCTTTATCATCTCTTGGTATAAAGCAGGGTGAAGAGCCTTTACAGCAGCTGTATGGCAGCCGGAGAAACCCTTAGTAAGATTCTTGGTGTAAAGCAGGGGTTCCCAAACTGTGCTACACATACCATTGGTGGTGCACAAACCATTTCCAGATGGTAGATGAAGGCAGCTTCTCCATTCCTACATGTATGTGAAGTTTCTTAAAAAGCCATGGGGTAAGTGTTTCCACACAGTTACTGAAAGTCACCGCGTGCCTTGGTGCAGACAGCCTGCAGCACAAGCCAGCTCGTGCCCCAGCAGTGGGCAGCGTGGTGGTGCTGCCCCGGGCTGCCCCTGGTCTGCACGAGCTGTCACTGCTTGGTAGCTGGTGAGGATGGGCAACGGGGTGTGTGAGTGCCAAAGGGAGTAGGAGGGAGAGGAAGGGGGTGACGCCTTTTCCTTGTGTGGGCAAACGTGAGAGCTGGTCAGAAAACAGCTTTTGTGGTCAAAACTGAGCTGTGCTGTCATTGCCTCTGCTGATAGCACTGCCACTGGCAGTCATTCAAACTCAGTAAATCCTCAGCACACTGGGTTGATAAGCCCTCGGCACACAGGATGAGTCTAACTCGAAGACCCATAGGCCACAGAGTATAGGATCTATGTGCTTTCAGGTGCAGGTAAAGCATATGTCAAATGTCTATGAAACAGCTTTGGTCTCTCATAATGTTCCTTAATGCACCAAGGTAAAGTAACAGAGCAGGATGGTTCTTCAGCGGTCATGGGTGCAACCAGTAGCTGGTTATTACCACACAGCAGCTCACCTCAGCCAGGGCTCTCCTGGAATTTCTGCTGATCCCTGCTCTTCCCCTCTGCTAATCCACATCATTCTCCTTTTCTTCGTGTGAGTTTTCTTTGATTTGTTCACTCATTTTGAATACATTTCAGTGGCAGGAGAACATACTTCATTTGAGATAAGACTACTTAAGACAGCTTTCTAGGTATACCTTTGTACATTTCCAGAGTTGCACAGGCTATTTGCTTTCTCCCATCATTTTCACTATCACGATACTGTATCAGTTTTCTGATCTCATACTAATTTAATGGTAATGGATTATTGTTATAATTCCAGCAATGAAATAGGCAACACAGTTTTAATTTTGGGGAAATGAGGGCATTCAGATGTTGAAAAGAATGTTTTTCAGCACTGATCTAACACAGAAGTGTAGTGAGATATTTTCCTTCTAAGAAAGCCTTCAACATAGTGTTTACGGTGATCCAGTTTGCATATTTTCATACTTCACAGCTGGGAATTAATCAGCATCTACTTCATTACAAAAGCCCACCCACTGTATGTGGGGGGAGGAAGGGGTCTACTCTCCCTTTAGTAACCCATCAAAGCTTTGGGCCTAAATTGAGGACCTTTCCTATTGTATTGCTTCCTAGACCTGATCACTTCTCATACCCTCTTTTCTGCTGTAGCATCTGAGTGTTTCCCAGTAGTGAGTTAAGCAACACAACTAACATCTGTCACGTGTGGTTTGTTCTCTTTCTCATCCTGTCTCCAGGGAGTCTTTCCATTTACTTCAATGGGCTTTAGATCAGGCTCTAAATTAGTCTGAAGACTTTAGGATGAGCGTGTTTTTTTGTTTGTTTTGTTTTTTTTTTTTTTTTTCTTGTGTGTGTTTGTGTTATGTGTTGTTGTGTTTTTTTTTTGTTTTGGTTTGGTTTTTTGTTTTGTTTTGTTTTGTTTTTAAGTTTTATAAATGTCTACTAACTTTGCCAGCAACCAGCAAGTGGTAAAGACAACTAGAAAAAGAGGAAATTGTTGCTAGGATTGGGGATATTAGATGAGGAGAGGTTTTTTTCTAACTTCTTGCAGCTGCATCAGTCTTTGCTAAGGCCTTTAGTACTGTACTGGCCTTTCACTGCTTTTCTGACAGTCTCAGATGGCAAGGAAAGCAGGCTTGTAGTTCTGTCTGCTGGAACCTCTTCCACACTGCAATAACAGTAATCCTATATTTTTCATAATGGAAGAGAGTTTGTTTTTATTAACCTCCATTTGTTCATCTGTGTCTTTCCATTAGCACATCTTCCTTAAATAAATACCTACTTAAAGAATTTCTTTTTTTCACATCCTTTCACTTCCTTGATGGGCATAAACTCTGCATGTTGTTTCCCAACAACGTTCAGTGGAGCAGAAGGAATGGTTTATAGGTGATCCTTTGCAATGTTCATGCAGGTGAAGGCAGGGAGAATGCTAAGGTTTGTCTCCAACTTGTATATATTGCAGCAGAGTAACTTGACCTTTTTTAAACTGAAGGACCACCTAGACTTTCTAGGCAAAAATTGATCCCCATATACATATATCGTAATAGCTTTCTTCTACAACCAAATGAAAACAAAGCTTTGGATATCCCTTTGTAACTTCATGTATTAGCCATTGGCAGGATTGTGTGTATATGTAATATCTCTCTAGCTATATGCGTACACAGATATGAGCATTTGGAAGGTGCCTTTCTGTGTCTCAAGACCACCAGTGCTTGAGGAATGTAGGTATCTAGAATTCTTCCAAAATCATTTTATGGCACCCTGAATTTTCTTGAGATGTGACAAAAAGAAAACCACAGAAACCAGGAGTGTACTGTCCAGTGATTTGAACACCATTTGGAGAGAGTTCTTAACTTTCATAGTGAAATATTCCTCAGTGTGTTTGGTGATGGTGTCAGAGTGTTCTGCTGTCTTCCACAGGGATCACTAGAAAAACAATCTCTTCTGAGAAGTGACTTTACACTGTGCATCATGTTATGAGCTCTAAGCTTCCTCTTGCTGAGAACTGTTGCAACACCTGGAGTATCAACTTGAGCTGGTTGTCAGCTTAAAAACAATTGAATTTTTTGTTGAAGAATTAAAGCATTTTTTGTCACTGTTTCTGACTTGGTCACTGCTTTTGCGCAGTGGCTAGGGTTGCTGTGCTGTAAATTCTCAGGTCATCAGGGAATCCTTAAAACAAGGAAAAAAACATACTTATTTTTACAAGCTCTAATGAGCATTGTAAGAATCATGGAATCAGGTCTTCATTGTTCATCTTTGCAGGACATCCTATTAAATTTTACAGTTTATAATTTCATATGATGGTATATTTCATCCCAGAAGGCATCTACCAACAGATGTTGGTGTACACCTACCTGTGTACACTGAGGCTACAGAAATTCCAGGTTCTGTCCCAACATACAGATGAATAGATGTCTGAAACACAGCTTAATAAAACTAGCAATTGCACAACATGCAGCTTTTGGCTCTGTTGAAACAGTGATAAATTTTCCCAGTCAGTACTGGCTATGATTTTAAATGTTCAAGGATGAACTATTTGCGCTTCAGAAAACACTAAATTTGTCCAAAAGAGATCTTCATTTCATCGTTGTGAAGAACTATAATTCAGAAGGTACACATCTGAAGGAAAATATGCAGCTGAAAGTCTGGCTAGCTATAGAAATAAGGTTGAAGTATTTCATACTCAGACAGGAACAAACAGAGCAAAAGCTGTATATAACCTCGTTCTCCACAGAGAGACATTCAGTACTCTGAACCATTCTTCAGGCAGTCACCTCTTAGTTGTGGGTTATGAATGATGCTTGCAAAGATAAAAGCCTGAATCTGCACTCAGTTGGGTGAGTGTGAATTAGGAGCAACTCCGCCAAAGCCAAGAGGGCTATTCTGTTGGAAGGGAGAAGGAGGCCCCTCGAGAGGTCATTTGGCAGCTGGGTTAGTAATGGCTGAACCTTCTCCAAGTTGTGGTCAGCCTGGCTAGGTCTGCGTGCTGCCATCTGACTCATCTCATTTATCTCCGCTTACTGTGGTTGCCAGAGTGGTAGCTGATTACCTGCATTGTTTGCTGATACGTGTGAACTGATAGCTTCCTTCTGCTCTGAAATGCTACTTGCATTAGAGACAGCGGGTTTGCAGGGAGGAAGTTTAGCTCCAGTGCAACACCTAGACTGCTTTTGGTATCTGAGCTGGCTGTACACAGAAATTCATTGCTGCACGTTGGTATGTTATTAGCAGAATCCCTTTTTGGATGTTTCTCCCCTACAAAGTAATCTTTCAACCCTCATCTCCCATGGTTATTTTTTTGTATTTATGTGGAATAATTGTCTCTGTCTTTACCTTCATGCATCCAACGAGTAAATATTATTGATAAATATTCACCAACATAACTTGTAAGCAAGGCCTAATTTTAGGAAGTAGTTTCTGAAAGAAGAGGCTCTGCCAGTAGTTGATATGCCATATTTGTTTCTGTTTTAACTCTCGAGAAGACTTACCTGAAGTCTTATTGAAGGGTTTGATTTTGCAGTTATTTGTTTTTGCATGAGTTTATTTTTGGAGAGGTAGCCTAACCCACTGGTCAGAGCCTGGGATGCAAAGCCAGGAGTCCTAAACTGCTTCCTAGTGCTGCTGAGTTGCTCTGCAACCTCAGAGTGCTGTTCTATTTCTCTGCCTCTCAGCGCTAGTTTTGAAGCAAGGAGTGGTAGTCCTTATATTTAAGACTGACCGGTCAGGATTGGTGTTGTTATTCTGCAGTTAATGTTTGTTGAGTGCTTGGCAGATATGATATCCCACATTCTCAGATGCATGGATTATAAAGCCCAAAGGGAACATTGTTCATCAAGGCTGACCTATTTATTGGAGGTGGGCCCAAATCTAGACCCTGGATCAATCATACCCAAACTCTGGGGAAGCTCGGTTCTGAATTCAGATCTGGATGCGAGCCTCATGGCTCAGTCCCATCTCTGTAAACACCAGACAGGAATACAAATAAGCAATTTTGAATATAGAGAAAGATTGGATCCAGAACTTAGCTTTGTTCCAAACTGTCCCAGCCACTATAAATAGGTTTTCTATATCTCCAGTTATAAAACTCCAGAAGTTAAATTGTTTTAGTGAACCAAGCACATCTGCACAAAATATTGTCCTCAGCAAAGTAATAGTAATGAGTTACAAAGACTTGATCCTCAGAGTGCTGGCAAAAATCTGGAAAACCTCCATTACCTTTTGTGCTAGAGATTAAGATCTTGCTCGCCGTGTCTCTCTCCCACTTTTTGTAACTCCTGATTTTAGTAAACAAGAAGGGAAGGAGAGAAAAGGAAGGAACTCATCATGGACTTTGAATGATGCAAACAGTTTAACTAGGAAATAATGCTAGATACTGTTTCCCTTCCTTTGCTGTTTTTCAAGCAGGATGCATCCTTAGGAAACAATAATAGAACCGAGGATTACAAAGCCTTTGTATGCATTGCAGCCAAGTGGCCACACAGGAAAGTGATATACGGACAGGCGCTTGTGTAACGTGAGCGGAAGTTATTCAACATTCCTTGAGGAAGCATAGGACTAACTCTTGGTATCAAGACAAATATTCCTGTCAAGCTAAAAGGGAGGATAATGCAGGACACCATTTTGCATTGTCTCGCTTTGTAAGGTTTGCTGATTTTGTTTGCTTGAGCCTGGCTTCAAAATAATAGCATGACCTAAAAATAACTATGCATTTGGGCCTTAAAATGTCTCTGTGACACAAGGTCAAACAATAATGGGCATTTCCTACTCTTTTAACCTTTGTAGCAGGCAGAAGGAAAAGTGTTCAAAAGGGGCATTGCTGTAGAGGTCAACCTGAAACATTTGACCCTGAACTGTTTTCGTTCTTAAATTCTATATCCAGGAGAAGGTACGTGGAAGCCTGTGAGACACCAGTTTTCAACTTCTATATCTTGAATTTCTCTTTCTGCTATTTATAATTGTCACTATGTTTCACTGCATAATAACGCTGTTTGCAAATGCTTATGCAATTAAAGCCTGGCTTCTGTGAGCCAGATCTTGAAAGCCAGAGCCCACGGTACAGAGAGCCCTCATCAGTCTGCATGGCTTTGGTCTGTAAATTGTTGATAACTAGTGATCACAGCTGGGAGTCAGAACTCCTGTGGTCTCATCCATCTTCCTGCTGGTGTGCTGTGTGAAGGTTAGAAAGACGCACAGTGCTACTGAACCTCAGGCTATCTCAGTTACTGCTGAGCTACTGAAATGGTGGGAGATTTCTTTTAAAATGCACACTTGCAAGTCCTCATCATTTTCCACTGTGTTCCTACAGAAACCAAGAGCCTTGGGGCTCATTCTGTTCTTTTCCTTGGGGAATACATACCATATACGTTTTTTTGTACAGAGGTATGTCATCAGAAATTAACTGCTAAAGAATGCTCTGATTATACTCTCATCAGTCTATTCATTGTTCAATACATTTTCCAGTGTGATTCCTATTCTTCCACAGTAAAGTAATTCTGTTTTACTGTTCTTGAATGTGGAAAAGAATTTAAGGATGGTGTTAAACAATATGCCTAAAATGTTGCTTTTCTTCTCTGCACAGAGCTCTTTTGAAATGAAAACTATTATCTGCTCATGTCCTTACTACTTCATTCTCTCTTCTTTTTAGCCTTTGAGTATTGAATTTCTTAGTTCCCTCAGTAGTATGCATAATTGTTACTCTGATATTGTATGCTTAACTTACCAGTCTGCCCACAGCAACTGTCTTCAGAGGCTCTACCTTCAACCTAGTCTTTTACTTTTGAGACCCTGCATGACTTAGAGGTACTCTTCCCTCTTGGCTTACCATAAAAGTGATTCTTCCCACTCACTATCTTTTGTATTTTCTATACTGCTGGAATGCAAATATCCACCAGAAGCCCAAATCTTTCTTTGAATTTCCAAGTATCACACAAAGGGTATTCAGAATTGATTTTCAACTTGACCACCCAACATTTTTCATAGAAAATGCTGCGAAATCCACAGAGAACTTAATCTTTTACTTGGAAATTTAGAAACCAAAGAATGAAGTTTTCTAGGTCAAGGTGAGAAACAGACAAATAAACAAACAAATCTGTGAGGTTTGGGGGCTTTGTTTCTTGTCCAAACCAGCATTTCTTCTCTTTGCTTTCATGGACATGTTTTTTTTTTGTCCATATCTCTGCTCAGAATTCTACCTCTTTGGGACTTGCTAACATATCAATACATAGGCAGTTTGTGTCAGAAGAATGTCCTAAACTGCTGTTGCATTTCTGTTGACCACTCTACTCACCTCCTCAGTCACTGCACATGCCAGGATATGAATCACTCCACAATAAAGTACTTTAGGGTACCTTACATAAAAAGGAACCATGGAATACCAAACCCTTTTGTTCCTTCTAATCTACATTGAAAATGCATTTGCAACAGGCGTTGGGGATTTAAGTCATTTAGTAAACACAAACCCTGATACCAAGTCCCGCAAGTGGTGTATAAGGCGCAGACTCTCTCAGTCTCGGGAGCATGAAAAGAAAATGCAGCTCTGAAGCTGTCAGCAGCACAGGGTGAGAGTGGCGGAGCTGTTCCTTGGCTCGCCTTCCAAGGAGAGAGCCGCCACCTCAGGGCCAGTGTTGTGGGAAGGAAACACTGCAACAAGCAGCCCCATCAAACAGCACAGTGAAGAAGGGGCTCTTGCAGGTGCAAGCTTTTCTGCTTCTGACTTTGTATGGGGCACTATGATCTTGTTTTGGCTTGGGGCTCCAAAGACTCAAAAGTTAGCTCTGTACAGAGCTCCCAATGATAAGACCAACTCAAAACGGCAGTCATACCATTATGCATACCATTTTATGTAGAATATTTGTTTAGGATGAGATCTTTTACTGATGGCATCTTTAGTATCTTAAGAGAGAGTAAAAATTGATTTGCTTTGACAGAGCATCAAATATTTTTGTTAAGGTATAAACACAATTTTTCATCCATACAGAGAATTGTAGCCTGAAAGAAATAATTGCTTGGAACCAGACCTACTCAAGTTTGAGGTAGGTTTGCAGTTTGAAGCACAAATAATGAATGAAATCACTGCCTTGTTTTCTTACGCATCTGGAAAAAAAATAGTTCTTATATAGTTCTAAGAACAGAATCTGAGTTTATTTCAAATGGTTGCCATCTCATTTCAACAAATACAGGCTCATTGGGGTAACTTCTTAGGGTACTTTACACACTTCTAAATTTATCTTTATATGGATGACAGTTCTGTAATATGTACATTGTGATGGTAGGCTTGTTTTTTTCATCCTACTAGCAGTAGTTTGACTAATGTGATTCTCATGCCAAGCAGAATATCAGAAAATCAGTTTTAGTGCTTCAAATTCTTTTTCTATTGTTTACAGCCAGTATAGGAGTTAAATGATATGGTAAGAGGAGGATGTACATCTTTAATATCTGAGCTGATAATACCAGGCAAAAATGATTCACATTTTCTCTCCAAAAACAAAGTTTTCCAGCAATTATATTTCTTGTAAAAACTGCAGCAAAAGTCAGTCCACATTTTTGTTAAATATGGATTTAAAATCTGAGTTTCTACATTAGAAACTGGGTTTTGTCCAAAGATATAAAGCTTCTACCAGGCCTATTAAAAATATTTCACTGTTTTGCATTAGGTGGTATGACTCAAAAAGTTGGACATAACTCAGGAGATCTCGGACCTAACACTATCTCTGCCCTCATTCATTTTTTTTTTCTGCTTTGCACTACCAGGCTGGCATCTTAAAGCCCAGTTGCTCTGCACATTTACACAAGTCCGTCCAAGTGCACCATGAATTTAATGAGTCAAATTTACCATGCTTGAGCAGAGCAACTCTTCAGATTGCTGTGATTAGTTTTTTTCCTACATTTTACATCAATTAGCTGGGCTATTTCTGGTATTCCTGTGTCACACTGCAGTGTGCAAGATAGTTTTCCTTTCAGTCAGACTGTGTAATAACATTGCCTGAGACATTCAGATATACAAGCCCCAGTTACTTTCACTTAGGACCTGTTGCACTAACTTGAAAAAGTATTGTTTAACATCAGCTCCTGATTATCCCATCCGTGAAATGAGAAGAGTTCCTAGTCTTTTATAGTTCTTGATTTTGGGGATCTATATGTGAAAAACTCCATTTAAATCATTAATATAGTGTGAATGAATGGTTTAAGTTAGTGTGGAATATTATTCTTTTATTTCTTTCATAAAAGCACTGATTATTTAAAGACATGTTGAGGCAGTTGTTTGGGTTGTGAAAGAAAGCGCTGCCTTCAAAGCTGGATTAATGGCCCTTGGGGCTACACAGAGAAGATGGTGGAGAGGTGACGGGGGTATATGCCAAGATTGTGAAAAAATATACATTAGAACTGTGCTGAAAATGCCTAAATTGGTGTTTTCATATATTTGTCCAAGATTCTTTCCTGATTTAATGGGTGTATCTAACTCATACTGACTTGAATCGTCTGGGAGCAGAAGCCATCACGTTATTTTCACTACCTCTAAGTCATGGATCTTTAGCACAGAGGGAATAAGAGTTGTTTGTTGTTTTGAGATGGTGCTCCTTGGGAAAGTGAACACATTTAGCAGATTTTGCTCATGATGAAGTTTTCTGCTGGTTACTTTTCCTTTGGGAACGAGGGCAGATCTTCTGTTCACAGTGAGATATTCCAACCAAGTCCATCTGTTGATTTCACCCTATTATTACCAGTTCTCTCTGAAAGCCAAATCCTATGAATTACGTATTTACTCTATAATGCCCTCAACACATCTTGAAAGCAGTGAGAGCTGAGGATACCCAGTACCAGTCAAAAGAACTTCAGCACATTGCAGTATCAATGCCTCTGGGCATGTTGGGTCATTGATTTAATTTCTTTGTGAGCTGCCAGTTAAACCTGGTCATGACATTTCTTCCTCAAATTTTGTATTAAATAGCATGTGTCTCATCTTCTTATCTCCCTGCGAAGCAGTAACATGGAAGAGCACTCAGGACCAATCTTGAGCTTAATGAAAATGATCTGGCAATATTCATCTGCCAGATCATTTTCATATATTTCAAAACAAAACCAAACAAAAACTCCCACCAGTGAAACATTTGACTGAGTTTATCCCTGGGGAGAAGATGAGAAACAAACAACACGTGACAGATGTTAATCACATTGTGTAATAGATTACTGGAAGGCTCTCAGACACTGCAGTGAAGGGCATAGTATTCAGCATAGAATTGGGCGACTTTGATCTGAGGTTCATTTTGGGTTATGCTGTGGAAAAAAAAATATAAATCAACAAACCCCAGACAAACTTTGTTCTATTATAAAGAAAAGAAAAAAAAGGACTGAAACCTTCACAGTGAACTTTATGAACTGATATCTTGGTAGATGTTACAAACACGCAGAACTAGAGTAGCAAGGCTTCTAAGCACATAAGTAGCTTGATTATGTGCAAGAGTTTAAGCAAACTGATGATCAGCAAATTCCACAATAATGTACTACACTTTCATTCATTATTATTTATTGCATATAGTAAACAATGGATTTATTATTAATTCATTAACTTTTCATCACCATTTGCAATTAGAATGCAATTTAATGTGCGGTCAATTTACCAGTGCCTAATGCAAGCCTTCAGTAACAGGACCTGAATGCCACAGAAGCACGTCAGTGGGAACATGGTGCCCGTCATGTACTCCCACCTCCTGCCAAGAGCAGGTCTACTTAGAGCAAGTTGCTCAGATGCTTGTCAAGTTTTGAATCTTTCCAAGGGTGAAGAGTCACCAGCCTCCCTGGGCTGGGGCACCTGCTCCAGCGTCTGACCACCCTTCTGGTAAAAAATTGTTTTCTTGTATCTTGTCTAAATTTTCTATCTTGCAGCTTGTGCTCACTGCCCCTTGTCAGAACCAAAGGCACTGCTGAGGAGGAGCAGCTGGGGGAGCTGGGGTTGTTCAGCCTGGAGAAGAAGAGGCTCAGGGGCGACCTTATCGCTCTCTGTAGGTTCCTTAAAGGAGGCTGTAGCAAGGCAGGGATGGGTCTATTCTTCCCACATGCCTGCTGACAGGACGAGAGGGAATGGGATAAAGTTGTGCCAGGGAAGGTTTAGGTTGGGTATTAGGAAGAACTTCTTTACTGAAAGGGTTGTTAGGCATTGGAATGGGCTGCCCAGGGAAGTGGTGGAGTCACCATCCCTGAAGGTCTTTAAAAGACATTTAGATGTAGAGCTTAGGGATATGGTTTAGTGGAGGACTTGTTAGTGTTAGGTCAGAGGTTGGACTGGGTGATCTTGGAGGTCTCTTCCAACCTAGGTGATCCTGTGCTTCTGTGAGAGACTGGCTCTGTCTTCCCTGCACCCTCCCACTAGTAACTGCAGAAACGTAGGTCTTCCAGCCTCTTCTGTACCTTATGCTCCAACCTTGTAAGCACCTTGATGGCCCTTTGCTGGACTTGCTCCAGTATGTCCGTGTCAGTCTTTTACTGGGGAGCCTCAGACTTCACTCTGTACTCCAGCTACGGTATCACAAGCACCAAACAGGGAAGAATGCCTTCCCTGGACCTGCCTAGTTGCAGTTAGCCTCCTTTGTGGCAGGGGTGCACTGCCAACTCATGCTCAACTTCTTTCCAAACCGAACACTGAGCTTTTACTGAATTTTGTTTGGAGCCCAACTGTTTGTTGATTGGTCCTTTTTGTTTAAAAGACACTGTCTTTTCTAGTTTCTGCCCATATAACACAGCTTCCTGTGTTCAATCGTTTTGATTCTCCTATGAAGCACTTGTGGTGAGGGAATTACGAAGCTTACAGAAACACCAGTCTGAGAAATGAGTGTGATGTGTGCCATCAGGTGTCTGCATAATGCTCTGGAGCACACTGATCGGGGTTCTACATATAAAGCACTTTTATTTAAATTGCTCTAATAGAAGCAAAATTGTCATCTGAGCCATACACTCCAGCTAAGTGTCTGTTATTCTAACGACCTACTGATAGGACTACAATTTTCCAATAAACAGTATTGGTTTAGATATTACTTATCCTTAAGTTACAAGGCTCTTGCTTTGGGAATTTCATATTAATTGATCATGAATATTACTCTTCCCCCCCCCCCCCAGGCCCCTACCCCTGTGACTGTGGCTGCCAAAGCACACTTGAACCAGAGATTCATTTGTGGTCAGCGTTTGGAGAGATTAAGTCCAGCAATGCCTTTTGAAAATGTGCTGTATGTTTAAGGAGGCAGGGCACAATTCTGCCCTTAGCGGGGGGTATCCCCGAGATTACGTAAGAACTAAAACTTTTATCTTCCATTTCCCTAATTCTTGGATGTTCAAAGGTGGAAAAATACGCAGAGAGAGGAGCCCGTGGCAGATGACCACCAGTGACATGCCAGGAAGCCCTCGCCTTGCTCTTTGCCAGTGCTGCAGTGGGAGATAGATGGCAGTGCAAAGCGAAATTAAGAAACATAATTTCTCACTGCTTGCATTTGATCTGCTTCCTTTCTCACATCTCCGTGTGTGGGTCGAGGGGGAGGGGAAGGAGGGTGAGGAGGGGAGGATGAGGGTGGGAGTTTCCTTCATGCTTCAGCAGTGGTGCTGAATGTGAAGGAAACAATAGTTGGTCTGATTCCAGGCATTCACTTGGGTAAAGGCTGTTCAAGGGCTGAGCACAGGCCTGTGATTCTCTCAGGTAACATTGCCAAAGGCTGGGTTACCTGTTGGATGTATGGGAACACACAGAAAAATACTACGCAGTTAGGGCTCTGCCCTGCATTTCATCCTCTGAGCTTTTAGGAAATAGATTTTTTTCCTTTGGACCGAGTGCTCATTTTCAAAATAAGACTTAACACTCAGCTGTCAGGATGATGCTTTTGCTTCTGAAAAGATAGTCTTCATTTGATCTGGGGGTACTGAAAGTGCACATTGCTTTAATGTCCTCAAGGGTGATGTGGAAATAAAAAAGATTGAGTTTTGTCACAAGAAGCGATACGCACCACTGAAAAAGAAATAAATGAAGTCAACTTGCTGGTAGTTGCGCCACAAACCGACCGAGCACCATGCTGCTTTTTCTCGTAGTGGCGATGATTAAGAGGTCTGAATTAAAGAGAACTGCTTTGGGAAAATGCTGGGGATAGCATCTACTGAGCCATACAGGCATATGGGATATGGGGATAGCCATACAGGCAAAACAACTGAGAGTTCTTCACCAAAAATAATTACTGCCTACTCCTGCCTGACAGAAGGCAAATTTCTTGATTAGCTCTTCTCTCTTTTCCCATGCTTTTTTTTTTTTTTTTTTTTTTTTTTCCTCCAGAAGGATGAGCTTGATTCCTAGGCATGTGGGGCAAAATCATGCACTAATGTTACATTTTATAACATGTCAAAATAGCTTGAAGTTACTGCCGTTTATATTGGGCCTTATCTTCCGAGGGAAAAGTTTTATGGCGAAAGGGGTTTTAAAAGTGCTGTGCGTAGACGGTATATGATTTACCATGGGTTAGATATGAACACAACAGCCTAGATGTTGTCAAATCTTACTTGGACTGCTCAGGCAGTCACACCTGCAGAATGGGCTCAGGTAGCTAATAATGAGCTTCTTCTTGACATTCCACGAGTATCTTCCGTCTGATAAGAGTAACATAAAATTAGTCATTTCGCAGCGTACTTTGCTACCTTTGGCTCTGGCTGGCATTGTGATTTACTGAAAATGAGAGCAAAATTCTACCTGAACTTCATTTGAACCCTTACTGGTTTCATTTGGGTCAAGTTCAAAGGCAAGTCAGACAAATGTTATTTAGAGCTTGATTGTTTGTTCTAGACACAGCCCAGAAATAAGGGATGGAAAAAAGCTGCCCCATGTTAGCAGGTGGCCAGCGAGGAGAGACAGTGCCGCTTAGAGGTCCTGCATCTGTGGGAGCTGCCTCCTCTCACTGCTCACTTCCCCGTGCAGGCTACGGGTTGGCTCAGGGCTGCTGACCACTTTGGCCCTTCTGAGAAAGCAGCACGCCAGAGCTTGGGTGGAATGGCTCATGTGTCATCTGAGTTGTAAAGCCTACGGTTCTGTGTTACTCTAATGCAGGAAGCCCAGAGGTGTCACGGTAGAGAAGGGATTTCTCTTCTTCCTTACCAAGTTCTTCTACTCATGGCTCTGAATGAGGATGAGTAGTCCTGCCCTGTATTTTTAGTGGGTTTGTTTTGTTTTGTTTTCAAGAAAAAGAAGGCCTTTCTCTTTCTTCCTCACTCTCCTCCCTACTTTTTGTTATTAACAGTGTGTATTTTTGAGGAGGAGAGGGAGGAGGGAGAGGGGATGTTGGCAGGAGCATGGGTGATGCAAAAAGTTAGCTGTAAGATATCTATCTTTTGGGGAGTGGCTTGTGAAGAAAAAAAAAAAAAACAAAAACAATAACATAAAAAATGATGTCTTTGTTTTTCTTGGGGATGTTCATATTACTCGCGATTTAATGTTTTGGCTCCATTTGGGCAGGATAGCTCACGTCTGGGAACACGCACAGAGCGGGATCAAGACAGCACACGGCGCAGCAGCGCAGGGACCATGCCCAGCCACGCTGTCCGCCTGCTCCTTTCTGCGCGGGGCCACGGCTTCTTCAGCTCATACATCACTCCCGGCTTAGTCAGACAAACCCTGCAGCCAGCGGGCTACATAAAGTGCTGCTCTTGTTTTGATTTCGAGGCTCTGGGGCCTAGCTGTCAGCTGGCTTGTACTATAACGGGACAAACAGCTAACTCAAAGAGGATGCAGGAAATAAAGGAAATGTATGTATTTTTAAGGATATGGATGACGGGGGAGGAATCGCTGATATGACTGTGAACTCTTGTGATATATTTAGAACCTTGGAGTAAAACTGCAGTTTCACTGAAGTCAATAAAAATATTGTCATTGACTTCACTGGAAACACTTTTTTCTTTTCTCTGTCAGAGGAAAGTAATAGTTGAAAATATACATCGACAACACTTTCACATCTGTGTCTCCAGGGAAGAAATGACACTGTGCTTCCATAATGCCTACGCACAGACATACATCTTTCTAAAGATGCTGTCATGAACCCTGAAAACCCTGTCTTTTTTCTTCTTTTCTCAGCTTCCAGGTCAAGTCTTGGGTCAGGTCATAGGTGTTACCACTGGGGAGGAGGAAGGAAACATGTACTACCCACTCCAATCCAAGCAAGTTTTTCTGTTTTTCTTTTTTTTGTCTGTAGAACTGATGTGGTGGGCTTGTTTTGTTTGGTTTTGTTTCTGGTATGAGTTATGTCCTCCCTTCCCCGTTAAGAACAAAATAAAGTGCATACAGTAACATACATAACAACCACCAGGTTTACTTGTGTGAGGTTCCTTCAACCTCTCTGCAGCAAAGGCAAGGCAATAGTATTAAAAGTGAGCAGAAAACTTTTTTTTTTTTTTTTTTTTTTAAATTTCCTAAAATACCTGAGTTTTTTGGATCTGTCTGAAGCAGGCACTAGGGACTGGTGTGTTTCATACCAATATCAAATTGTTTTTAGTATCAGTCACTTGGATGTGGTACTCTACTCTAACTTTGTCTCCTGTGGTGTCTTCTTGGGAAATATTAACTGAGCTGACTTTGTCATTTTTCCATGGCTGCTCTCTCTGCAGGATGTGCCCTGTGCCAGATGGTTGACTTGAATGAATTCTCTTTGCACAGTTAAGAATCACTTGCTTTTATTATTCATGACTTGTTTCTTCCATCTCTCATGTTTCCCAATTTTCTGTCTGCTTCGTAGAAGGATAGTCATGCCAGATTGAGATGAGACTGTTGTTTCATCTTATGGTAGGAAGCCATATTGGGGCAAAACGGGTGTCAGAAGGACAGAGGACGTTTCCTCAGATTCTAGCTATTTTAACTTCCAGTGTCCATGCAGCAAGAAGATGTAGAGAGCTACTGCTTTTAAAGTAACCACACTGTCACTGTTAGGTTGTCTCTAATATTTTTTTGTCTGCAATAAGTGAATAAATAGCTAGGAAATTAAAAATAAACTACCTGGGAAGTCAATTTGTCTGTAAACTTTCAGTTAAACAATTGAGTGGTATAGAAGTACTCTTATTCTATATGAAAATCATAATGACTTGGTGTCTTTCAAGACACAGCACCTACAAGGCTTAGAAAGATCAATAATTGCATATAAAGCTGGCCAGATGAAATGATTATGCACTCAGTTGCACATTCAATGCAACTAAATATTAAAAATCAAGCTCTGAAGTATTTGTTGAAAACAGGTCTAACTCCATTGATGTCAAGCAGGCTGATTTCTTTGGATAGGGATCTATTGCTTTAAGTTTACATTCAATATAAACATCATATGCAATAATAAATCTTAGAAGCACATGCTCAGATTGTTTATTTGATTTATTATTTCATTTAGTGTAATGCTATTCCATTTCATTCCATTCTTGTATTTCTAGTTCCTCTGTAACAACCTTGTAAAAGTGACAGGGAGGCTCAGATCTTTGCCCAGCAAACAATATATATTATTTGCTACATGAAAGTGGTGCACAACTCTCTTAAATGTTCCCTAGCAGACTCCTATTGCATTCCACAATGTGCCTGCACTTGAACCACCTCCATTCATATCAGAGTCTTTTTATCCCAGCACACATTGAGCAAGCTGCTCTGAAGCTTAATTCTCCTGACCCTTCAGTGCAGTCGGATATTGTCACCTAATCCCCTTTTTTTCCTTCTGTCCCATGTGTGGTTTTGACTTCTTTCTCTTCTCAATTCCTTTTTCCTCTTCCCTTTTTCTTTCTTTCTTATTCTATAAGCCTCTCTCCAGGCTCCACATTCCAGAATTCATCCTTGCATTAGGGCTGCAATACAATGCTCTCCCAGTGTTAAAGGATTAGACATTAAGGAGACTGTGGCAACTCCAGCCTTACTATATGCACAGGGGGAACATAAGGGGATGGAGGAGTGCTTGCTAAAGAGTAAGGAGACTGGGAAACAAGGGGGGAAAATGGCATCTTAGTAAAACTAGAGTGGACGACAAAGACATTTGTGTGAGGAACAGTAATTGTTTCTGTTCACTTTAATGCCCTAAATTGTCACTGGAAGAAGGTAAACCAGTTGGGAATCAAAGCAGTGTTGCACATTACAGTGATCAGTGCATTAAATTAAATGTATATTTTAACATCCATCTCTGAGAAACGGCTAGTTTGAAACACGTGTGTTGTGACATGCCATTCCACTACATGTATGTGATGAGAGTGTTGCTCGATGTGCCAACGTTAATCGCTACTGCACAGATTTTTTCCATAGATAGTTGTACCTTTGACCGCCAAATTTCCAAAGTTCATACTACTCCCAGAGAAGTAGTCTGGTGTCTTAGCTTCCAAATATTTCCTGCAGGTTGGTTTTCATTTGTTTTCATGCTTCTGAAGGGAGTGGTCTTTGTTAAATGTCTCCCCCACTTGCATTATTGGATTGGAAATACGTATATTACTTTTTAGTATACACAGATTCATAACAGTGTAGAAAAACATATTTTAAAGAAATTGAGGTTAATTCCCTTTCTTCACTACTACTTCGCCCCTACAAAATTAATTTTGTTAAAGTAAATTTAAGGATATAATCATGCTTCATTTTAATGAATTAAAAATCTCTGGAAGCTATTTAAGAATGAAATCCTTGAAAAGGTTTTTTTTTGAAGCATGCTGAACAAATCCTCTAGTGGAGCAAGTAATTGTTAGAATCTGTAGCATGACTAACAAAACCCTATAGAAAGATTCTTGTTTTCCATCAAGGTTGTTTTGCTTACTTGTTGATAGGGTGGGAAAACTAAATTGAAGAAGTAAGTTTTGCATTTTGTATTGGAGGCGGTGAAGTTCGTGGTCATCCTAATCTATTACGGAAGTGAGTTCTGCAGTCATGGGCCAGCTGCCGAAAAAGTTTTGTCACCCAGACTCATGAGTCTCACCCTTGTGGCTGACAGTTTCATTGTTCCTGAGGAACGTAAGTGTCATGGAAGGTCATGGTTGCATTATTATTATTCAGCTACATTTGAATAAATGTACTTGGCTCTATAAAGAATGCTACAGGCCTACTTACCCTGCTGTACCCCACAGGCATGTGGTGAGGCTTAAAGATTGTAAAGTGCTTTGAGTTCCTTGGAAAAAAAGGCACTATATGAATGCCACAGATTCCCATTTGTTCATATAGCATCTGGTCCCACATCACTGGTGTTATGATATACAGGATCAGACCCAGAGTGCTGTACATGTGTTTGATTATTCACAAACATAAACGGAGATATGGCCCCAACCCCAAGGTCTTTACAGTGTAAAGAACTGACCTGGCAGCCTACCAAACGCACCTTCTGTGAGGCACTGGGCAGTTTCTTTGCTCATCAGCTTGCAAGCTTTGAGTTAGAGCTTGCAAGCTTTGAGTTAGAAATAGAACGTGCAATTAAGGATGAGGCTTGAGATTTGGACTGGACAGGAAAAAGAGCACAGACTGAGTATTAAAACACAGACTGAGTATCAGGAAGATGAGCAAAATCAACATGCAGGAAGTAGGATTTGAATCTTGAAATTAAGGTTGTTTTGAGTGCAGATATGGTGTTTTACACTTGGGCACATCTGCATACTTGCATGCTGTGTCTTTTCTCATGGAAACTTCTAACGAGATTTTTGATAAGAATAGAATGAACAAAACTCAGAGTACTAGCAGTAAGATTGAGAGTGTCATTTTAATAACGAACAAGTACTTGAGCAAGTGAATAATTCTGGGAGGCTAGATTCTCACCCTGTATCAACTGGCCCATATCCAGGAAGATTAGTGGTTTTGGGTGTTTTATTCTAGCTGTAGATTTTTATTTTTATTTTTAGAAAAGGGAAGCAAAAGTCAGGCACAATAAAAACAGTCATGTCATTAGCATGTGGAGATTCTTGCGTAAGCAGAGTGCAGTTTGCTGCCCGCATGCATTAAGACCATGCCATGCCGTTCTCCAATGCATAGAAGTTCTCCAGGATCAGTGTAAATGGAAAGTGGCTAAAACATGGAATTAAAACTAAAATAGCACACTCCCACATGCAATGAAATCTGTGTCTTCTATTTTGCACATAACACTCGTTCTTCATGGTTAATAAAAGAATGTAAAAGGTTAGGTCTGTTGATAGTGGTCACAAAAGCTGTAGGAGCACAGACAATAGGTAATAATTAGCCAAAAAGAAACTGCTCAGAATGACACTACAATTTTCCCCACCTGTTCCCCAAACTGTCAAAAGGAAACATGTCTCTTATTTCACTCTGAATAAGATGTTGTATGTTTGTGGTTTGGGAGATGATGGCTTGATTCTCTGTCAGTTGAAACAGTTGGCTGCTATGATGTGAAGTGAAGCCCAGACCGAGAGATCGATGTACCTGCTTTGTTTTTAAATGTTTGGTCACAGGGAGGGAACTCTTAGCTTGCTGCTCTGAAGTATTCACTAGTTGAATAGGCCAGGCCATCGGTTTGAATGTATTTTAATATAAGTTTGAAATGGGAAATGTGAAAGAAAGGATTTGACTAATGAAAACTTTAGAGAGTTAAAGGATAGAAGAATGAAGTGGTGAAGGTTTTTAAAGAACAGCTTATGTGGTTATTTAGATGTCCCTCACACACATTGCTCCAAACTATTGCTGAAGAAATTAATAAACTTGCAGTGTGGAGATTGTTTACTTGGCACAAAAATCCATTGTCCGGCCTCATCTCCCATTTTCTCTTACCACTGAGGACCCCATAACCCTGCATCACCATGTGAAATTCTTCCACAGCCTCCTATTGGCCTTCCCTACCTAACTCTCTCATCTCTTCATATTCATTTACCTACTTTCTCTCCTCATTCTGCTCCTGTAAAACCACTTCTCAGTTTTGGAGGCTGGCAATCTGTTGCTGCTGTTTATCTCAGGAAAAAATGCTGCTAGGAGTGGGAAGCGCGTCCAAGCAAACAACACCGTACCTGGAAGAGGCCATCAGGGGTGGAGACCTGGAATCTTATTAGGCTTTCTGTTGCTTGAGGCTGCAATGAAGCCCTGTTTGGGATCAGCTGTACCACAAAAATAACTTTCTGGTTGTATTTTGATACTGTCACTTCTTGTACTTTCTAGAAAATCAAAATTTCTTATGCAAACAAAAGGGGAAAGTGAGTGATTGGGCAATAAAGGTTAAATTTTGATTCAGTTTACATCCTCCACATACAGCTTTCAAATTTTCCTGGTTCTTGCAGGGAAAAAAAAAAAAAAGCTGGAAAAAGAAGAAAGCATCTGTATTCTTTGCTTTGTGCAAATCCTAACCTTTCTTCAAAGATCTGTTCTTATATGAAAAAATCCTAAAAGCCCTTAAAAAAGCCCTTAGTCTTCATTCCAGTTCTAGACTTACTCTTTTTATGGTATCTCCCAAAACCAAAAGCTTAAAAAGAAAAAAGGAAAAAAAAAAGAAAAAAGAAAAAAGAAAAAAAAATAAGAAGAGGAACCAGACTGAGAACTACTCCCAGATGATAATAAACTGACTCAAAAAAAGTTGAGAACAAGCTGGATCAGCCCTCTCACAGATGGGAGTCTTTATTGCTTTAGTCTTAAGAAACGCTGGTAAATCATTTGGCATTATTGAAGATACCAACCACAAAAAGGATCTGTAAAAATATGTATTTCCAACTTTTCATCATCTGGGATCCTGCAGTTGTTAGTGGTCCATGAGTCACTGCTAATATTTAAATGTAGTATGTTCATTTGAATAGGTGCATAATGGAGTAATCTTCTAGAATGAAATAATTGCCACCCATAAGAAAAAAATGATGGTTTCATATGCTGACATAAGTAATCGAAACATCTCTTTTACTTGAAGAAGATCTTTTAAGCTGTAATCATAGACACAGGGTACTGCAGATATATCAGGTCTGTCTCACCACTGTATTAGTCTGGCTTTATTCAAGTGCAACTCTGTTGAAAAAGCTGGAGGTACACCAGCATAAAATTGAGCACTTTGCCCACCAACACAGCTCTGCACTGCCTTGTGTCCTGCTTAGTCATTTGCACCACACAAGGAAGCTGCACAGAATTATGTATCTGATTTTGATTGTGGGATTTCAGTAGACGTTTGTGGTACATTAAATGAGAACGCGGTATGGTAGGCAAGCTGTCCCACTATCTTACCCAAGTGCTTTAGCTGATGGAGCGTAGTTTGTCATCAAAAAATGGGAAGTATTTACTGAAGGTGATGGACTAGGGTTTCTTAGTGCAGTCAAAGTACTTTCCAATATCTGGCCCTTTTTGCTGAGCATCTGGAATTCGGGACTGAGATAGGTTTTAGAATGTAGAAATAAACATTACCAAGATATTAGAAAGCACAGTATAATCATATCTTGCTCCGTGACTTTTTGAAGTAAAGGTTAGTAGGTGGGAGACACCATTTTATATATAATAATTCTGGTCCAAGCTCTTACGATTAACATTTCACAGGTTTTCAGTAAGCAGAAGAGGAGTAGGTTCATGCAAATCTTTGCATCTCCCAGTTTCTTTACGTATGCGTGCCATCTGTACCTTCCATCGGCAGTGCTCCCAAGCAAATGATAGAATGGCATTTCGGTGGCTTTCTTCCTGCAAATGTTCAAAGTTACCAAGTAAATTACCAAACCTCAAAATAAAAATAAAAAAAGCAACTGAAAAACAAATGAGATGTCTAGAAAGTCAGAAGTTGATTCAACATTTCCTATTTATGCACACAAAAATGACAGCTTAATACACTTTTTCCCAAAAGAGGCAAGAGTTTAGTGTGTAGTATCCCCCTAACCACTCAGCACTCTCCAAGCATAAACTCAGTAAAGCTTATATAAACTAACGGCAGAACCTCACAGCTGCTGCAAAATTTTGTGGGCCAAACTCATTTGGTTTAAGTGGAACAAAAAACATCAAGGTCAAAATAGGGGTTCAGTCCGACCCTTCCTTTTTTCCAGATAATGTATGGGGCCTTTCTATTTGTCTGATGTACTTTAAGTCTAAATAATGAAAATGTGAACACACATTCCACATCCCTGCGAAGTTAAGTAGTATATAAACAGAGAAACATGCCATTTTATCACTGAAGTGAAAATGTATGGGTGAATAACTGTTTTGAGTTACTTCTAAGCTGTGAGATTCCTGGCTGTTTCTTTTAGTCTGAGCTGGAGTTGTCAGCAGGTTGTCTTATTGTTCCTTCTACTATATAACTTGAGAGCCTTCATCTAAAACACAGTGCTGGTGTGTATGCATAAGCTAGACAAATAAATATCAATCATCTCCCAGATGGTGATAATATGCCCCACGGGAACGGAGCATAGACTTGCTTTGACACTTCTGCCTGTGTGTACACACATCCATGCGTTGCATTTTTGAGCTCTCCAACAATCCAGCATCCTTTGCTCTTCTCAAGTTGTGCATTCAGCTGCACTTGTGCTGGTACTACTGTGTACTTGTGGATAATGTGCTGCTGAATGTAGAGGCTGCTGTTTGGTCCTTTTACATAAGTCAGATTTTCAGGTCTTTCAGATTTTGGTGCTTGCTATTTGATTTTATTCTGCAGCTTTTATGGATCTGGCTCAGCATGTGTAATCCAGAACCCAGAATTACGTATCTCCGTTCCTCATAAGATGAACGGGGAAAGTGAACTGCCTCAGGGTGGGCCTCATGGTAGTGAGTGACCTGAGCACAGAAACTCCTTTGCTGTTCAGTAGGAAACAACTTCAATTCTACAGCTCCTTCTCCTGGGTTTAAGTGCCTAACTGTGAGCTGCAGCGAGGTATTTCCCTGAAACCTTTCCTGGAATAAGGTACTTATGTCATTTTCTTGGAAACTATCATGGAGATCATTCCTTTCTTTGAAAGTATCGCCAAGAAAGTACTGCCAAACCATTTTATGCAGTATTCACAACCCCAGAATATGAATAGCCCATTCCCTGCTCTCTTGGCTGGGTTTCAGGCCCATATGGCCCAACTGCCCTGAGGATCCCCTAACCGCTAAACCATACTTGGAGCAGGGAGCACTTCTAATCCCTCCTGGTGAAGCCATTCTACTTTGTCAAAAGGACTCACTGGAGCAGAGAGGCTGAGAGAAGGTGAACTCAGGGAGGACACAACTAATGGGACTCCTTGGTCAGTAACTGGGGAGGGATCCTGGGTTCTGCTTCCTGCGTTCCTGCATTGGTGGCTGTTGGATGAGCAGTCACTGAGCATAAGAAGATTGTAGGCCTCTTTTCTTTTGCACGCTTTCTTCCTTGTCCAATGATTCTTGAACTCTGGCAGGCTCAGTGCCATAACCACTTTCCTTCTAGATTTCTAGAAAGAAAGGCTTCTTTTTCTATTGTATTTTCTCAATTAGAGGAAACAAAATAGTATGTTAGTGAATTATTATTTTAAGAGAAAACCAAAGCTAGTTGATTAATAATGCTAAAGCATTTAATTTTGCCTTTTAATTTTGCATTCATGGGTTCATTCTTCAATACATATAATTGGCATAGCTCAGCAGTGGAGCTGTCCTAATTTCGATCAGCTGTGGCCAGGTTTATCATACATTATCAAGTAATATATTACATACATAATAATAACAACTTTAAAGCACTATAGACAACAGCAAAACTGTTCAGTTTGCCATGCAGCTAAGCACAAAATAAAAACCCAGCTCAGCTACAGAGCACATGGTGCTTGCAAAGAAAACAAAAGAGGTGGCAGGAAACTGCAATCCGAAGTAGACTGCAAGTGATAAAAATGGTTTGGTAAAGTAAAGCACAAGTGGAAAATAAATTTGCTTTGAAGTTTTACTTGAGCGTCTTCTCCTGGAACAAAGAAAATGATATCTAGCTAACATAGAAAAGAATAGAAAAGCACAAAACTTTTTGATTGTTTGTTTGCTTGTTTTGGGTAGCACTGAGGGTTTTTAGTTACCTTGGCTTTGCATTTCTTTTGCTCTTGTAGGTGAGAGGTAGACTAGATCCCTTAGGGTAGATCACATTTACTTGGCTATTTTAGAGCAACTAAATTATTCTGAATCTAGTGGAAACTGCCAAAGTGAGTATTGGAATTGACTTCTGAAAGCATAATAAGCTGGTAGGTGAAGCTGGTAATTTGAGCTTCATGTAAAACGCTAGATGTTTTTACTGGCACCATGTACT
Source organism: Aythya fuligula (assembly GCF_009819795.1). NCBI lineage: Eukaryota > Metazoa > Chordata > Aves > Anseriformes > Anatidae > Aythya > Aythya fuligula. The sequence continues at coordinate 47,262,086 of NC_045563.1, forward strand.
TGTATCCACCATGCAAGGGCTACTGAGCAAGGCAGCCTGCAAGACCTGTCTAGATGTTACACAAATCATTCATAAGCAGGACTGGCTCAGAGAGGGACACGAGCAGGGGTCCAGGTCCCCAGCCACTTCCTCTGTTTCTCGTGCTGCTGTTCACAGCCTGCTTTGGGAGGCAGCAGTTGAACAAGAGCAAGGAGCAGCCCACTGCATGCTGTGGATTTGGCCCCTCATACACCTATGCCAGGTGTAACTACTGACAGCGCGAGGCCCCCCAGGACAGCTGGGTTTTTCCCTCAGCAAGTTAAGATGCTGTCTTGGCAGTGTTTCCCATCACCTATTAAGGGGTACAGCCATTCTGCTTTTCCTCCTCATGCTTCTCCTTGTCTCTCCAACAATAAGGATAATCCTTTCTGCCTCAGCATTTCAGTCTTGCCCATGCAGTTACCTGCATCTTTAGCTCTAAGTCCTTCTCAGCAGCACTGTTCTCCATCTTATAGATCACCAGTTTTTACACTCGTCTATTATTTTTGTCATACAGATGAACCATTTTCATTGGTAAGATGGTCAACATTTAACCCTGTTCCAGATTTTTCTCTCTGAATGTTCTGTTCTTACCTTTACTTATTTTTCTGATAGTCCTTGTTAGAGGTACAAGGTACGTGGTATTTTTGTTTGTTTGTTTGTTTTGTTTTGTGGTTTTTGTTGTTTTGTTTTGTTTGCTTTAACAAATGTTTTTGTTAACTGATTTTGGAACATTGGCAGAAACACTGAAAGGGATTAGGCCATGGCACAATACCCTAAAATGCTATCAAGTCAGTTGTGATTCCCTACATAAGAACTACTCAGCCCATTTCCAATGCATTTAACTGGTGCCTTATTGTCATTTTGTGACACTGTTTATAATCAGTGTTGTACATTACAACTACAGAATTATTTGCAATCTCTATTGAGAATGAAATCAGGTTTGTTTGACAAGATTCATTTCTTGTTAAATACATTGAATGACATGAATTCTTTTTCTTTCCTTTATTTTCTTCTTAGTTGACTCCTACATCAACTGATTCATTATTTTATCCAAGGCTGAGGTCAACCTTACTGACCTGGTGCTGCCTGTGTCATCCTGCCTGCCCTTTCTGAATACAGCACTCTTGTATTTCATGGGAATCTTCCTGGTATTCCAAGATACTTTAAAGATACACCAGAGGTTTTCTTCAGACAGATCTACAGGATTGCTGGGGGCCAAGTGTCTGGGCCGCCAGATTTAAAGTGTTTAGTAGTAATTGACACTGTTTGCCATCCTCTGCTGAATCAGTGGACATTATCCTCAACTGAAAAAATTACTTTATCCTTTTGTATTCCAATACGGGATAGAAATATTTACTGGATGTTTATCTTGTCTCTATCACTACCAGTGTTGTCTCCAAAAAACATTGACCAGTAGAAGCTTTCTCATGTCTGTAAGTGTATCTCTCAAGTATAGAAAACTGATGTTTTTAGCTTCCTTTATTCTCTGCTTTTTACTGCTTTTAATATTTATTGATTGCTATTGGGTCTCCTTTATTTCTATTTCATTACCTGTTAAGCAACATGATTTATGTGCAGAAAAAAAACCCTGGATATGTACAAGTAAGGTCTCCTTGCTCCATTTTAAGATTGCCTTGAAACTCCCAAAGCTTTAATGAAGGAATGCAGAAATGTGAGTCATTGATCCACAACAGGTACTGTGGATTATTGAAGAGTGAAGAATGAAAGTCTACCACATTGAATATCAGTGCATGACATGAAAGATACGAGAAGGGAAGGGAGTACTCTGTAGCTTGCCTGTAAGAGAATCACAGTTGCTCTAGCTTGGTGATTTTGGAGTAAGTTGCTTAGATTTTGCTTGGAAAGTGAGACAGCTACTGTTTCATTTATCTGCTTCATTAAGTTTAGACTATATTTGTCTCTGTTTGCTTTTCTACTTGTGCTTGGAGTGCGTCTATCTGTGCTCTGTTTCACAGAGCCTGGAGTTTATTTGCCTGAGTTTGCTTTCCATTGCCTTTGGACCATGTTTGCACTAAGCTCTGTTTCATTCAGTCTGGACTTCATGGGCCCAGGTTTGTTCCACAGCATTTGGACTATGTTTGTTTTGCTTTCCAGAGCCTGGGAATGTGGCTGGATGTGGCTTGCCACTGCCTAGCTGAGTGTCTCTGTCTGTATTGTGGTTACCCTGAGTGTGCTCCTGTGCTAGCTTGGCCTTTGCTGGCCTGTCTGATAGCATCTGTCCTGCCCTGTGCCTTGTTTCTGGATTTCTCTGCTTTACAGGAAGGGACAATCTGAAATAAACTGAGGGTGCTTTAAACTCAAGGTAGATTGTCAAGATCAGGGTACTCTAGATGCTGTTTCCCAACCAACAGCATGGAAATCTACCAAAACACACTTCACCCTTGCAGACATGTAGAAATACATTTCAACACAATTTTTTTTTTTTTTTTTTTTTTTTTTGCCAGCAGAAAACAATTAAAGGCAATGCTGAGGAATATCCTCTGTTAGCCTGCTAAGTTTCTTCCAACCTAGATGATTCTGTGATTCTGTGAAGTCAGTGAAGAATTTGTCCCAGCTCTGGTACAGATTTATGTCAACAAATTTATGTCAATTCAGAGGGGTTGTGCTTACCAAACTCCTGACCAAACACGGCCATCCCCAACTTGCCCTATCTTTAATTAAAATAGACAAGGAGAAAAACAAACCATGCCCTATGATTCTTACTTCTTAAGAATGGAAATGGAAAATGCTTTCTCTAACTGGAAATGAAGATGTTTTCTTACCTCCACTTTCTACTTTCCACTTTCTCTTTTTTCTTCTAACCTAGATCTGTTTTTCTGCATCTTAACTGGTGTGTTGCCTCAGTGATCACTTCTCCATGCCTTCTGGAGATAAGGGTTTTGATACAAAGGTGAACATCCTTGGAGGGTGCTGTCTAGAACAAGTTGCTTCAGGGAACTAGAGATAATTTCTTACCTGCTCAAACAATGTCTTTTTGCTTTCCACCCAACATGAGCTGGATGATGCAGCATATGTTGCTCTGCTACAGTCATCATAAGCATTATGTTCTTTTACATGTTATAACCCTATATGATTTTGCTAATGTATGCATTTGGTTCTGTGGTGTAATGGGCAGCACTCTGGACTTTGAATCCAGTGATCTGAGTTCAAGTCTCAGCAGAACCTGTGTGTTTCCCTTTCCTTTGCCCAGGGAAGTGGTGGAGTCTCCATCCCTGGAGGTCTTTAAAAGACGTTTAGATGTAGAGCTCAGTGATGTGTTTTAGGGAAGGACTTGTTAGTGTTAGGTCAGAGCTTGGACTGGGTGATCTTGGAGGTCTCTTTCAACCTAGAAATTCTGTGATTCTGCATTGATGTAAGGCCAATATTTCTAGTATTTTATCTGCTTTCTTTCAAAAGGGAAGAAATACTATCATGTTGTGACATTAACATCTGAATTTTGTTGATTTTGAGTAGTTGATATTTTCACTCTTCAGTGAAATACTAAAAATGTACTAAAATACTAAAGATACAAATATCCATTGATAGATCTGAAACATTCACTGGACTGATCTCTAGAAACATTTGGTGATCAGCTTGAGTCTCAAAAAAGATGAAAAAATAGGAGTCCTATCTTGTAACCAGAGGGGAAAAAAAAAAAAAAAAAAAAAAAAAAAAAAAAAAAAAAAAACCACTATGTTAGATAATGAATGTATCAAGTTAGGGGAACTGATTCCTATTATGGGAAAAGGATCATTTCGATGTAGGTCTTTAGTAGATTTATTACAAGACACAATAAAAGTCCTATAAAAGTAGATGATCTAAACTGGTGTGCGAGTTTCCTCTTTACAGAAAGGGGAAGTGAATTCCTCCTGATTTCAAACATCAGCTCAGTTAATAAAAACCTGCTATTATCTGATATCACAGCTACTTTCTGCAGGTAGAAAGCTAGTGTTTTTATCAGCCCTTAAAATTATACAAGAGGAAGTGGAAAAAAAATAAGCAGCAAGCAAGGCAAACTGTGAGAAGATCTTGTTGAAAGCTTTCTTCTGTTGTGGAATCCCCTGTTTATTTTTCCACTGCCATCATGAGAAACTATCTGAAATCAAACTGGGAAGAGGTCTGAGCAGAGCTGGGTGATCTAGCACACAGGTGTTTGTGTCTTGTCTAGCCAGCACACCTACCCAGGGGAAGGATGGGCAGAGAATCCCCTGCTGCAGGTTAGGTGCTTAGGACCTACTTCTTCTCCTGTCCAAGACTCAGCATGTTATTTTCTTCAAGTTCAAAGTCCAGTCGACTTTGTTCCCTCACTTATATACACGTACCTAGATTTAGGTATGCGCATAGTTATCTTCAGACTTCAGTAAAAATAATCAGCCCTGGACAAGGAAATGGTTAAGAATGTGTAGTTTGGGAAATGTTGATACTGGTGATTAATAGTAACTGGCAATCCCTTACCTCAAGTCTGATTTTAAACGCTATCAAAACGTGCTGCCATTGCATGTAGAACCTTTCTATACGGCCATTTATTGAACCAGTTTTCAAAACATGTCCCAAAATCTAATTTCACGCACACTTGTCACTATTTCTTACCCAGGCAATAGCATTTCTTCCACTAACCTGGATTTTCAATCTTCAAAGTACCGATTTTATTCAGGTTATATAAATTATAAAATTTTTAAACACTTACTGACTAGGTAAGTCCAGTCCTGCCTTCATTGCTGAGTTAATACTTCCACTGACATCAGTTCAGCACATTTAATTTAGTAAAGGACCACTGGAGTAGATTCACTGGGCAGACAACTCAGCTTATTTTTTGTAATATTTTTCTTGGCATGAAGTTTAGTTCAGTTTTCTTTTCTGGGCCTGTAACCAGCTGTCAAAAATAAATAAATAAATAGATTAAATAAAATTACTAATAAAAAAAATGATAGCAATGAGACTCTCCAAGAAATGACCAAACAACCTAGGAAATGTGGTGAGTGCTATGGTAACACTACAAGAAACATGCAATGGTGTTTGGATCCATGCTGACTCCAAAGGGGCTACAGGCTGGCAATTCATATATCCATCTTCTAACTAAAGCTACTGTGCAGCTGTGGTTAAAATAGAAAGATGCAGGCAATTTAGATGTGTTCCCAATGCAGTGTTAGGTAAAATACTGTCCATTGCTAGCATCACTAGGGCCAATACTATAGTTAGTTATTTTTACTCCATCTTTTCTGTGGTTGAACTGATGGCATATAAAGTTTTTTGACCAAAAAATCATCATATTTCTGGTTTTCAAATAGAGAGCAAGTGCTGTCTAATGGTTTATGTATTAGGAAGATATTCTCATTTTCCACATGCTGTCTGGCTCTGGTTGCTGTTATGAGATGTTTGGAGAATGCTTTTGGGGGAAAAAAAGAGAAAAAAAGATCGGAGGGGGCCAAACCTGATGATAAGTTAGACCCAGTGCAATGTATTGCTTTTCCTCAATGTTTTCAATGGCAAGGAAACAGCAAGTTACATGAGACTCTGCCTCACGGACCCTTGGCCAAAAGTCAGAGAGCCACAGTTTGTTCTGCGGGAAGTTGAAGCTGGGAGATGCACACAAGAGCAGCCCCTGTAGACCAGCCAGGGGATCCATGTGGGACTTCCACACTCTCCCAACAGTCCTGGTATTTGCAGTTAAATGACTGTTAGTCAGGAATTGTGGCTCCAATATGCAAAATCCTTTGGCCAAAGCAGAAAACAGCAGCTAAACATCAAACGAATGAGTGTCTGGGTTAAGAGTGTAAACACAGCACATACTTTAAATGTCAGTAATAAACCATAGTCCCGTAGTGGGGTACCCATTTGGTACCCACACTAGTTTAATTTGACTTTTTCTTGGCAATATCAAGTAGGTATGTTGATTGAATAGATAGAATGGAATAGTCTTTGCACTTTTTGGATTTCACAGGAGAAAAACTTTGAACTGCTTATTTCTAGTCCATTTGTTTAATAATTTATTTTTATTACCACCTTTCTTTGTACTCATGGACTTGAATAGCTATTGGTTGGTTTAGGTGAACTAATGGTCTAATAGGTCAGAGGATCAGAGACCTTCTGAAGGGCTAAGACCACCCACTCCTCTCCTTTCAGACCTCACTAACTTAAAAAAGCTATATTTCTTCAAGTTTTAGAAGGCACTTTTCACAACACCCAAAGCCAGGAAGATCCTCCTTCTATTGATGCATTTTATATTAAAAATCCATTGAGAAATCCTGAAAAACTTTAAACATTCAAATATTTTTTCTGTTGTTAACTCTGATATGTGCTGAATATATTATTTTGAGTTTGTTAACATAAATAGATAAGAGAAATAGAGAAAATATCCCTTTGATCCCACACCAGTATATTCCAAATGCTATGCAAGTTAAATTCAACTCTTACACAGAAAAATTCCTGCTGTTTAGTATGGAATGGATTCAGCCTAACATTGTAGTCTAGATTCTTCTCAAATAATTTTAGATACCTACCTGAGGTACCTATGGTAGTCCTAGAGAGTAAATCCGTCCTGTCATGTGGTGGTGTGTACATGTCTCTTTAGTAACTTCAGATATGAAAAAGTGATGCTTAAGATCCCAGATTTAGAGATTTAGAAAATGTACATTCATCCATGGAGGTAGGGCTGAATATCACATTTTTTTACTCTTCTTCTACTTTACATGCTACCTCACATTCAAAAGAAACCATAAGTGTCTCAAATACAATTCCTTGTGTTACAAATGTCCCAGCTGCCAAAAGGATGCATCATTTTGATGGAGGGGAAATGATTCGCTCAGCCATGAAGAAGAGAGGAAGAGAAGCAGTGGCCTTGAGACAGGATGTGGGAAACCTATGACAAAGTTTTTAAATTCTTGATTTCGAGGGTCAGACATGCCCAGTGTCACAAAAGCCTTCACTTGGTTGCCTCCCTTTGAATATTAAATCCCAAATATTTGACATTGAGAGTCTACAGGAATCACAACCGCACAAGGCATACTGTTTCTTTGGCAGAGCAATAGCCTAGCTACATTTAGCCTTACCCGCATCCATTTGTTTAAGTTATAAAACCAAAAATATTTCAGTATTCTTGGGACTGTGCCTAGCTACTTGAATCTTTGCAATTCAATTTAGTAATAAATAAAAAATAAAAAAAAGAAATTTACTGGAGGAAAAGAGAAGCGCATGCAAGTGTGACTTAAGATTACAGGTGCAGGTAAGTTTTAGTCCATCATATATTTAGATTTTTTCAGTGGAAATGGATAGAAAAAAGTAGCTTTGAATTCTGTATTTAAAGTGTTCCCTGAGGTATCAGTAGACCACAGCAGTTTTGCTTCTGGAGTATTTGCCCTTCCCTTCCCTTCCCTTCCCTTCCCTTCCCTTCCCTTCCCTTCCCTTCCCTTCCCTTCCCTTCCCTTCCCTTCCCTTCCCTTCCCTTCCCTTCCCTTCCCTTCCCTTCCCTTCCCTTCCCTTCCCTTCCCTTCCCTTCCCTTCCCTTCCCTTCCCTTCCCTTCCCTTCCCTTCCCTTCCCTTCCCTTCCCTTCCCTTCCCTTCCCGTGGAGCAATGCAGGCAGTTGTTAGCAGCCCGAGAATGGCTTAGAAAATCAGACTCGGGGAACAGATAACTGCAAAAGCAAGAAGGGGAGGTTTCCTAACTTCCACACTGAATAACAAACATCACCACTTGAAATAAATCACTTGATTGCGGTATCATATGGTGTTTTATACCTTTTTTAGTCAGACATTATTACTCATAAACTAAATAATATGATCATTTTTTAAGAGCTGAGATCATGCCTAGAAATAAGTCCAAACATGACTAGACATTGTAATTTATTTTTTTCAACGTTTTCACTAGCCAAGAGCCAACATCTGTATTTGAAGTGGGAAGGATTTTAGAGAAGATGGGCTGTTTCTGAAGGCACCGAGGTGGCGTTTCCAGAGCGCTGCTGCCATTAAGCACGGGGTAGTGACAGTCTGCTATCAGGAGCGCTCGTCAGGCTGTGCCAGGCCTTTCAGTGTGAAGTACTGATAGGGGTACGGGAACTTTGTAGCTCAATTTTATAAAAGGGAAAACAAACCAACCCAAACAGAGCTACCTGGTGACTTGGAGATGAGGAAAATTCTTCACAGTTCACTTTTGGGGCCCGTAGGCCTCTCGGTGCTCTGGATCTGCGCTGCAGACAGCACCCCTCAGGCTCACTAACCCGAAGCGCAGTTGAGGTCTGGGTCATTTGTATGCCACTGAAACACTTTTGTGGTGCTCTCCAGTGGCTGCTGTTAAGAAATATTTAGGCCTCCTGTTCCCTCTGCCTGGTACTGCTGGGTTTGAACCGAAGTGGACTTGTGAGCGCACATCCAGGGGGACTGGAGCTGGTCCAGCACCAGGTCTAGAGCAATCGTAACTCAGCCCTGGCTTTTCCAATAAGTGTTTATAATCGCTTTTAATTATGTGCATGAGAAATAACTAATTATGAAAGTGCATACCTTTCCTCCCCCAAGAAAATGTACCATAATTATTGTGCTTATTAGATTTTGTAGCTGATGTAACTATTGTTAACAGAAAAGGTACTAAACATAGAAAATATTATTTCCTTCTCCCAAGTGTTTAGTATAACAATATAAGCATTGACCGTTGTGTACTTTGGTATTATTTTCCTTTCCTGCTTATAGTCCCTTCTCATGTTTCTCCATCATTTTAGGCCCCTAATAGGGATAGGATGAACCCATTGATGTCGGCACATGGAGGCCTGCTAGTAGCATGCCTTTGGTTTTAGTCTCCTAGCAGCAGCCATTCATGTTATGTGGGCTTTCTTTTTTGGGCATTGCCCACCCCTGAAACTGACTTCAGGCATTTTTCACTGCCTGTTCTGCATGAATAGCCACAGGCCTCTTGCCAATTGTCCCCCCTTCTTGAAAGCCAGCCTCAGCCAAAGGCCTTTTCAAGTGTGATCCCAGAGTGCCACACAGGCTTTCAGGGTATTGTTGTTGAGATGAGGGCCCTGCACTGGAAAGTGGGGTCAGAAGAGAAAGCACAATAAGGGGTGATGGAGGCTTCATGCAGTCCTCAGATGCTGGCCTGTTTATTAATTTACAAAACTAATGTCACTGTCTTTAGAGAAGAGATTGAGTGAAAAAGATGCCCTTTGAAGAGGAGAACTGCTTTTGATGCATAACCAAAACATTGGTCGCCTTATTAAATTGATTTTATGGAAGCAAGTACAGCTAATAAAAGTTCAGAAACACCAATAAAGTATTGAAGGTCTGGATTCAGTGTTTTCTTTTTTTCCTCATCAGCTCAGACACAATTCATATTAATGGGTTTTACAAGTTGTCCTTGGGCAAAAGATCTTTCCATATAATGGCTGCAAATATCTGGTTTCCCTTATGCATGTCACAGAAACCGTTAGTCAAGACAGTGCAATAATGCAAGCTCTTTAACAGAACTCCTCCTCATACATAAGGTAATGAAATATTCATGCACATTTTTTTATCTTTTGGTGTTTGGGGAGGAACTGAAAAAGTAAGGCTCTATGGATCTTGAATATAATATAAACAAATGGCTTGCCTTATCACAGGTTTCAGAGCTAGGTTTGAATGCTACTCTTGCAGTCACTGCTGGTGCAGATTAGGTGATCTAGGCAAGCAGTTCTCTGCTTTGCCAGTTCCTATAACATTAGATGGAGCTTGTTGTCTAGTAGTACATCAAGTTTACATTACAGCTCTTAATCTGAGAGCTGCCTTGGGAAGAAATGCAGCTCTTCTGCATCTTCCCTACTCCCTATTTCCCTACTGCATCTTCTGCAGCTTCCCTGCTCTTCCTCTTTCCCATATCTGGTTAAGAAAGAGGTTTACTCTATCCCTTCATAGCCACATGCATGGTGGTTTTACTTTGCTGACCACCTGCCACTTCAGACTGCTAGCTCCTTTCCATTGCTCTCCTACCAGTGAACAAAAAGACAGAGAGATTGCTCTTTGCATCTCAGGTCAGCTCACAAAGCAGTCTGTCATACAGAGTTGAATCTTGTTCTCTTATTGCCCTGTTACCAAACCAGGACAAGTGTCTTTATCTGCAAATGGCTTATCGCTTCCACGAGTGCTTGTTGTCAGGAACGCCTGGAGATATGTGATGACTATCATTGTGGATGCTACTTAGGATTGAATTTAGGGACCTCCAAAGCCACAAGTCTGAAACTCTACAGCTGGAACTAAAGATGACTGTCATTAGATTCGTATCCTTTGTATGCTGAATGCAGAAGGAAGGCATTCCAGTCTGACCAGTGGGTTACAGATGCAAGATTAGGAGTCAGTTTTAAACATGTGGCCATAAATGTGTGATTGAATTTTAAGTGCTTTCAATTAATGTAGATCAAAAGAGACTTTTGTAGTTGGACAGACTTTCAAAAGTACCAGACTTTAAGCATAAATCTGTCCAGTCTTCCTTTGTTTTTCATAACTTGTCTTGCCATGTTTGTTAATTATGGAAGGCATTTAGGACTTGCTCTGTCTTATCCAGTTTCTTCTCTTCTTCAGTGCTCCAGCAGTGAAGTCAGCAGTTTTACAATCCACTGCCTTGAACCTTGAAAGTCATTTATGGACGGCAAGTGGGTGTAAATTGCTAATGGTAGCATTTTAAGTCTACTCTGTATGCAAGGCAATGCAGATTGATCCATGGAAGAGAAATAGTCATAACGTAGTCACCCTCCTGGTAGCAGAAAATAATTTAAAAGATTATCATCCTTCCTTTAAATGATAATGCGGAACAAATAGGTTTATGATGAGGAAGGCTCTTGCCTGAAAGCAAATACCACTATATCACCCAGTACAGTAAACATTGGTAATTTTAATGATATGTTTGATTCAGTTTTCAACTATGCCACAGACAGTACGGTTCACTGATCCACACAGCTTCGGTATTAGTCTCCATTAATCTCTCAAATACTTATGCTCCTATTTGGTTATAAATGTAAATGTTTGACATCACACAAGTGTTTTTTTTACTCAAGCAGAACACTGAATTACCAATTTGTGGATCTATTGGTAGCTGATTCTCTACAAATACCTTTTGTTTGGGAAAGAGACAGTAGATTTTCAAACACAGAATTCTATGAAGAATAAGCAGACTGATTAGTGAATACTTTTGTGGTTTGGTATTTTGTATTTTGTATTAGCAAATATCTATAAATAAATAAAGAGTTGTGAAGGGCTTTTGCATATATCATCCTCTAATTAAAATTGGCTGATTTGAAAATGGCTTCTTGAATAAAGTTTAACAAGTCAGATTATGCATCTTACGGTTTCATTAGGAGTCTGAAAGTCAGGGTAGGTAAACAGCCAAATATCTTCATGTAACAGTAAGTCGTATTTTTCTCCTGTTAGCAAAGAATCAGTTGCTAAACTTACACTGCTTCAATCAAGGCTGAAAGCTACTAACTGCATCTGAAAGTTTTCTATGAAACATAGCATCTTTGCAGAAAAGTCTATCTTGAATGAGGCAATAGGCGTGGAACAGCTCCGCAGCCTGTGGTGAGAAACCCATCACTCTCAACCAATTTGGGACTTGCCTGCACAAGACCCATTTATTTTGGCTTTGGGTGGAGGATTTGTCCTCCGTATATAAACAACCACAGATAATAGGATGTCAATAGACATATTTCAATATTTACCTTTTAAAAATTAATCAAACTAACCGCAGTAAAAATACTAAGATAGAAATATGGCAAGCTTCTCATGAATTGTTTTCCCTTTCCTTCCTTACGAACACCAATAAGCAGTCAGAGTGCCCATGAAAGTTGTTCTGGCAAACTTGGCACTCTCATGGCAGAAATAAGCAGTCATGACCAGGTCAAGAAAATCCCCATTGTGGGGAAAGGTTTTATGATGGCCTGAAGGCAGTGATGGATAAAAAAAAAAAAAGTGTCTGATAAAGATAAGGGTGTGAGTAATTCTCAAAAGAGGTTCAGCATTTTGGGTGAGACAACAAGCTAAACAGATTGTCTAAGGTTCTCTGAGCCTCACTGAGGTAAAACTCAAGCAACAATTTTATGAGAACAAGGCTTCACATGACATTTCAAACTTCTGCTTCTGGTTCATTTTAAAAAAATAAATAAAACAGAAGTAAGAGAATGAAATACATTATTTTAAAGAGAAGTTGATGCAACAAGCTTTATAGTTGTTAACAGTTTTAATTTGGTTATCTTTGACCATAGGTGTGATTCTGGACTATTTTATTCTCAATTTAAACCAGTATCTTTTCTCCAAATAGTGGGGTTGTGTGTGTGAATTTATTTATTTATTTATTTTGATCCCAGAAAATACCTATATCAAATCCCAAAGCAGTACTAGCAGTGGGGCTAGTACTAAATGGGGTTAGTAGTGCAAATTTCCATACCTCCCCCCCTGCCTTTTTTTTTTTTTTTTTTTTTTTTCAGTTTGGAGTTCTTTTTCTTCCTTCATGCAGCTATTTATCATCTGAAGGAAAAGGAGAGAACGGGCAAGTTTAAATGATTTTTAGGAAAAAAATAATCAAACCTGTCTTTCTTAATCAGATACTGTTTTCATTTCATCCCACAAAATAGATAAACTGCCAGAGAAAATTAGGTTAGTGCAGTAGGAGGGACATTGTGCTATCTTTAGGATAGAGGTTTAGAACAAAATGGTCAAGCTATGAGGGATGGATGCTGGTGGTATTTTGTAATGGGAAGAATACAGTCTTGCTGAATTAGGTTTTAGAGATCACATGAAATCCTTCTGCAACATACTCCAAGGATGCTATTTAGCGTATCTTAATTTAAGGCTATATTATCCTTGGTGTAATGAATGTGAAATCTCCCATGAAAGGGGAATGTCCAGATCATATCACTACACATAGTCTTGGTGGCAGGTAGGAAGTAGTTACTGTAGCTATTGTAGATAATCTGGCATCAGACTGCGATATTTTAAACTGCTTGTAGCATTTGTCTGTCTTTCTGTCTTTTTTCAGCATTTTTAGAAACGTTTATCCTTTTAGCACATGACTTTTGGAAAGACTCAGCTTCCCAGTAAAGCTAAGGAGGTAGATGGATTTTTGGAGGGCAGCCTGGTTCAGTATCTTGTAGTGGGAGTTCACAGATATAGACTGGTCCGTAAAATCTGGCCCTCATTTAGTTGCCCAAATGACAGCTGTGCTATTTTAAAGTCTTTACCTCAACTGTAATGGCTGGGAGCCTGAAAAAAATCTTAATTCTGCTTTTGAATCACTTTAATCTGCATCCCTGCTTCTACTTATGGGAGTCATTTACTGACTCCTGCCTGATTCCTTCTGTCTGTCTTATTCACACTGAAGGAGCTCCTGAGCATGGATCTGCAGATAGGCTGGGGCAGAGTTTTGTTACCTCAGAGTCTCTCATGTATGAACTGATTTCTCCTGTCATTGCTTCAGCAGCAAGCTTCTTCAGCTCATAGAGACTTTGTTTTCTGTTTTTGCTTTTGCAGAGTAGTCCGAAATGATCAGAAGATCCATGGGAATAGAAGCGTTCAGAAGGAAGCAGGTATGGTTTCAATTAGTATTCTGCTTTATCGGAGTCAAAATGTTTCACAGAAATACGCTAATTTCGACAGGATTCAGACATTAAAGTTTAGGTTTGGTTCTGACCAGGGAGAAATAGTTACCTACCATAAAAACTTGTGTTTGTGTTTTTTAAGAGAATACAAATTATTTTTGAAATTATTTTTAATTTTATTTTGTTTTTATTGCAAAACAAAAAAACAACATCAGGGATTCAGAACCTGTACAGAAGCAAATTTGTCATTTACTGGCTATTGCTTTGACAATTATGAACATGAAAACCAAAGAATCTGTCTCATTACCATGGTATTATTGCTCTCTTCCTAGTTCTTCTACTCTGGAAGCGTGACTGATCTGTAAAGATTTAAATGGTAATAAAGTGTTAGGAATAGGATTTCTGTGTGGTCCCTGTGCCAGCATCGGAGAAAAGATCCAATGCAGCTAATCTGTTCACATTTAATGAATATCCTGCTGACTTTTAAGGGAGCTGGGTGCCTGACTACCCTCTGAGACTTTAAAAATCTCCTCCTATTTTAGTAGGACTTTGTCAGGAAACCAGATCGAGCGAGTCCATACAGAAAATGCCATTGCTGTTCCTACAGGTTTCCACAAGACATTTGACCCCTCCCCTCCCTTTCTTCCTTCTTTTTATACCTCTCTGGAATGCAGATATTTTGGTTAATTTTCTCCAGCTGTCACAGAGTCTCTCAGAAAATGACCTCGCAGAGTGACCACTTCCCTTAGTCCTTGACTTAAGTAGATTTTTTTTTTTTTCGGAGCTTTCACCACACCATCCACATCACTGTCTGGTGTCTTTCATGAGTCAGGAAAAAACAGAAAGGAAAAAAAAATACCCTTTATAAAAGAGGAACCAAACCAGATCAGTTTGAATCAGTTTTATCAGTTTTTGTTGCTATTTCAAATCAGTTTGTGTAGCAGAAAGTTAGCATTACTCATTCCCACCAAAGTGTGGGGAAATATTAGCATTTGGATACCTTCCTTATAAGATTGTTTTTTAGCACGCAATTAGTTGATTCATTTAGTAATGACAGCAGTCTCAGCAAATTTGAGAATCAGACTTCTTTATTCTTTTGTTCTTTTAAATATGCTATCCAGAGGGGAAATTTTTATTGCAGAAACTACGTTTCAAGTTTAGTTTTCTGAAATAACACGGTGAAAAAAAAATCAACAAAACATGGTGTGATAGATATCTATGGTTTATGAAATATAGAAATGAAACGCAGATACCTCAAAATCTAATGGTTTATTAAGTACCATGATAAAGAGGACATAAGTGACGTGAAAAAATCGTGACGCATTTATAGTTGTCTTCCCTCACTCCTGAGAGAAATGATGTTTTATCCTCTGTTTTATTCTTGCAAGGAATTTGAAGTTAATGGGCTATTCATAAATGTAATGTTAAGAATGTGCATCAGTCTTTGCAGAATCAGGGCCTCCCATTTCTTCAGGAAAAGGAAAATGCAGGGCCCCTGCATTTTCATTCTCAAATTCAAGTTCTGTGGTTCTCAAAAAGGGACTAAAGGTTTAGTTTGCTGTACATCTTTTTCCTCAGCCTTTTTGTAGTACCTCTTGTTAACATATCTTTCCTCTTCCTCTGAGTGCTTTTTGTACTTAGCATGAGTGGGTGGTTAGTAAGGCTTGTAGAATCCCAAGGATTTCTAACTATAAGTTTTCCCCAAAGGCGTTCTTTACTTCTTCATGCTTTGATACTTTTTTTTTTTTTTTTTTTTTTTTTTACTTTGAGTTTATCCTGTCTGCTGTCATGAGTTTTAAGTATCTGAATGAAAAGAAAAGAAGGATGGAGACTGCAACTAAACTGCAATCTTTACTATACCAGCAAATGAAATTTCTGTGCTCTCTCTAAAGGCCATGTTTACATCTGTTACGTCTGGGAGAAAGTACTTCATTCCCCTGCTGTTTGAAAGTGATACAGAGCAATTCCACATTGTAGTAACTTTTGATATTCTATATCTTATGTTTTGAATGAGTATCCCAAAATCTTGCCATTTTCTATAGCTGTTTGAGAAGTCTCCTCCAGGGAATTTTAATGAACATGTTCTTTTTGAGTGTCTCTGTGTTATATGAATGCTATCTTGAGACCGTTCAAGGTGATCACTTAGCTGTCATTCATTTCTCTAATATTCCAAAGTTAGTGTCACCAGAGCTTTCTGTAAGATATACTTTGTATATTTTTTTTCTTTAATTTAATGCTTTACTATACTTTAATGCTTTACTTTAATGCTTTACTTTAATGCCTTACTTTAATTTTAGGATTTAGGGATTGATTACTCGTTCCAATCTCTAGCAACTTAAGCATTTTAGAAAGAAATTGAAACAAAGTTTTATTGGTTTGTGGTGTCAAATGGGCTCTCTGGTATAAATATAGGCCTAACAAAGCCAGGTTCTAAAATCCGACTACTCTTGTGCAGTGACAAGACTTTGGGGTTTTCTGCCCCATACTCAGAGTAAATGCATGGCAGCGTAATGAGTTTGCATACTTGAAACAGCAGACCTGAGGTGGAAGCGGCTGAGAGTGGGTTGTTGAAGTCATTATGGCATGGGCCTGGTGCATAGCCTCATGGAGATGGGCTGAATGGAGCTGGGGCTGCAAAATATTTGATCATTGCTCAAAGGCAATCGCAAAGGGACTGAGTTAGTGTTGACAGTAAGGAAAATTGAGGTGTAATTGTTGATTACTTGTTTTTATCCTATTGATGGTTCTAGGGTTTGCATGCAGTCTATAAATCCTTGCTCTCTATATATGTCTGTGGCTATACATTTTAAGGATGTCTCAACTTTAAATGGGATCGTTCTGGTTTATGATGGGGCTATACCTTTCTTCTCCTCATAGCCATAGACCACAGTAATGGATGGGAAAAGTAGCTTTGTTCATTAACACACCCAGCTGGATCACAGACAGCTAGTTAAATAAGCTTACCAGCTGATGTGCGACTTTGGCACTGTTACTCAGGTTCGGTGTGTGGTCAAATGGGCTGTTTCAGCTGCTGATGATTCAGGTTCCTGTCTATTCCAACCACTTCTCCTCATTCATTCCCTTAACCCCACAGCTGGAACCAGATTCTGCCAAACGATGTGGCAAATCTGAGGAAGCAGAAGGAAGAGGGATGGTGATACCATCGCTGCAAACATGTGGAGGGTCATAAACACTTAGCTGGAATTAGCCATGGCTTAAGCAGCGTGTTCAACTCTGCCCTTAGAGACACTCGGTCATACACCGATCACACTTGCTGGAGATGCCATCTTAGCTGGGGTTGTAAAGGCACATGCTTCTGGATCAACACCATCAAGTTGTGACCTTGCTGCCACTTGGAAAGTGGAAATACACGTATTGACTACAGTGTAACTTGGGAATAAGAGAGAAAGGAGATGCTTTAAAACTGCACGCAGCGTTCCTCCACTTGCATGTCTACTGCATAGGCTTGACTTGATGAACAATCCCATTTATTTCAGTGGAAATTCTTTCAGCATAAGCTTTGGCTGAGGTGAATAAAAATGATGGCATCTTTTCCTAAATTATTCCTTTTTGCATGAGCTGATTTTTTACAGCTAAAACCTTCGGAATTCAAGAACTATGAAAAGCATGTTTTCTGAGTCCTTTTAGCCTTAATCACAGAAGTAACGGAGAGTATTCCTAATGGCATGATGGTCTTATGTTAATGCCCTGTTACAAATACTTGCTTATCCAGGATGCAAAATACTGCAAAATATTAATAATTTTAATAATATGGATGATAGATATAATAGCTATTTTCTTGGAACTAGTATCCATAAGATATTATGGCTCAGAATTACTTTACCTCTCAAAGAAAGGCACACAATTTCCATCTTGCGATTTTTTTTTAATCAGTCAATATAGAAAAGAGTGATCTTGGTAAATTGTTTAACCTAGAAGGTGAGTATCATACCTCTTGTGTTTATAAAATGAAAAAGGGTTGTTTGTAGTGGCTGTGCACATACAATTGCATAAACATCTCCCTATTAATTTAGATAAATTCTTTGCATAGGATATTTCAAACTCTAGAAATTAAAAGAGGAAAAGAGGGGATGAAGAAGAGAATGAATACCATATTCCAACTGATAAGTGTTTCCTCACATGTATATGATTCAGGAAAAGACTTCAGCATATGTTTAACTTTAAGCATGTGCTCAGGTCTCACTGGATTTAAACATGCACTGATCGAGGATGCTTTCTTAAATAGAAGCAATATGTTGTCCCAGTGAAGTCAACTTGATTTGCCAACTGCTCAGATCCCCCTCGTGTGTGCAGTTGGTTCTTCAGAGCAGCTCCCGCCTCCAAAATGAATTTTGCTCTTAGTGGTACGAAGTGCAGTCTGTTCAGTGACAAAGTTTTCTTCCTATCAAAATAAACAAATGTAGCATAATGGGGCTGCAGTCTTCTTTTGTAGACTATGGGAAAATAATAAATCTTTTGCTATGGCATTTTTTGTGCTATCCCTTTTTGCCTGTCTTTTCCATGTGACCATTGTCTCTAAGGCCAAGTAGTTCTGGCTGCACAAATACAAGAGAAGTTGCTTTATTATGGAGGGGGAGAATAAAAGGTGTTGAGTGTGACTAGGTCATATTCTTGTCAGTCTCCTGTATTTAGACTGCTTTCAGCTTAGTTTTTGGTGACAAACTGCACAGCTGTAATGCCTTACATTTACCAGCCTGCATATATGAAAGATGTGTAATGTTAACTAAGCCCTTTCCCGTCCCTCTTGGAAGACCACCCTGCCTGCAAAATCTCCAGAGGAAAACACGGCATGTCCTGATCAGAAACTGCCTTTGTTGGCAGAAATACAGTATGTTGCATTAACCAAAACAGCATTTTAAAAAACATTTTTGATGGTGGCTGCTTTTTATTTAAATATTCATTTTGCTTGTGTAAACGGATCTCATTTGGTCTTTACATCCCGACATCACAGGAGTATCTGAAAGCCTTGTTTACATTTAGCAGTGGAAATTGTTTCAAGCCTTGCACAAAACCTTCAAAACCTGATACACTCAGAGCAGAAAAAGGACTGGATTCTCCTCAGCAGTCCCCCAAACAGCAGTTTTCTCTGGGATGACCTTTCTGCTGATGAAAGGTATCTAATCTTTCCTCCCCACTGACAGTGCAGTTTTTCTGCTGGGTGGGAGCCGGCATGCTGGCAGTAGGAACCCAGAGCTGCAGGATTCACCATACGGGTAGCTCTGTCCATGGCGCAGTGCTCAAATCCTTTGGCGTTGGTGTGGTGGTTACGCTGGTGACCATTTGTGGCTTGTATTGAGTAAATGTCATTTTCAAAACTTGTTCTGCTTCTCTATTATTGGTTTCTCTGGGCATTCACTTGTTGTTCTGTATTCCCCAGCTCCCTGACTGTGCATTTATCAATACATGGCATTTGTTTTCTGAGTGGTAAGCGGGGCAGCTCTGGACAGCTGCAATTGCCATATAAATAGTAATAATCAAATTGTGCTGAACACAGCCATTTACTTACCAGCTGTGAGCACGGGAAAAGCTGGGATTGTAGCAACAACATTTCAGCTCTAATTGTACATGTAAAGGGACAGCCTGGAATAATTGACTCCAGGGGGAGTTGCTATAAATTCACAGTGGCACAACTGCATTTTGAACTTGGTCCCAGGATACTCGTACCTGAACCACCAATACGGTCTGAGGACATAACAGACATGGCTAAACACTATCCTTCTTATTCCTTCCTGAATCATGGGTATGAAGCTTCTTGCTTCAACTGTTACTCTTTGTACATGTCAGCACAACCTAAAATACCCTAGACCATCTACTTGGTTTTGCAAGGTACAAGGTTTGTAGAATTAAACCCTTCTCTCTAACACCATTTCAGCAGCGTAACCTCATCCCAACAAATAAGACAACTCCTGATTTACCTCAGAATAACCTCAGGGGCAGTTGGCTAATCTCAGGGTGCTGGGTTGCATCTAGGAAACTATAGCTTGCGATAGTGCTTTCGGACTGGTGATTTACAGATGGCCCTACCACTCACAAAGGTCTGAACCATAAACCTAGTGGTGACAATGAACCACTTCTTTTCTGTGTCCTGGTTTTCCCAAGTGTGAGATGGTTGTAATTATGTTAATTTACCTGTCTTGTAATTATGTTAATTTACCTACTGTGACAAGAAAATTGCTGAGGGCCTATAAAGGGGTATCAAATTTGTGGTTCTGGATGTGAAGTCTCTAGGTTTAGACTTTTTCAGGTCCCAGGCAAAATGCCTATCTTTTCCAGTCCACCAGTCAGTCCTTCATTCCAGAGGACATAAAGTAGGAACCATCCTACATCAAAATCTTGGCCTTGTTTTATGCATGTGTCTAGTTATTCGTCCCACTCTGACCATACTGAGAGGTAGCACTCTCAACTCTCTAATCTCAAAAGTTTTCTGCAAGAAAGGTAAATATTACCGTCTGCATTTTGCAGATGGAAAAACAGAACAAAGAGGTTAAATGGCACAGTCTAATATTAGACAGAGATAACAAGCATGGGAACAATGCATATGGCCAGCAACTGTAGGCTCACTGTTCAGGATCACAGTGGAAAATCAGCTGAAGGTTGGACTCTGCATGTGCATCTAGAAGTGTCTGCTTTCCTGTGGATCTCCTTATAATGCGATGTATGTACTCACAAAGCCAGGTGCAGATGTCATTATGGAAATAATATTATGGAGCTTTATCAGAACATATTTTCCAGTCTGGTACGAATCCACTCAAATGTCCATGGAATAATACCCCCAACTTTTTTTCTTATTGTATGTCATCTCCCACTCTTCCTGTGAGATTTAGGACCAGTTTCTGGATGTATAAAGGAAGCAGCTGGCATCCTAACTCTACCCTTCCATTGACTTCTGTCTTCAGTGGGAATGGAAGGACCAAATTCTGCCAAGTTTCTTCATATTTCTCAGGTCTGTGGGGGTTTGGGACTTTTTTTTAAGTGATGATGATGATTTTCAGATAGTCTTATGGATCATCTTCATGCCTTTGTGCAAAATACAAGTGATTTTTTTCCATTTGAAAGCAACTGTATGCATTTTTAAAATTTATTTCCTGTGTTAATTGCATGTTTCCAATGAAGCTAAAGAGAGAGACAGTGAGTGCTGAGAAGGCTTTCATTCATTTACTGTATTTGGAATATAGGAGGAATAAAACTTCATTAGCATAGAAGTCAGTTAGGTCCCGTACTTTTAGCCCCCAAAGGTCTTCCTGTTTCCTTGTGTTTTGATAATACGTCTGACACATTGCTAAATTGCTGGGAAAGTTAGGAATAACATTAATTTAACAAGAGAGTTAGACTGAAAATATGCTGTAGAGCTGGATGGCTGCTTTTGCTTCTTTTCTAACTGCTTGGCATTCCTGATGCTGGGTCTTGGTTTCTGTAGCCATGCAGCATATGAATCAGAGAGAACCCACCCTGTGCTTTGGCATAACTCTTAAAGCACTGACAGTTCCTCTTTCTTCAGCAGTAATTAAACAAGTAAAAACTGGTTACTTTGGTTAGCAGATATAAATGTGGAAAATATTCACAAATACATATCACTGGGCGTGTGTGTCTAAGGAATCTGGATGAGCTGTGGTTGGACTCTCCTTTCCCACATACTTACAACAAAGGTGCTTTATCCAACAAAGCAATCTGGCCAAGGTCTTTTATTTCAACTAATTCATGTTCTCTTTTTATTTGTAAGGCTTGAAGGTTTGCTGATAGAGCAGTTCAATGCAACCCTTAGCGATAGGAGGCACTGTTGGGGATAGGACTCAGCAAGAGGAAAAGTCAGTTAAAAGCAGGATGAGACATTCTCACGGAACTAAGGGCCAGCCTGTCCTTACATTTTTGTACTGATTTCTCTCTTCCAGTTAGCTGCACAATTAAAGAGTGGGTTAACACAGCTCTTAGTTTGGAAACAATTAGTAGACCAAAAAGGTACCTCTTATGAGAATAAATTCTCCAGTAAATAACCTGTAAATAACCTGGCGTCGATGTGCTCATTGTGGGACTGAAGGGGTTGTATTGCTCTGACTGCAGGGGCAGACAGATGTAGAAGCAGAGCAAAAATGAATGCAGGCAAACCTAAATGATTGTTTAAATAACCACATCTTCTGCGAAGGAAGTATGAGCTAATGATAAAGCATTAGTGGTGTTTCAAGAACAGTGTGTTTAATTACAACTTTCTTTCAGGCTCCATTTATGGCCATAGGCTGAAGAAAAGCACTGCCCTTGCCTCAGTGACCCCTTTGTAAAATGGGAATAATCAAACCAGAGTTTACAAATCCAGAAAAATCCTTTGTGATCACCTTCATTACCTGCTCCGTACTGCAGGCTACAGAACTTCCTTGGATTAACTCCTGTCAGAACTAACATAGATATTTAGGAAAAATGTACTAGTCTGCTTTTAACATTTCTGCTAAAACACTTGGTGAGTTGACCCATATTTCAAATGGTAATGTCAGCATAACACAGATCTGAAGGAGGAAGGCTAAGATCCTTATAGGATATTATCAGAGCAGACAATACTGAGGTAAGGAGGAGGCAAGGCCCAATACTTCACAGCTGAAGTGCAGGCTGCACTGTTTCTTTTCCCCTTACCTTCTTTTTGTTAAGTTGAAAATGCTGTTTCCTCACTTTGCATTTCTCGGTTTGTCTTGTGGCTCTTCCTAATGCGTAGTTTTCAAAACCCTTTGAACAGTGAACACCAAAAGTGAACTTCTTTTCATGGTACCTTGGTGAAGATGAATTCATTGGGGGTGAAATGTTTGTAGGGGTCATGAAATAGAGATTCTGATTTCTTGTTTCTATTTTTCTTTCATAGTCTTTGATCTTTACGAAACTAAGGCTGAAAATGATGCTAAGAATATTGACAGTAATTCCTGCAATTGACATGGCTGGAGTGAGGTTCTTAATTTCTTTATTTTTTCTTGCCTACTTACAAATCTTGTCCTCATGTGAAAACGAAGGGAACAAGAATATCACAGTAGTGCTCTCTGGGAGGGTATGTGGTGCAACTGGCACCTTATCAGTGCACAGGCTCTGGGGATCCTGCCTATTCCACAGCCAGAGGAAAGGAACGACAGAGGAGGTTGCTCAGCACATCACCAAGAATGGCTCTTTACACATCCTATGCAGTGATTCAAAAGTTACTTGAAATGAATAGGAGTTTCTTTGTTGGATTCAGCAGGTTCTAGACCTCATAGTCCTAGACCAAGTGAGGACGTTTTTGGTCTTCTTTATATTTAAGAAAATAGCTTCAGTTTATTCCTGAAAGCTATTTTATTTTCCTCAAATTACCCAATTCATATTCACCTCCCGCAGGGTTCTTTTTTCTCACTGCTATTTATTACACACAGAAGATTTGCCTCTCCTCTAATTTACCCCCGTGGTACAACTCTGCTAACTAGAGAGGAGAAATTCCAGCTTTATACCAAAATAAGCAAAAGAAGAATTGGTGCCAGATTTTATCTTTGGTGAGCAGCTTGCTTCTCTTTGCCTGGAATCATCCAGCAATACCACAACGCAGAGCTATAGTCAGACATCCAAATATAACAAATATTTCTGGGTTTGCATATTATGCTCTCCTGCTCTTCAGATTCAGGCCAGGAGGAAGAGGAGGATTATAAAAGAAAATGTACGCATGAATATTTTAACAATCTACTGTGTTAGGAAGGAAAAGATGTAAAGAGCAGATGACTGATTCATGGTGTTTCAGTTTAAAATATTGTGTAGCTCTTAAACGTTGCCTCGGTGTGGCCGGGGTGCTTACAATAAATACATTTCACACCAGATGTGGTCTCAAATGCACACGACTTCGAATTTTCCTGCACACAGTAACCGTCAGTTCTGGGAGCCTGAGGATCCCCAGGTTTCAAAAAGACCCTTCCTGTTGTAGCTCTCCTGCCCAAGGGGTGCCGGCAAAAGGAACATAAAGGCTGGGGAGGCTGCTGACCCCTAAAAATCTCAAGCTTCAAATAGGCTATGAAACATAGATGCCAGTGTTCTGCTTCCAGGCGCTGAATAATGCCTTTTGTTCCCAAACCACATGTCCTCGCACTGGGAGGAGCGGGCGCCATTAGAAGAGGTGATCTTCCATCGACCCCGTAACATGCAAGCTCAGCAGATGCAGAAGAGCCCATAGGACATTTTCTTTCTCGAATGGATAATGCATACATTGGTGATGTTGTTATAGGGTGCAAAAATTGAATGGGGCTTCTGATTCCAGCTGAAAAGATAACAACTGGCTACATGGTTGTCTCTGTTAAATCCCTACAAGTCATCAGGGCCAGATAGAAACAGATTTTATGATTTCTGTCATTTACCTGATGCCACACATATGCATGGTTTCTAAGAAGATTTAAAAGAAACGGCACTGAAGTTAAAAAAAAAAAAATACAGTGAATGAATTAGATGTGGATATCCAGTTATAGAAAGACGCTGAGTATACAGAAAGATTTTGAGTACATTAGTATCAGCAGAGTGTTTAGCCAAGAGTATATTACTTTTGGAACTGAAGCTGGAATTGTAGTTGAATGGGGAAAATAGGAAGCTGAGCTTGTGCACATGAATGGGCAGCTCCGATGAGACCTGTTAAGGAGCCTGTGTGGAGCTACTGCTGCAAATACAGGGCTCGTTATGTGCATCTGGGCAGACCTTATTTAAATGTTTGCGACGCAAGGATTAAATGGATAAAGGAGTATTATTTCATACTATTTAGAATATAAATACCACTTTTTCTCCCAGCAGGACTGAGACAGTCTGTGGCAGTGCCTCAATTAGCACCTTCTTTCCTAGGCTGTACCTGAACTGCAGTCAGATGTGTCACTGCAATATGAGCGGCGTTAGCTAGCGTGGCTATTGGTAGCAGGAAAGCTGCGACACCTTGGGCTTTGGGTAAGCTACACATGATATTGCCTACCTGAAACCATGAACAAATATTTGCCTGTTTGACGGCTGAAGCCTGCGGTACTCTGACCTCATCACTTTCAGTACTCAAACCTAGTTTACAGCTAGCCAGAGATACCTCCATGTGTAACAGTTGTGCCTTGCTGTCACTGAGAGCAGGTAGTCTGGAGACTTTGCATCATTCTGTGGCAAGAATCAAGTGAGGCTTTACTGCCTAGGTTCCAAAGAGGCAAACTTATGTTGCTGGATCTCTACAAAGTTATACAAATGGCAGGATTTAATCGTGTCTGAATGTAATTTTGGGTAACTAAGTAATTGACGTAATACTGGTCACAATATGTTGGCTGGTGAAGACCACAATAAACTGTGCGTGTCAGCTAATCATGATTAAACACTGATGAGGCCAGGCTAAAACTGCACTTAGCTGACATGTGCTGAATGCTATTTGTTCTTGTCTACACTGATTCACATTGCATTCAACGTGGCACAATATAGATAAGCCCTTTGGGGAGAGTGTAGCTCTGGTCAGGCCTCAGTGTTCCCTGACTGGCCAACAGCTGCTCCGAGGAGTTTTATAAAGGGACCACTTACCCATCCTTTGATGGAGAGATAAGCCACTGTAATGTAATTACAACCAAGGAGATGCGAGAGGGGAAAGAAAAAAATATGCCAATCATGAAGGGGGTACATGGAGAGCCTCAGATTCCTTCTAACCTAAACATTGTGGCAAGGAAAGAAGTCTTAATTAGGAAACGTGTAGGCATAGAACAGGAGCCCATCCTAAATGAATTGGGGTGTGATGAGCATAAAGAAAATGCTTTTTAAAAAGATCTTTGACTCCCACTGAGTGCTTGTTTCTTAGACTTCCTTGCCTAATAATGTCAGCATTTAAATGGCCCCAACTCCCAAATAACAAGGCTTTGAAGTTAACACCTCATTGAGGTATAGAGTTCATACGTTTGCTATTCCTATTATTTGGCCAGAAACCGTTTTCTGCATGGCTAGCTTAACAGGGCAACAGAATATTAAGTTGTATAGGGATTGAGAAAGCTATTCACACAAAGGAAAGAGCTACAGACTTCATGTATTTGAACAGAACCTGACAATTAAGAGAAAAGAGCAAAAGTCTGGGAAGTGCCCTGAATCACATAATTGCATGAAATTTTTTCATACCTGTGATATTTCCAGTGGCCAGGCACAAACACAAGGGGTTTTAGATTTGGGCTGTGTTAGGGAGATGTAGTTGTAATTAAGAGGTGAGAGGAGGTGGTTTTTGCATCCTGCTGAAGTTCTAAAGCTTTAAAAAGTAATCTGTTCTTTAGCGGGAAGAAAAAATCACAAGATTTGATTTTTTTATTATTATTATTTATTTATTTATTTTATTTTTCTGTTGTCACTGAAAAAGACAACAAAATGCTGGAAAATGATCTGGTGCAGGTTGAACCGTTTACTTAGCAGGTAGGCGATCCAGACTCAGGTCTTCCTCTGCTGTTTTCCAGCATTACAGCTGAATGCCTCAGCCAGCAGACTATCTGGTATGTCAGAGTCTCTTTCTTTTGGTTTTGGCCCCAGCACTGAGCATGGCTCTAAGAAAAACATCTTCAAACAAGACATTTTAAATATATACACCACTAAAATTGTTTTTCATTCACCTGCATTTTGACACAGTAATTGCCAGTTGTCTCTACTTCTGATAGTATGCTGTGGGAGAATAATTAGCAATGCCCCTAACAAGTTATTCTAAGTCATAGTTATCTGCATCGTAGAAAAGCCTAGAGCCTGCCATTAAAGAGAGGGCTCTTTGGTGCTTACTACCATGCGGTAGATGTTTTCTTACCCAGAAAAGTACATGAATAATCTAAACAGTGCAACCGAGAGTGTGGATGATGTTATTAGTCTCACTTTTACAGGTAGGGGACTGAGTGATAACATGATTTGACCAAGGCTGTGCAGGAAACTTTGCAGAGCTGGGATTAAATAAACTTGGCAGGGTGTCCCAGACTTTGACCACAAGTAAGGCCACCTGTCTCCTCTAAGTATGCTTTAAAGGGCATAAATTAGACATTAGAGTGATTACAGAAGTTGGAATGATTTAGAAAAGATCTGCTTGCTCCAGTGCCCACTGGAATTCCAGCATCTACTTTTTATTCCTATGGTATTTACAGCTCAGAAATTGCTGTCTGTAAAATCATCTGGTGTTCAGGATCTGAGAGATCTTTTGTCATTTGTGTCACTCTTTAACTGACTTAGCTAAGCTTATGCTTCAGTTTGCATTTCTGAATATAGGTATAAAAATATCTACCTCCTCCAGGCTTCAGTTAATGAAGGATTTCATCTTTGTTCCTGCCCAGTGTAATTGCTTTACATCTACACAACTGTAAATATCATCATGATTCAGTCCAATGTTTATAGCCCCTTATCCCATAGCAAAAGGCACATTAGATATTCATTTACAAGCAACTGGCATCCATGTTTAAATTAGACAATTATTATGGGTATGCAACCAGAAGAATCTTCTGTAAAAATATCTTTTTTACTCTGTGAGACCTCTTAGGGCTTGGAAAGCAGATTGAAGGCAATTTCATGTGTTTATATTAACTTGCTGCTAAGAATGAATCACAGTTTCCGCACAAATCCACTGAAGTGTTAATAGCATCTGTTCATTTTATGGAAAGTGATGGATTTAAAAATGGATGAATGGAGAAGAAAAACAGTCCCATCACCCTGGTGGTCCTGTGTCCAAACGGCATGTTGTGCTGAACAGTGATAAATTTTTATGCGGCTTCATTAAAGAAAAACCACCCTTTTGCATGTGCAGACCATCATCCCCTAAGCACTGGGTCCTTCTGCAATGTAAAATCACAACAACAAGGATTACTTTGAGAAACAAAAGGACTTGGATTTCTTTTACATTATGTTACACAGTGGTAGTTCAACAGGGCGGGTGGCTCAGGTATCTAAATGCTCTGTTCACTGCCTAAGTTGAAAATGGAGATTCTCAGAATCCCCATTCAGCTGCTGCCTGCCCTAAACTACCTAGACACCTCCATTTCTATGCATAAACCCCTCCCTTTAGCACAAAGTCTAATCGGCTGATTTTTAACCAGGGAAGTAGATTTATTTTAAATAGTGGTATGTAGTCTTGTTGTGATGGCATTTATTTAGGGGGGGAGAAGCCTGGAGTTCCAGTCCTTACACCACGGGACCAGGAAAGAACCAATTGTTGGATAAAATACAGAGGAAGTTACAGACCAAGAGAGATTCAGGATGTGATTTTGAATGGCAGCATGGACATATCTCTGATAGGAAGATGAAGTCTTCAGCCTCTCCGTCAGGTTCTGTGGGAAATACCTGACAGTGTCATGAGATGGGCTTGGGCTCAGAGCTCACAGTGCCAGTGGTAGCTCCCCGTGGCCTTGGTGTCCATTTTTGACTATCTGCTGCAGCTGTGATCATTTCCATTCCCAGGTGCAGTGGGAACTTCTGCCTTGGCTGGGACAGGGAAGTTGGAGAGTGGCAGCGATGTGTTGGCATGGGAGATGGAGCAAATTGTAGTAAAAACAGCAGCTTAGGACCCTTGCTCCAATAAATCTGTGGCTGGGTTTGAACAAACTGGAGTTAAAGGTAGGAATAAAGCCTGTGTTGGACATCCTGTGTCAGAGGCTTTCCTGTGCTGAGGATAACGCAGCCCTGATCCTAGCCCCTCTCTTGCGCAGGTTCTGCCTTCGTCTGACCACACGCTGAGCCAATTGAACTCACCACTCTTGCAGAAAACTGTGTTTTGATGGATCAGTTTTTCACAGGGTTAGTGAACTGAGTCTCTCACAGTCCGGTCAGATGAGCTCGAGCTGTCACAAGCAGCAGAAGGGAGGGACTGGACCAAGAAGGAAGTAAAGAGGAAAGAAAAAAGAGAAGAATCATCCCCTTTTGGCAGCAGGGATGCTTTAGATTAGCTCAGCCATATCATCTAACTGGACTGTGAGAGTAAACTCTGCTCTGTTTTCTGTTATTGCTTGCTTTATGCTTTGTTTGTTTTGGTTTTTGATAGGAAGAAATGTAGCTGTATATATTTGGGAGAGGGTTTCGGGCAAACATCCTGATCTGACATCTGTTCAATGCAGCTTGGATTGAGATTTTCAGACCCCTCCCTACCAAAAAGTTGGGTTTAAAGCGCTTCCCTGTCCAGCCCGTCACGTGAGCCAGCGGCCTCCCGGCTATGTCAGGAACACCCAGAGATGCTGAACTCAGCCTGGGCGCTGTGCAGGGCGCCCTGCTGGTGGCTTCTTCCCACGGTGCCAGCCCCTGCTCCGGGTCCCTTTGAGGAGTAGCTCTAGGTCCCATCGAAAACGAGGGCAAAGCCGGGAATCACATTCTCCTTTCCTGTGTTGCAGTCTGGTCTCTTAATTATTATTTCAGTTCTTCCTGCTCAGTATGAGGGTCCCTCCCCCCACCCCAAATTTAAGTGTGTATCTTCTGGATGTCAGCAGCAGAGGAGAATCATCTGCAGAAATTCAACCCTGGGACAGGAAAAAAAAAAAAAAGTCCTGTAAGCATCCATTCATATTTGACGATGAATTATCTTCAGCTGTGCTGTAACCTCACTTACATTTCCAGGACAACTGCTAGATGAATTTAAAGTTACAGGACAGTGCTCCTCTTAAGTACCCCTGCAAAATGTTGGGGTGCTGTCCAAAACATTATTTTGTTCACCAACAGAATGGCAGGGCAATAAAAAGGTTTGGCAACAGAGCCCTTGTGGGCTGCTGCAGAAACTGACTCTCTAGGTATAGCTGTCTGTGGGAATTCTGTATTTCCCTCATTTTCCCTCATTTCCCTGATGCCTGCCTAGTTCTGGGGAACATAAACTGGATTGTGAGTGGATTCCAATTTGCTGTTTGTGTCAGAAGATCAGACCCTGAAATAATTTGCTCCTGAGCTGTTAAGTTATAAACGTGGAAAGGTACCTAAGTGGGTAACCCAAAGAGGTGCGTATAGCAGAGGAACCCTGGCAGTGTTCTTGGCACCGAGGTGTGTGCCTCCGTCTCGATTTGAAACATTCATTCAGGAATAAAATCCTTGTCTGTTCTGATTTATCCAAAGCTTCTCTACTACCAGCATATGATTCTCTCTCCACGTTAAAGCTACCAAAAGCAGAAAACCAATCATCATATTTGCTGTGCTTCGAGAATTTCTTGACCAGTGCTCCATCAGCTATAAAACACCAACAACTGATAGTAATAATAATAACAGCGACAGCCAAATAACCCGAAGCACTGCAGGGACCTTACATGTGGTGGGTTTTGTGGAGAGAATTAACATGAAAGAGGGTTCAGGCTGGGGGGAAAGGTCAGGGCAGATAAACTCCTATGTTCTGATACATTTCCTTAAAGTGGGAAGCGCTTTAGAAAGCAAGGCTGTGGGAAGGAGCTGTCAGCAACGGGGTGGTCAGCGGTGTCAAGGGTGGTGGCCTATGTTTTTCTTCTGTTGCAGCCTTTCATCCTCCATCTGTCAAGCTCCATAATTTTCAAGGCAGACAGTCGATTTTTAATACAAACCTTTAACTTCCCAGGTCCGAAGTGCCCCTTTTATCTTGGAATAATATAAAAAACGGCAACAACTGCTTGGGAGATTGTTTAAAGCCGGTGATGCCACCCAGGTCTCCCCGGGGTGGCACCGGGCTGCCAGTCACCCTGCCCGTGCAGAGGTGCGTGCGTGCAGGCTCCTGCTGCTGCTGCTGCAAGGGTGGGCTGCGTTTCCCCCCGCCGCCAGCCAGCTGTTCGTGAGTGCGGAGCCTGGCACGGTGCCGGCTTGCAGATCCCACACGTAGCTGTGGTGCAGCACAGAAGGGAAAGGTACTTCAGAGAAAGTCCTGGAGAGAGGCGTCCCGGTGGAGCACGGCTGACTCGCACACCTCCGGACGACATCCTGGAGGTGGGATCAGGATGGCCCTATGTGTCCTGCTGACCCTGCCCCACAGGGCAGAACGACCCCATTGTGGAGACGTTTGCCCAGCGCTGACCATGTGGTATTGGCACGAGGCCTGATGTCTCACGTATGGACTGAGCCTATGCAAAACCCCAACCGGCGTGTGCCTGAGCTCGTGCTAGGGACTGGTACAGGTCCGGGCTTCCTTCACACTGCGCTGCATCCTAGTGCCTAGCTAAGGCTGATGTCTTAGCACAGCTTGTGTCATATAATTTCAGCATGAACAGGACTTGGCCCACACTCAAAACACACAGTGTTTAAGTGTTTAAATTAAGGCTTAACTGACTCACACGCTGAATCTGGTTTCAGCCACTGTGTTGCTGTTACTGGATGCTACAAAGTGAAGCTCCTCCATTCACCTGCATGGAGATCCGCATCTTCAGCAGAACTGGAGATACCTGAAGCATCCAGATGAGTGAGCAAGTCTAGTCCCAGATATATCAGTGGGATTTTTTCAGTGGGGCTGTTTTGAGGCCTAGATTTCACCCAGCTATCACAGCTGAAGTTCTCACAAAGAGAAAGCTGTATATATCCCTTCACTCATTCCCCAACGCATATACAACTCCTAAACATCCAAGGGATAGTGCCGAAATACTTGAAACGAGTAAATATGAGTAAGCATGGTTTCTTAGCCTGGAAATCTCATCTGGAAACAAACAAAAAATCTTACATGCAAGTATCTCTGAGTATGATGGGATCCTCTTGTCTCTTTGTACCTCTTGACATTGCCGCTGGTTGGACTTATGAGTTCTGTCTTTCTGTGGTTTAACAGAAAAATGACCTGTTATAGTCTGTATCTGCTTGTAAATGTAATCACGATTAACAACTGAAAATCCAGGTTGTTTTTTTTTGGATGTGTTTGCATAATTCCATGCAAGAAATGCCAAAGACTGAAAATCAGGACTGGGCAGAGGTAGCAAGTTCAGGTCCAGATCTGAATGCAAATGTTTGCAAATGTGGAACAGAGAAAGGATTCTGATCCAGACATTTAACTTGGCTTATTACTGTGATTCAAACTCAGTTGCAACATTTGGAGATGGATCCGAATCCCCTTGGCAACAGGAAGTGTTTGGATGTGTGGGTATTTGAGGCCATCAGTCTAGAAAGACATTGATGAGCGCACATGCGTCAGCTTGCCCACACACATACGTGCACACGCATTCCTCTACCAGAGAAGGAAGTGGAAACTCCCTGCAAAGAGAGAACATCGCACTACTAATGACTTGGGTCATAACCATTATCATATGCAACCTGCTGTTGTCTTTTGCGTTGATGCTGGGGAGCAGAATCTTTGAAACACGGGAAATTTTCTGTCGGTGTACTTTAGTGCTGTATGCAAACTTTTAGGTACTAAGCTTCCTAATCACTACCGTATGGCTCATAAAAGAAGCAATCTGATACCAAGTACCAAGAGAGGTTGTTATTCCTCCGCTCTATCCTATACCACTCCAAATGTTAGAACAATAAATACATTTACCTCTTGTTTAAGATCACTTAAAATAAGTTGTTTTAATTAAACCTCCTAGCAATCTATCTGCACTAAGTGATTAAGTGCCTCTTCTTTCACTGAAAGGAGAAGGGATTATCACAAGGCAAGACAGATTGAATTATGGGCAGTACTAGGACTGGGTAAAACTGCTGAATATTTTCCATCTACATTCATGCAAAAATACTGAAGTTTGAGCTTGCATGATGTTATTCTTCTCAAATATTCCCCCCTCCTTTCAGTCCTTCCTTCCCTCCCCACTGCCCCAGAGTCAATGAAATAGTTATTTCCCTCAGGTTAAAGTTCAGCTTTGAATATCAGCTTTAAAAGCTGCCCAAGAAGAGAGCTTTCTTTACTCAATGGGCATCATTTTCAGCAAATGAACTTTAAAAATGGAATTGTAGTAACTGTGTCGATACACTATACCTATCTAAAATTGTACCAAATTTGTAAGAATTTTGAGTTGTTTAGCAACCAGTTCTTTGCAGCCATATCATAAAAAGTGTTGGGGGGGGGCATCATGCTATTTTTACATTATACTTGGAATATTTTGTGCGAATTAAAATTCAGTAATTATTCTTTCAAACCAAGCTTCTTAAATTGCTCTCAGCTTAGGAATCACACTGGTGGGTTTGTTGTTTTATTGCTAGCCGTATCACTTTCAGGATGGAGAACAGTCACAATAAAAGGCTCTTTTATGTCTTGTAATATGTCTTGCAATGGTTATGGCTGTATCTATCTTTTAGCTTTTGTACATTCAGTTTGCTTTTCAAGTTCCCCTCCCATCTCTCCCCCCGTTGCCCCTACCCCGGTACCTGACATGATGGATTGGATGGAAAACTAAAACAAAGTCTAGATCCTGGCACAGTGCAGGCAGGCAAGCACTCTAGATGTACTGCTCTGCTAATTTATTTGGATTCTTTACCTGCAACCTCCCTGCTGTTTTAGTACTGGGGCCTCTCTTGGGTAGAGACAGGCAAGCATGCTGTGTGGTGGTTTTATTGTGATGTGGACAAATGATCGTGAGGAACTAGCTGGAAACCATTGAATATACTAGCTTGCAGCAGTGGCATTTAAAGGTAAATGCATTAACAGCGCGCTGCCACCTCCTTTTATCTCCCCCACCGGCATGCTGCGGGCAAGTCAGGCAGGATGCCACCTTGGGAACTGATTGCTGCTGTTCGCCGTTTATAGCCACTCTCCAAATAGGAGCAAGAGCGAAAATGCAGACAAAACATGGGAGTTGAGCTAATGCTGCAGCATTGTTCCTCGTTTTTAATTTGCCCTATTAGCTGACGGGGGCCTGTGTTGTGGTTAGGCTTAGGGTCTGGCTGGTTTAGGCTCCAACTTTCATTGAAGGGCGCATGAAAGTGATATGTTAAAATGTTGTCCTTCCACTACACTTGAACTGGGCTGTTTGGGCTCCCAATTTTAAAGGTTTCTGAAGGGAGCAAAGCTCAGTACCCATCCCAAGCATGGGTTGTTGTTTGTTTGTTTGCTTGTTTTTTGCTTATAGTAATAAATGGCACTGCCAATTGCCAATGCTACCATGATCTCTTTCCACAACTTTCCAAGATTACAACTACAAAGAAAGCCTGATAAATGACCCTGGGGATATGACTTCTTACTCTGTGGCACCTCAGAGTATACGTCAGAATGAGGGAAGGAGAAACATCGTATGGAGGAGTAAGGAGCAGCGGCATGCATACAGTGCCATACCTTGGCAGCACAGATGGGAAGGATCATGGCCATACAAGGCTAGCTGAAAGTTCCCACAGCTTGGGGGAGCTTGGAGTCAGTGCCAGCCCCAACACCCACAGTAGTAAGGGCACGCCTAGGGGAGCAGGGCTTCTTCAATTCTCTGCAGGCGGGCAGCTGCTTTGGGAGCTTTGGGAGCACGACTAGCCAGCAACAGCGCGATGCTGCTGGGCTGCTGGAGGGCATTTCAGCGAGGACTTCAGCAACCGAGAGAATTTGCTGTCTGGCCTCCCAAGCTTGGGTTTAGCAGGCGATTGCGGCCATTCTGTCTTTTAAAACACAGTGGGAAGTTTGTTTCCTGCGTAATTACAGCGAAAATTCAGTCTTTTCAATTTAGGTACAGAGCTGCGTGTTACTAGAATGTACTGCAGCATAAGGAAACTACTCATGAGAGTCTGCCTCGCAAATAACATTTACATTTTTGCTAATTAGAAAGAATCGAGCTTTTGTTTAGCTGTACAGATATGGTTTGATGTTTTTAAAGGAAAGGAATTCCAGAAGGGCTGTTTCATCAGCAGGGTGAATTAACAAAGAAAAAAAAAAAAAAAAAAAAAAAAAAAAAAAAAAAAGAAAGAAAGAAAAGAAAGAAAATTGAATGTTCCCTCAGACATATTTTCCAGTTCAGATGTCTAAAATACATGTGATCTTCCAGCTACATTTTCTTCTCGCAGATCCTAGTGTTTTTTATTAGGACAAGTTTCATTTTATTGCCTTGTTTTCCTGTAAAGCCAACAAGTTAAAACAACAGGATTTAATTTTGGATTGGCAGGCCAGCTGAAGGATAATGCATCGTGTGCCCCCCTTTTATCTTTTTCTTTTCCTTCCTCCTCTGCTTCCCGGTCTCCTTGAGGTGCTCCACTTTGCCACTGTGCTGCTCAACTTATTGGCCGAAAAATCTTTGCAGGTGATTTATAGAAGCCTATGGTTATTGTATGGCTAATGATTCATGGAACTTCATTAAATACCAAGTATGTGCCTGCTTACTGTCTGTGCACACTGCATATTAGAACCTTTGCACTCCCCCTTGCAAATTGCCCCCATTAAAGTCGCAGACAAAAGGTCCTCTCAGTAGCTTACATATTTTCCCACATGTGAGAGAGCAATTGGAAACTTCCTCTTGATAACTAAAAACTTTTGAATTAGAATTTATGAGAAGGGTCTTTTGGTCTCATTGCCTAAGGGCTGAAACAGATCCCAGTGTGTACAAGCGCTCCTTTGATGCATGGAGCTGCACAGGGTAACATTTTTTAACAGGATCAAAAAGCGTAATGCAGGGACAATGTGCGGAGGCCCTTACTCTGACACAAGGAGTCAGAGTCTGTGTTTTTCCAAGGCTAAAAACGTAAAAGTATGTGTCCAGGGTAGCAACAACATTTTATATTCTTTTTAATTGCAGTAAAGTCCAAGATAAAATAATGGCAGTCAGTGTTACAACTTCCTTTTCTTTAATGTTCCTCTAAAAATGCTTTGAAGCTGCTTTTACCTTTGGGAAAGTATTGTATATGTGTTAGGGGAAACTATATCAAAAAGAAAATAAAGGGCCAGATCTTTAATTGGTAGAAATCAGCATGACTCTATTACAGATATCGGAATTTCGCAAGCTGTGGATATGGCTAAAACCTTTCTGTCATTCTCACTGTGTGCTAATATATTCATGCCCACTTCAGTTACTCAGTAGGACTATCCTGTTCTGAGTTTACCATTGATAAAATATTTCTCAGTAGCACTTCTTTACAAAGAAGCAAAAGTCTTAAAGGTGTGTCTACCTTTCAGATCAAAAATATTTCCTTTGCTTTCAGCTGTATTATTCAAGAGCTTTAAAGGAGACACAGGCATATGTCCTGGCTGTTCTGAAGCCTCTAAAAAAAGATCTTGATAACTAAAATTTTGGTCACCTAACAGTGAAAGGAAATGGTCCGGCACTCATTCAGGTGCCCTGTATCAGTCTTTCATTATATCTCACTTCACATTGTGTATGTCTCTACACAAACAAGAGTGAAAAAAAGGAACAGCTTCATGTTATGGAGCCAAAAGATCACAGACATTATTTTAAAATAGCCACATTGTACCAAAATTGTCTATTGCATTATTGCCATAGAGATGCATTTGAGACAGATATTTTCTATATTCACTCCGGCAATATTTGTGAAATTCATCATCATAATCACATTATAGATATAAGCTAAAAGGGATGTTTTCATCAGCCTAAAGCATCAGGTTTGAAATACTTAAACTGACTTTAATGCAGCAGTCTATCTTACTGCTTCTGCAGCTGATGAATTAAATTTTTCTCCCTTTACTCCGTTTGTAGGTCTCCTGAATGAGAGAGAAGATTTAAACCTTGATTACTTTTGTAGTAATTTAAGAGCCAAGTGAACTTTTCAAAATGAGTATAAGTTTGGCTTGGTCTCACTGTTGCAAATTTTCTTCTTCTCCAATAACATACTGCCAGAGTGTTTGAACCTCAGTGGTGATCTTTAGAGAGCACGGCATGTGGAATACAAAGAGCCCTGAGAAAGTGCGTTCTGAAAGACCAGAATAACTTCACACATAAATCAGAAAATGTAACGGAATTGGTTGGGGTCAGTGAGAAACTTCCTGGATCTGGAGGGTCTCCTAATCTTTGCTTATATGGTGCCAGCATGATGGGCTCTTTGTCTAATTTAGGATTGACTGCTTTACTTATGTTTGTTTATTAATATCTATGACAAACAACATCTGCATGATGCCATCAGATATCATCAGCTTACTCAGAGGGACATATTTCATTAATTTGGCCCTAACTTCGTCTCATTCTGGATGTATTAGATTGCAACTCCAGCGTATTTGAGCTGCAAAACTGGGGAGAAAAAAAAGATCCCTAAATTCCTTTCTTTCTCCATAGGGGAATGGAAACAAATAAACAGAATAAGGTTTTTAACATTAGAGAAGTGGGAGAGATGGCAAATTATCTTGCCCCAAGTTTCATTCTGTATTCTCAGTGAGAATTTAGAATATATACCTCAACAAAGGCTTGGATGCACATTTGAAATGTGTTTGTTACAGGGCATTCCTTTCTCTCCAGCTGAGCAGCATATAAAGCATCGCCTTTATTGTAGTCATCACTTTCAAAAAGTGGAGTGCCTCAGATTAAAAATCCTGTGGCATTAAATGGGGGAAGAGATTCTTCCTTGTGAAAGAACTTGAAGGTTTCAAATTCAGAAAACAAACTTTGTGAGTCCCACCTGTCTTCAATGACGGCCACTGTAAGTACTTCATCAGTGGAGCTGTAGAACTGTCTGACCATCAGATCAATAAAAAGTACAAAGAGTTTGATGCAAAATTAGGCAAAAAGGAGGAGTCTTATTAAGCACAGGTAAAAATAAAGAATAAGTGAATATACTTAAGAGTAGGGGCAAATGGTGATAATTTGTTGTTGAAGTAAGAAGAGGTTTCTTTGATTCTCAGAAGTGTTAGCAGGTGGGAGTTGGCCATGCGCTGAGATTTCTTTTCCTGCAGCTCCAGTTTTAGCTGCAAGGTTTCGCAATTCTCTCAGGGAAATCTGGGAAAGCAACATTGGGAAATGCTGGTGATTTTGAAAGTTCAGTCAATTTGGGTGACATTTGGCATCATCATTTTTTCCTTCTGGTGAGATTCCATTAACTTTGCTTACTTACTTGGCAATAACTAAGAACACTCTATAGTTTTTAATTGCAATATGGGAAGCTCTACCAGGATGACTTAAGGGCAAAACAGCTGCACCCAGTCTGTTCTTCCTCCTCTTCCTGAATTTAAATAAAATCTGGTCTTATCTGAATATGTACCCAGAAGACTGGATGGTTATTTAAGCCTCGGTTAGGGAACATATTTAAGAATATGCCTAATTTTAAGCAAGTGCTTAAATCAATGGGACTTAAGCAAATGCTTGAAGTCAGGCATGTGGTTGAGGTGTTATCCTGAATGTGGGTCCTAATCCTTAAACAATAGCAAAGCCCAGAGGAAAGGCAAGCTATCTGGGATCCATTCTGGGCTCTTTTGTTGGTTGTGTTATAGTCTATAAAATAAGGATCATTATTCTTATCCCTCTTTGTGAGGCACATTGAAAATTATCGGGGAAAAGCACTCTGAATACTGTTATTATTGGCTATACTTCTTGAGACTGAAAAAATTTACAGACATTCTCAGTGGATTTCTGGTTCTTCCTCCTTTCAGTCAGGCAGGAAATACCATGAGAATGGAAAGAAGGATGCGTACCCATGATCACAAATAATCTTAATCTCCTTCTTTGTGCTACTTCTGTAAATAATTAGATATTGCTACGCTCTTGTTTCTGCAAGCTCCCGCAGCGCATGAGACGTACTGTGTGCAGGCATACCTGCCCCAGATACCACGGGCGGGCTGAAAACTGAGTTGGGAGATAATAGTACAATGGAGTGTGTGTGTGTGTGTGTGTGTGTGTGTGTGTGTGTGTGTGTGTGAGAGAGTGAGTGTCTGGGCTAGGGGGGTGAGCCTGTGTATTCCTGAGCCCGCGTTACTAGTAGAGCTGCACTGGAAATAGTAAAAAGGCATGAGGTTGTGTAAGTTTAAAAGTGTGCTTGAAAAGGGCACGCCGATCATAATCGCTAAAAGGGCAGCGTGTCACTCAGGCAAGCAATCCTTAGTCCCGCGTAGCTTTATTAAGCTCTGTCCCTGTAAATAAGGTGTTGCAGGATGAGGCTCCGTGGTGCTGGTCGCTCGTGTGCAGTGCTGCGTTGTTGTTTGGCTGAAAGAGTTTGAGGCAGCAAAGAATCCATTATTGATGATAATACAGAGTTCCTCACATTCTCACTACCTTAAGTCAGAGCTCATTCTCCAGCTTCCATGTGAAGGGCCTGGAGCCAAGGCCATGAGCCTGTGTATATGTGTTCAGGACAGTTAATATTTATGATGCATCTTACTGGGAAAATTAGTATAAAGCTGTGTTCCAACAGTACATTTATCCCATGACCTAGTTTTATGAATAACGTGCTGAAACACGGCCTGCTTGATTTAAACCTTTGTCACCCATTCTGATGGATACAGTGCCTAGCTCGGGCTTATGCAATACAAGCTAGGATTTGTGCAAAAATGTGATGTGTATTAGTGCAAGGTAAACAGATGGTAATGCTTTTGTTAATACCAAGCACATACAAAGATATTTATCAAAGGACCACATGTAAGGTCCATAGCTCTTGGCAGAGATCCCTACACTATTACATCAGCTAATAAGAATAACCATTTTATTGCATTGCAGACAGTTTTTGCAGGGTTGCTTTAGACTGTGCAGGCGGCTGCAAAACTTGCCACAATTCATGGTCTAAGTATCTGATTCTGAATAGCGCTGAACATCTATAATACTCCATTGGTTTTTGTTGTTATTTTTATTTTATTGCTATGGCTCTCGGCATTTCTCCAGAGCAACCCCCTCCTAGGGAATTCCACTGCTGGTTACCAGCTCTGAAATATGTGTAAGAAAGCCAGGCAGTGAATGCACTGAAATGTTGGAGTGCAGGTGCAAGAGATGGTTAGCGAGAGACTTCAAAGGGAAGGAGAATGAATTGGAAAGATTGGAAGCGAGCTTTGACACTACACCAGCCACAGAGATATGCAGGCAACCCTGGAAAAAGCAGTTCTTTTTAAAGAAGAGAAGTGTGGCTAAATATAATTTATGCCAAAGAACGTTGCATCTAAAAACTACAAGGCTGGTTTAGGTTGGCAGTCTCCCCATCTGATTTACACTCTCTGCTTCCATCATCATCATCATCAGTAGAGATTGCTTGCAGCATGTAGTGGGAAATCTGGGTCCCTGGAACACAGGAAATACCCTGAGGATACAGCTAGTAACTCTGCAGAGGGAGAAAAAAAGTTTTCATTACTACCACCAACCAACAACATGAATTTTGGTCTTCATCAGATCAAAAAGCCATTACTTCTCTGGAGACACTTGGTACTGTTCGGAAAGCCATTTCACAAGGCTTACTCTTGACTGTGGAGCCATCCAAAGATGTCTGTGGCCCTGACTCCAAAGCCCTCTCGCCTCCCCTCAGCCGTGCTAGCACAGTGGTTTGTGGGACACGCCGTGGGCTGCGGCTGCAGTCCAGCCAACACAAGCACAGGCCAAGGCAGCTGCTGCTGAAGGAGCCGTCCTTCTCCCCTGGGCCAGGTCTGCTGCTCCCACCCCGTAGCACGCTGTCTCTTATGCTGGCAGAGCACAACAGGTTCATTGGCTACACAGTGAACCAGGCTGGAGAATCAACTTGGCCGAAAATGGACAAATTTTGATTATTTTTTTTTTGTCCTGCCAGTCTTGTTTCCAGCCAGATCAGTTTCCTAATCTGTTTTACCTTGGGGCTGCACACTTGCTTGTGCCAGGCTGAGGAAAGGCACAGGAATGAGCAGGCTGGAAAGAGCTGAAGCGCTTCTTCCAGGTGGCAAGGCCGGGCCACATTGACCTGAAACGTTCTTGACAC
The DNA here is from genome assembly GCF_009819795.1 of Aythya fuligula. NCBI lineage: Eukaryota > Metazoa > Chordata > Aves > Anseriformes > Anatidae > Aythya > Aythya fuligula. The sequence continues at coordinate 47,302,297 of NC_045563.1, forward strand.
CATAGCATGATTTGATCAAAAGAGCCTGGAAGAGAAGGTGAAGGGAGCCCTCATAACCTGGATCATTTCAGTGATGCTGTTTACGGAGGGGTTTACAGCGAGGACAGCGGTACTGACGTGACTGAAGGCCACTGAAGTGTCACGGGCGTGGGATCTGCTTTGCTGTGGAGGCACAGTGTGTGGGACCACTCTGCGAGCCTTGGGTTTGTGGTAGTAGGGAGGCCTGCAGTTTCCAAAGCAGTGTGCTTTTGAAAACACGTAGGACGGCTGAGGCAGGATAGGTGGCGTGCAGCCGCTCCTGCAGCACCCCAGGACCTAAAATTCTGCACTAAGCAACAGAAATACACGTGGGGTCCCGGCGGAGAACACCAGCTCAGTTGGCAGGTCCCATTGACTTCAGTTCTTAACATTAAGCACATATATAATCTGTCCTCGAGATGCTTCCCTGAACCACAGTATGAAATTAGTTGAAAAAGGAGAGAAGGGTGTGTGAGCTGGAACAATTCTACCCAAAAAGCCACTTTTTCACAGAATTCTCAGCACTGGACCAGATTCTGATCTCCTTAGATTCATTCGGCAACACTTTTACTCCAGAGCATTGAAGTTGTTAGGATCCTCACAGGTTAAAGCATTACCAAAAGATAAGCAAGGGTATGACACAGTGGCCTATGTTTATATAACACTACATCTGTCTAGGACAGCTTCAGGCCAGACTGTCAGCTCCTTTTTTTTTTCCTTGGAGGATGGCTATGAGCAGCTGTAGGTGCTTTGACTTTACAGGTCCGATTATGAATTTTCATCAGAAAGGTCAGGTCTGGTCAGGTCATTTGGAAAGATAATGTTGTTTACTCTTTCAGAGACTAATTTGTATCATTATTTTAATCCTATGTGTAATTAAATAAGAAGTTGGGCTGAAGATACATACCACTGATGCACATGCTTCGTTTTAAGACCTCAATGTCTTTGATTTTGGAGTAGTGCTGGGACTCAGAAGCAGACAGTGTTAAGCTAGTTCTGTTACTTTCAACTCCATCACAGCCATCTCCCTGTGACTAGCATGGCACTGACTTCCTAAAGTTAAAATCCTAAAATCCAGCCCACGATCGCTGGGACAGCTCCCAGTAATTATAAGCCTGCGAAGCAGAGCATAGATACTGCTCAAGTCATTTGCCTGCATAGCTGCAGTGAAACTATTAAACCAGTCTTCTTCTTGGTCTGAGGTTTCTTTTAAACATTTCCCCTGTTGTAAACATTCCACTTCATTTTTTTCTGTATTGTGGCAAATGTCAGAATTCAAAGGACTGTCATCAGCTGACATAATGACCACTGCCCCTTTCCAGAAACAAACCATGCCACAGTATCTTTCCTAATACTTTTGCTATACTGCGTTCGTGTTGGCAGGTTTCCATCCCTAGAGTTTCAATAGCTCAATTTCTCTTTCTGCTGGATTTTATCCCCCCAGTTATTTTCAGTCTATGCCAGCTTGAAGAGACTCATCTCGAGCTTCTAATAGATGGGAATGAAGTGGGCATGCGGTGGGCGAACAGAAAGTTTCAGCCTTAGCTGTGGCCATTCCTCTAGCATAATGATCAGCTTGGGGTCAAACAGGAGCTAGGAGGCTGAATCACAAACTGGTAGCAACTCATACTGGCGGAGCTGTTACAGCTTCTATTAGCTCAGGTTCTCCTCCAGGCGCTTTTGATTTCTAACATTTCTTTTATTATTTTACAAGTATTTCAATTACTTGCCAGTAGGTGTGTCAATTGCCTTGTCTAATCTTCCTTTTTGCTGATTCTTGTTTCCCTAGGCACCTCAACAAATTACCAGAACTAGGAAAGTGTCCAGACCAGTAATAATCTGTAATCGTGATGCTTGGGAAAGTTTGGATTTAAGATTAGAAATGAAAGTTTCTGCTAAAATTGCACTCAAATGAGAACCTCAGGTCCTTTTTTTTTTTTTTTTCTTTTCTTTTTTTTTTTTCTTTTTTTGTTCCTTCTCCTCTGAAGACTACAAATAGATTCTCTAAAAGCCTAAGTTACACTCTACATCAGTGAGATGCAGGTCTCTGTCCATCTTAACCAATTCCCTCGAGTACTTTGTGTTTCCTGTGCAGTTGGGTAGACCTTTAGAAGAAACAAGGAAGACACACGAGGGGTTAGGTGCTAGATAAGGCTTACTGAGACTTCTGTCAGACCTGGTTACTTCTGAGCCTGTTCCATCTCAAGCCTGCTATCATTGGCATGAGTGAATCCAGATTTTCAAAACGAAAGCAAAAGTCTTCTTTGCCACCCCCAGACTGTTTAAATGCCTTCAATTATTTTGTGTAGCTGCTCAGCTGAATATTATCTAACTACAGTTTGAGGTACCGACCAAGACCTGAGATGGTACTGCAGCAGCAAGCAGAATCTTACACCAGCGGGAAGGCAGGCTCTCAACCTCCACCTACTTGTGCCTCCGCCTGTGTCTTCTTTTACAGGAAATTTTCAAAAAAAAAAAAATAGAAACTAAAGTTTAACTGTGAATTAGTGAGCTTTAGACTTCTAAATCACTTAGGTCCTTTAAAAATCATATTGTATTTGGTATGTAACTGGTACTCAGAATTCCAGGTACTTTGGAATGGGACTGGTAACGGATTTGTCCATTAGGGACTTTGTGATCTGTGTGATCGCTACATGAGGAGAACGTTGTGGAGCTGCCATATCACAGAGTTATTACACTGGCCTACAGCTTAGCAATCCAAGTGCTGCAACAGTACATTAAAATAAATCTATCTAAAATAATACCTTATACAACTGACATTGCCAGGAGCAGGACTGGACATGAAATAGCAGCACTTTTATTTCAGGACGCCCTAGATTTTGTTGTGTTTTTTGTCCAGTTTGTTGACAAGTTGAAATAGATGTTACGATACCACAAGGAAAATGATGGAAAACGAAGGCCTTGATTATGCAACCCATTTTCCAATGAATGGTTGGTCAAAATGGGTAATTTATGTTTGTAGGACTTGTAGAACTGGCCTTCTATTATTACATTAATTCATGTTTACATTAATAGATAAATCTCTACTTGTGTTGATATTTTTAAGGCAATTGATAATTATTACAACTCATAGTGTGGCAGGTGGTTTTATTTGGATTTATTTCCTTCAGGGTACTATATCCTAGCAGCACTAACGGATGGAAGGAGTAGCATGCTCTTTTTTGACCCATTCATTTTAGAAACCTCTCCTTTGTTAAAAATCAGTCCAGTGGCCTTGGGACAAGGCAAGGGCATGGAGGGGATTTTATTTTGCCAGGGGCAAAATGTCAAGACTTATGGGCTCTTCTGCTTGAATGAAGAAGAGAAAATGGATTGTATCAGTGGGGCTGCTCCCTTGACAGTCAGCTTTGTAGGGCAGAGCCCCTCCACCATGAAAACGAGCCTCTGTTTTACAGATTGGTGCCCATCTGCTTTCTGTGGCACACAGTGCAAAGAGCTGCACTTGAGGTGCAAGGTGTTTATTTCCCCCAAGTGGGTGCTTAGTTAATGTCACATTCCACATGGCTCTCATGAAGAAAAAAATCCTGTAGTCAGAAGGCCAAAATTAGCTTCTCCTTACAAGCCTGAAAAGGCAAAGAGATTAAAAACTATGTGGGTCACAGTAACCCTCTCAAAATGAAGTGATTGATACTGAATGCTGAGAATGAACTTTCTTATCCCATTTCCAGTCAAAAAAAAAAAAAAAAAAAAAAAAAAAAAGTCTCTCTAGGCTCTGGTTTTAAATGGACTATTTGCAGTGGCTCTGACTCCAGGTCCAAGGCCATCTATTTTGAACTACTGTCTCAGTCATGTTAGGTCAAAAAGCAAATCTTGGTTAGATTCCAGCACAAAATGAAGTGAATGATGAAAGCCAACAGATCCAGGTAAAAGCTAAAGGGGAAATTATTGTGATGACAAAAAGAATGACAAATGTAAGCAAAATAGATTTAGAATATTTTCAGAAAGCCCAGAGGAGCCTTTAGGCATAGAAAGACATAGTCAAATTCATCATCAAACAGCCCACTCCATATGCTGATGTGGGGTAGGATTGTTGGAGAGTGAAACACTGTGTTCCCAAGTAGGTAAAACTGTTCAGAAATTTAGGAAGAGACTACATTGACACTTGTCACACAGGGGCCTGGTACAATTTATGACCCTTCCCTGGTGGTTAAATACCTGTTGAGAATAACATAAAACAAACAAAAAATACTTTTAATAGAATTTTAGTGCCAGGATAATGCTAATAAAATCTAAATATATATGCTTTATGCATACAGCTGTGTAAATATACTTCACGTAAGAACCAATAGTGGGGAAAGAAGGGGAGAGGAGGGAATTGGGGAGGGGGGCAAAATCGGCTTTAAAGCAAGAAACGGGGAGAAATGCATTTCAGCCAGACTAAAAAATCTCATTTTGAAGATTTCATTTACATTTTTTTAAATAAATTTAACTGAACTTCCAAATGAAATTTTATGCAAAATTAAAATCTTGCATTTTGAAGTGTTTTATCTTGATGAACTGTGAGACAATCATCTAAATTTTCAAAATAAAGCCAGTATTTGAAAGAACATTCAACACAAAAGCATAACCCTTTTGGATATGAAGATTCATAGATGATTTTAAAAGTACTTGACTGAACACTTCATTGCTATCTTTCTGCAGAGATGCTTTTAGCATACTAGCATTTAACTGATTAAGCAGCATTTTGAAATGTAGGTGTCAATTTAGAGGCAGGGATTTAAGTCAATATACATACATGTACATTTACTATATTTTCTCTTCAGTCTGGATTTCTTGTAGTTTATACTTTGATATAATCATCCTGGATCCCAGAAGGATCTATTTTTTCATATTTTTTTTTTTTCTTTCATTTAACCAGAGTAATTATGTTGACATTTGGGTAATTGCTATTAAATTACAATCTTACAGAAATACATTTTATTTGTTCAACTTCTGTATGGGATAAACCAACTGCTAGTATGGATAATGGTGCACTGCAGGTAGATGGACAGTCCTAAATACTGCAGTTATTTAAAACTTGGTGTAGTCCACTGTGTGTACGAGTTACCGCTTTCTCAGCCACTACCCTTGCAGAGAATACGTGCTAGTGATTAGGAGCAGTCCCCTGATATTTCTGTTGAGTTGTCCACACTCTCCTTCTTCCCCAGCATCAACACACTCCGCACAAATCTCAAGAATGAACACGGTAATCCTATACTGGAATCCCGTAATACCTTGCAGAATAATCAGGGTGAAAAATGCTTCCCAAAGTCTCCCTGACAGGTACAGGGGAGCACGGTAGGAAACCGTAATATTTTTGGTGGAAACCAAAGATATTTTTTCATTGAAAAATAAAATTGGCTTCTTTGACTTCTATGTTCATTTCCCCTCCATCTCTTCTTTAAAATTCAAAGGTTGATTTTTAATGGAAGAATGTGTCAGTTTGCCCTAATAAAGGCTCAGTTGAGCTTTGGCTAATGCTCGGGGAGCAGGCCTCTGAGGAATGTCAGGAGATGGAGCAGCAGCATTCTGCTGGCCCTGGGTCAGCGCTAAATCCGCGGCGCACCAGGACAGTTGACTTACTGCGCTCCTGGAAGCCCTCTCACTCAGATTAGATGCACAATTCAGGGCTGAATCACAGAACACACGTTGCTTTTTTTTTTTTTTTTTTTTTTTTTTTTTTTTTTTTTTCTCTAGGCTTTAAAGTCACAGCCAAATCATGCTGATAATTTGGTCTTTGAGTTGTGTGTTCTTCTACCCAAATTCCTCTCGTGGTGTCTGTTTGAAGTGTCGCTGTTTACTCAGCCCCAGCTTCTGTCCATGTTTTTCTGTCCTGTTTACCAGCTTCTGCCCTTTCTACCCAAGGTGATTTACTCCAACTGGGAGATAACAGCGTTTGGTCTGAAATGTTCCGTGCATGCTGAAAAAAGCTATTATTTAAATAATGGGCATACAAAGCCGCCTTTTGTAATTAAACTGGTTTACACATGTGGAACACGCCGGCTGCATTATGGCAAAATGATCATTTTAAATTTAAAACATGCTCTCCCTCATTACAGAAACGTATTCTGCCTGGTTCCTTCCTCCCCCCGGCTCGTTTAAACAGAGATGCCATTCCTTTCTCCATCTGAGTTAAATACCACAGTATCCTTTTCGGCAGGCTTCTAAGCTAAATCTAATCAAGCTGTGTCACAGCTCTGTCAGGCAGGTTGCTCTTTCTTTGGCCTTGAATAATTGGAAGAATGTTGGCACTTGTGCCTGGGCCATGAGAACGTGACCCGGGTTGATATTTAATCTACTGCAGTGCTAGGCTGCACTAGGGCTGGGGCCTAAGCCAGGCCTTGGGAGCAGTGTGTTAGACATCAGCAGCACTCATTTTACCTTGAAATGGATTCCATTTGATGTATCATTACACCGCTCCAGGAGAATGCTTTAATGAGACAGATACATGTGCTGGAAAGGATTAAATTGTTGTCCTTTAAACTTTTTTGCTTTGCTTGCCTAATAGCTACAAGGTGCTGGGGAGTACCTGGGAGAGGCAAAAGGTTACGGAGCTGGCCAAAAATAGCTAAAACTGAAAGTCTGTTATCTCTGGATCTGCGAGCACATTGCAGGAATTGCAAATATCTGGCCTGCTCTTCTCTCCCGCAAAATCAGAGCAAGCACTGAAATCACAGTTCGGCTTTAACCTCTTCTCCGCGAAAGTTCATCCTGGGAGGGAATTGCAGAATTGCTTCGTGTCCTTGTTACTTAGAATCAACCCTTTTTGTGCACAAGTAAAACATTCATCATCCTTTGGGATGTGGGAGAGAGAAGTTTTCATTCCCCTTCTCACAGGCGTATATAAGCTCCAGGAGCCCTCAGGAAAGAGGAAATTCCTTTCAGATCTATGGGTTGTTCCTGCTGAGCAATCTTAAGTCACCATGTATTTCAATAGTTTTGTTAACACTTTCATGGAGATTTCGGTGAGAGCTTGTGAGGTAGGGGGTGGTACAGAAGAAGCTGGGGGTGGGGGAGGAAATAACAATTAGAACCTTTTCCAGGGAGAAGTGTAAATTGCTATTCTCTCCGCTCGCAAGAAAGTCTTCCGACTTGAATGACTTGCTGAGGTGCTTGAAAATGCCCTAGACTCGGGTCGCATGCATGAGGAACTATTTAAACTTTGCTAAACAGGGGAATATACTCCCAATTTGCAAAGGAGCCTGCGGTGACATTTAATCTGCATAAAAAGAAGGTGATTTCAATGACCCTTAATCTCCGATAATGAGATGTACCCATGTGGACACAACAAACTGCCGCACCACGGTCAGTGATTTCCACATTAAATCTCAGTTACAGTGCTTCATTTTTTTGCCTTCCACATAGTTCCTCTGATTTTGTCTTACGCTGCAGAGGAATGCTTAGGGCCAAAAAGCAGCACCTCTCCATCCCACCACATAGTCGGGGGATGTAAACAATGGGAGAAAGGGACTTTGTTGTGGAGTGAAGTTGTGAGACGCTAATCAGGTGTGTTACTGATTAACTCGGCCTCCTCTGGAATGTCAACGACTTCTTTTCTTCCATGCTACAGTATTAAGGGATGAAGTGTTTGTCCCTTTCACATGTACTCCCCCAATCTAATTTCCACTTACATTGTTAGCAGAGACCAGCACCTGCTTTTAAGTCATTCTGGCCCCTGTGCTGCAGGGCTCCTCTTACATTTTACAGTACGTGAGTCCTGATAAAAGCAAAGTACTGTTTCCAAATATGATGTTAAGTAAAATCTTTTCCTTCTTACTGTGAGAAATCATTCCGTGGCCTTGAGAACAATCTCCTCAAACCTTTCACATCAGTCTAAGAATAATGCAACCCTTTGAAGACAGCTAATAAAACAGCTTTCTAAATTTTTGTTTGTGTTCTGTGAAATCCTGGATGCATTAGCAAAGGTAATGCCAAGAGTCTTTTTCTACATCCTTTTGTGTACTAAGCGATTGGACAAAAATGAAAAACTTTCTGTAGAACAGACAAGAGTGCTCACGGTTTTCCATTATCCACGGTTTCTTCTCTCTTGTTTATTTTGACTATGAACCCTCATATGACGAGAAAGGCCATTCCCCTCCGGGAATGTTTTCTCACAAGTAGGACAACAATGTCAGACTGACCTAAAGGAGGTTGTTCTCTTACATTTCCTTTGAGTTCTTCTCCCTTCAATGTGACGTGTTGCAAATGAAGTGAGGCCATCAGAGATGATCTCTTGTCACCGCCAAGTGACAGCTACCACATCAGCGGACATTCTGGTTTGGATTCAGTTCAGGTTCACACAATCCCTTTACCTCCTCTGCTGACCACTAGGAAAGCTTCAGTTTATTTGTAGCATAGATTGTTTCCTGGAGTACTTTGATATCACAGATTTTTGAATAAGGGGACTAATCTACATCTGCCATACCTTTGTTGTTACTGCCTCCATGCCTGGCATACTGTGATTCATTTTTTCAATATCTTAAAAAAATCTGCAAAAGTGACATATTTCATTGTAAAAACTGTATTTTTCATTTGGCCCAACAGTTTGGGCCAAATTTGCAAGGAAATAAACAAACCAGAAACCAGAATATTTGCAAGAGAGGACATTCCTGTGGCCGCTTATGGGTAAAAAAACAAACAAACAAACACTCCCCCAAATGCCAGCCAAATGATCACCTTTCTGACCTTTGCCAGATTGCTAGGTCTTTCCAATGGATTTCAGTAAGAATAACAGAAAGACGAGGAGCAAAAGACCAAACAGTGCTTCTGTCTCTCTCTCTTTTTTTTTTTTTTTTTTTTTATCCATCTCATGACTTTAGGCAAGACACCTTTGCAAAACCACTTTAAGTGAAATAGCTAGGGTGGGCCTATTCTGTTTGTGTGATGTCCATGACCAAATCAAAATCATTATCTTTTTTTATTATTATTTATTTTTTGCATGCACTGGTTACATACAGAAGACTAAGATCTGTCCTGTTGGTTGTTAGTATGATGCATTACTTAATAATTTTCTAGCTGGTGTGTTACGTAGATGTGGTATCTTATTGTGCTACTTTGGTGGCACGGGATAAACTTTAAGCTGTCAAACACTGGCAGTTGAACTGTTTGACAGCTGGTTGAACAATTTCTATGTAAGGTATGTTTTTGGGGTTCCTCTTATTGGCCCTTTGTAGAAAACTCATATCAGGGGAAAGTGAGATATTACACAAACTTCCAAAATAACCCCTTCCACTTGGCAGCAGCTGAGCAGTCTCCAGGTAGAGGTAAAAGCACTGCTGAATCATGCACACAGCTACGGAAGTATAAAGAGAGCAATAGTAAAAAAGAAAGCTAAGGGAAGCTTGGAGAACTGCAAAGCCAAGAGTGCAGAGGAAAGAAAGATTGGGATCCGGGTGATTACTTACTGACTGTATCCTCAGCCATGGCAGTAAGAAAGTTGCTCCATGCAAACTTTGACATAGGCACTGTTGAGATTTTCCCTCCATATGCTGCAGTGACATGTTTGGAGCTAAACAAAACTGGAACCCTGAGCTTAGGAATTTTTCTATCTTAGGGTATGGCTGGAAAACTGGCATTTTATCTAATGAAGTAGGACAAAATAAAGTGTGTTTTTTCAAAATGTTGTTTTCTCCCAACTCACAAAATGCTGCTATTTTCAGCAATTTGAATAGCAACAGTTGTCCCCTCCTGAGTTTGGAGACTTTGATTACATTACACTGTGACGTAGCACTTTGAGGTAAATACTCATAGTCTTAGGCTTCACTTTAAGCAGCTGCTTATGTCTATGCTGGTTGAGTTCACAGACCTGGTCTTCACGTGTCAAAGAAATGACCAGGCATACTCACAAAGCAGAAGCAGAGTTGCACAGAGAATAATCAGAAGATAAAAACCACCTTTCTGGGGAATTTTAAAAAAGCCTGAAGTGTATCGCCAGCTTTTGAAATTAGACCTAAATGCAACAGCCAGAGGAAACGGAAGGGTCCCTTTTGGTTTACACTTTACTGTCTCTTGAACTGCGTTTGATTTTGCAGTTACAATTGCAAGGGGGATAGTAATGAATTGAAGAGCTCCATGTAGGAACTTACCCTGTAGCATTCACTGGATGTGGAAATGCAGATCTATGGGCTACATACAGAAAATATGATATTAATATGATATTAATCTGCATTTCCTGCAGTGTTTAGGACTGTTGTCTGAGCTGATTAGCATATATTTGCCTGACACTTAGATTCATAATGTTTCATTTTACCTCAATACAGTAGAAGGCGGTTTGTGTTTTGTTTTGTTTTGTTTTGTTTTTCTGGGGGGAAAAAAAAAGTGCCTTTACTGTATAGCTCAGAGTTTTTTGTTACTATAAACATATTTTTGTCTGCTAGAAATGGAAATACTTGGTTGGTCCTGGCTCTTTAAAACTAGAACTTGGGCCCAGGGTTATAAGCAATGATAGCAAATAGAGCCATCAGAGATTCACTGAACTAAAAGCCACCGGATTTAAAAGGCAATTATTAAAATTAAAAACTTAAAAAAATCAACCATTTTCTTACATTCAGATCACTAGGCAGGAATGTCAATACAAGTTTCCAAAATTGTTCATTAGCACCTGGTGATGTTAACAGACATGGGGTTTCTATCCCTGTCTTTTCTTACTAGCAAGCTCACACACAGTGCAAGATTTTGCCTTTGAAACTTTACTTACTTACACTCTTCCCTCCCTCTTTCTTTTTTACTATCTTCTTTGCTCTTTCTCACTGTGGTGCAGTTTTAAATATTTACTGTGGTTGGATAGCCAACCAGTTTCTTAATGTGGAAATACTCTTTTTTGTTGCAAATGCTCCTTTTATCATGCACAACATTGTTGTCTTTTTTATTGTTACAGTCATTGCAATTAAAGAAGCAAAAGGCTTCCGAGGTCATCTAGGCATATCCATGCCAGCACAGGATTGTGCTCTGCAGAAAGCTTGATCACTATCTAGTTGTGAGCAGTCCATGTAACGGAGTGTCTTTGGGTGCTTATTCTTCCTAAATTACTTATTAGATTCTTTGCAAATTCTTTCCAAGTGTTTCTGCTTTAAAAAGCCCTTTCTGCTTTTTTTCTTTCCTCTTATCACTTCCTTTGTTATGGCCATATCTTCTCTGTAGCACCTACAGCTGTGCTTCATGACCAAACTCACCTGGGCACACAAGAATCTTTGCTGAAATCTCCTAGCTGAGGCTGTAGGAGCCTGACTCAGAAGGGGAGTCACATTCTCCTGAGACCGTTCATGTGAGTCTGCTCTGGGTCATACAGACTTCTTCAGAGCACTTCAGGGTCAGTCTGGGTATCATCTATGCAACTGAGATTCTTTTTAAGCTTAATAGAAAGGGCAGCGGTGTGAACAAAAGCAGGTCTGATCCCAGGATGCGCACAGCATCTACAGTTCCAGTTGTTTCTGACGTGGTTGTTTAGCATTGTATACTTCTTGGCAGCATGTCCTGAAGGGTGTAAGGCTGAAAGGAGGCAGTGATGCTATGAACAGCTAAACTGTTAATTCTGCAAGGTGCTGAGTGTCCTCAGGTTTCTGTAGGGATAGATCTGAGCAAGGCACAAAATGGCTCTACCATTAAATAAAATGTCGAAGAAACCACTTCCTCAGGTCAAGTGGTAAGGTGTGGCTACATGCCCATATGGCTAATACTCTCTAAAGAGGGTGGTTTTATCCATACTACCTAGTAGAAACTATGCCTGCCCCATTATGTTCCACAAACTGTTCCAGAGGTTGTCTGGGAGGGCGTTAGTTGGCCTAAGGTAAAACCATACCAGGGAGTGTGCTGAGAGTTTAGCAGGAGGGATAGCTGTGCTGTAGTGCTTCGGTCGATGCCCAGGTCTTGTTTAGTTTCTATTTATACATAGCTATAGAGTCCTTACTGTAACCATTCAAATACTTCTTCCATCATTCTTCTTATTCACATGCGTATACTGATTGTGAAATTGCTCTATCCTATGAATTTAGAAAACACTAGGAGTCAAAAAATATCTGTTATTTGCAGACCTATACCATGTATGAATACTATACTGAGTTAATCTATGCCCCAAAGATCCTGCAATCTAAATAAATCAGGTGGGCAAGAAATGAAGGAAAGGAGGCGTTATTTTCAGTGTTGGGAGATAGATGTTGTGCTACATCTTTGGCAGTAGTTAAGAGGATTTGGGGAGGGTGTTGCAATGGGAGCCCCAAACTCCACTTGTAAGCAACAGAGAGACTGCAATATGGACTGCATCCTAGAAAGCCATTTTAGGTTAATGATGGGCCATGACTAAGGCACTAATTAAATTAAACAACGAACAGCATTAACATTTTACTAGGGAAGGATGTCAGCTTCTGGTGGTTTTCCCTTTCAGAGTACCACTGCTCACATAAGAAACATGCAATGAAGGTAATCTTTCCTGAGGGATTTCTGTCTCTGATATGAAAATGCCATTTCCAGTAGCAAGGAGTACCCAGACAGAAAGGAGGTTCTTGCCTCTGTGGCAGGACAAAGAGGTATGCATTTAAAAACAAGGCAATTTTATGGGGAATGACTATTTCTCTTCCTCCTTTTCCTGCCAGTAGAAGTACACAAGCAAGATGCCAAGGAGGCTAGTTATTGAATTTTATTCTGTAGCATGCAGAAACTCAGTAGGGACACCAGGAATGTCAGCCAGAAGTGTGAGACTGAATACAAAGGCAAAGGGACTGCTTGGGAGGACTGGGTTAGCAGGAGGCTGGACAACCAAAGCCTCAGCAGCCCTGGGAAATCCGTGACTTAGGACATGCAAGGGGCTCATGACCATTGATCTCTGTATCGAGGAGGTCAGGGTTCAGTTTTTTCCTCTGCCTCGGGGGACTTGGGTCTCATGTCCCACTTCCCCAGAGAGCTCTCTGGCCAATGAGCAAAATGCTGCTTTGGGTGAGGATGCTCACTGTCCATCCTGTCCAAGCTGTGCCACTAAGCAGAAAGGAATTCATGAAACCAGAGGAAGAATACAAGTGTATTGGGGTATGCGGCTGGAGTATGGGAGAAACGCACATAAGTTAGGGTAGGGTAACGAGAGTGCCTGTCAGTGTTGCTGCTCTATTTTATGTGAAATAAAATCCTTCATGTCCTCTGCGGAGCCGTTCTTCTTCTCTCTGCAGTTGTCTGCAGTTCTCACAGTTGGGTAAGGACAAGGTGTGATGATTAATCACTGCCCCATCTCCAGAGATGTTACCACCAGGAGCTCTCATCCTCTGACAAAGTGGAAATCTTCAAAGATTCATTTGAGGAAAACATTTAAGCATACCAAAAAAAGGAGGCGAGTTAAGTGCACAAATGTGGTGTTTCTATAGGCAAATTTTTAGCAATTGGTATTATTATTATTTTATCTCTACTTTTTTGTAATTTCAGAATGAAAAAGGTTAATTTCTGCCTTAAATTGATCAATGATAAGGAATCTAGTGGGTTTGTTTTCTGCAGGTCAACAATATCCACTAAACTAGGGATTGTTTTATGTTGAACTTTTCAGATAGAAATGGCAAATGTGGTTTAATGTAACTTCAGAACTGTTCTTTCCCCAAAAGAAAGAATTTATATCACAGCACTTAAATGTCACTCCTTAGTCTGGCAAAACTCTCACTGACTTCACTGGGATTGCCTGGTTGGCTACTGATATCAGCAGGCCACCCATAAAATAGTGCTAGCAAATGCTATTTTATGGAATCTAAATGTTGGCAGAGTAGTCTAAGGCACATCTGTGGCTTTAACACAGTTGCTGCATTTCAGCTGCAGTTGACTGAGTGAATATTTTGTTGGGATGCAACTTCACCACCTGTACCTTTGCAATCAATACACCTCCTGAGCTATCTAACACTTAATATGAACTTGGGCTCTTACAGATATATCAAATTGAGAGCAATGTAGGTAAGCCTTTATTGTGTTTAGAAAATTGCAGCAGATATTGCATTTGCATTAAAGTTCATCCTGAAACATGCAGGGAGTGATCCCAGCTCTGATGTATCTTCAAACATAAATACAAACCTCATCTTTATGTGAATGTACATGCATGTGTATATGTTTCCATGAGTGCACCAGAGTGCAGGCCTGCACTGTCATTTTAGCTAACCAATGTGGGCTGTAACAGAAATGCCTACGAATGTACAGTGAGCACACAACTATCAGAGAGCAACTTGCCTGTTGCAGGCTAATGCACAAATGTGAAATCTCAGAATCAAGGAAATATGGTAGCCTCAGTTCAGCCCATTACAACTACTGTATCACTTAGCCGTAGTATTTCTTCAGTTGTCTGTCCGTCTCCCAGCCTTTACAGTGTGACCCATCACACTTCCCAATACTCGTTTCAGGTAGTGGTCTTGTCTTCCCGCAGATGGACATTAAGTACACTTACCTTAGGACAGCACTTCTAGGTGGGGTGCTGCCTCACCGTGAGACTTACTTGCTTTCAAAATAGCCTACTAATGGCACGTGCCTCACTTGGGATGTTCCACTCTTCCAAACCTCTCAGCTTTGTAATACAGCTTTATATTCAAAATCACCTGGTATTGCTCTGTACATTCAGGGCTGAGCTCCAGGTGGCTCTGCCGAGGAAAGCTCACCTGCCTGCCCGACAGGCCTCTGGCCAGGATGCTGCTCGAGCAAATGCAGACCTTGTCAGTTCTCTGCTCCGACTCCCAATGCCCAACACCACAGCAGCCCCCAGCTGCCATCAGCACCAACTGCACAGAAGCTCCTGAGCAGCCCCTGGATCTGTCCAAAGGCTTTTTAGACCCTCTGGCTGGGTCAGGTTGGAGGCCTTTGAGCCTCTCCACCCCTGCGGTGTGCATGTCAGGACCACGTGCAGAAAAGGCATGCTCGGTACCTGCTGACAGTGGAAGCCTTTGCCTATAAATTTCTTGTGTTGTCAAAGCATTGGGCAGACTTTAACTTCTCAACTCTTTTTAAGTTAACCAAATCTGGGCAAACTCTCAGCAGTAAGGCAAAAGGCAGCCCTTGATCTGTTATAATTTAAATCCCTTCTCTCAAGTATGGGTTTCTTGGAAGTGCTTCTCTGCAAAACACCTAAATAGTTGCTTTTTTTTTTTTTTTTCTTCCTCTTATCTTGTTTTGGAAAATGGGAAAGGCTCAACAACAAAAAACACATAAAACAGCCTGAGGTGACTGCATGGAAAATATTGGGTCTAATGCTTATGGTTTAATGAAATAAAAAGTCCAAAAGTCTTGGAGACAAAACCTTAGGTAAACATGATTGCAATTATTAGTTCCACCTTTGAAGTATTTCCTAACAGATTTTTTCTCTCACACATTAAAATAAAGGAATGAAGTGAAAGATTCAAATGAACTGAAATTGGGGCTTTTATTCTAAACTCAGTCTCAGATTTAGTTCTGTGAAATATTTGTCACCAAACATTAGGATTTCACAGTATCTTCTTGCTTTAGGGCATTATTCAGGAGGCTTTTAGGTTTTATCTTTCTTATTGACAGTAAAGTTTACTATACTGTGGGGCAGCAAACAGATTAGGAAAAGCCCTAGCTCCTCCACCAAAGCTGGATGAGGAAGCAAGGCCTGTGCGCTCTGTTCTCAAGACTTCAAACACACGAGATTCTCCCCCCATCATTTTTGCATAATCCAGTGGAATCTGACAAACAAAAGACTCTCAGAAGTCAGATGGCATTTAATTTGAGTAGTAGGTAATCAGTGAAAGAGAGTATCCTGGAGAGAAGGTAATTTGTCTTGAGCTGACAATTTGAGATGGATGTGCTGGGGTTATCTGCAGTGTCAGTTCAGTCAGAGATGAACTGAACTCCATTTCTCTTGCTAGAAGTCTAAATCAACAGAGACCTCAGAGATAATGAGGTATTTAACGTGTTCTCTCTTTTCCTTGCTAGAGATCTCACATCTTTTCTCACAGAAAGAAAAAGGAAAGAAAAAAAAAAAAGGAAATGACAAAAGAGAAAAGAAAGCAGACAAAGGGGAATTTGCTTAGTAAATTAACTATAAGAGCCGCATTAATCTAATCTAACTAATGGTACATTTCCCCCCTCAATTGGAGTAGATCAACTGAGTCAGATAAACCATACCACTCTGCTGGATCTTGGCTCTGTTTTCCGTTCTGTGGTTTATGGACTGCTAGAAGACTGTTTGCTGGAGTCCTTGGAGAGATGCTGGCCTTCTTCTTCATTAACTATTATGTTTGGGCATTGCCTAAAATATTGCTTAGTAGAACCAGCCAAATCTGAGTTTCTCTTTTTGGGTAGAAGCCTTGTTATTTTGAACACTCGAGTACAGTCTGGATGAAATCTCCTCCCTTTAAGTGGGATTGTTAGGCCATCCAAATTGACTTTAATTATATTTTTATACACTAATGGAATGAAATAAACCCTCATTTTAAGAAAATGAATTGCCAGAGAAACAGAAGACCTACGGCAACAAATTGCTGATTGCATTACTTTAGGAAATATCTTAAATTGATTTAGAAAAATTGACTAATTTTGTCATTGACCTGCACTGGGGAATTACATGTATTGAAGGGGACAACATTCAAATAACACGAGTATATTATTTGTTAGAGACTATAGGTCTAAATCAAGGATTGGAGCTATCACAACATAAAGACCCAAAAGCTTCTAGTTAAAGGTCATGGCTCAAGAATTTAAAAAGGAAAAAAACTCTAAATCCTGTTCAGGAAACCACTAAAATATGCTCTTAACTTCAGAACTTTAACTGAAAACTTGAAAGCCCATGGCTCTGAAACATTTGCTTAATATTATGCACACACTTAAATATCTGTCCTGAATACACTGAATAACAAAGGGACCAAAAGAACATAGGGTGGCAGAAAGAAAGAATATTATTAAACAATGTTCTTTAGACAGCATGGCTTTAATTTCTTCTGTAAAATATGCAAGTCTTTCCAAGAATCTGGCATTCATTTTTGCCTGCCTCTTTGCCCCAGCAACTAGATATGTATGAATATTCCTATCGATAATTCAAGACTGTGTCCTGCCACAGTCTGTTTTGCTTCAGAAAAGCAGTATTCAGGTTTCAAAGCGGATGAAATATCTGCTACTAACAACCCAAACATTTGTTTAGCTCCTTGTTCATACACAGATCTTTGCATTTATACTCTAAAATGAAAAGGAGTAACTCATGTTTTCCTCATGAGTCACAAATCATTCCATTTCCCCACGAACCTTAGGAAGTTGTTGTACATTGCAGGCAAACAATTCAACACAGGACCTCTCATTTTCAGTGCCATTTTAAGTATTGGCTGGGCAACGTTTCTGAACTGAAAGATCTCTTGATTATTTTTATTGTTGCTATCAGTGCAATATCCTGCCATTAGTGTGTTTGAAACTCATTTTTTTGCCATAAACCTTTTAAAGAAAATATTTTTTGTTTGTCGTTGTCAACACGTGTTGTGGGTGAAGACGACTTTCTATCCAGAGCTATATTTGACCAGTTGCACTTTTCCCCATCACAATCCCTGGGATTTCTCACCACACTGGGTGGAAAAAGGCATGTTCCCCAGCAGATAGCTTTCGTGTGCCAACAGCTAGGGAAATTTCTGTTCCTTGGAAAATTGGTCCCAGTGTATTACAACTGAATGGCCAGCCCAGGGCAGAGTTTCCCTAACTGTGGGCTACAATCCCCTGAGGACCGTGAAAGAGTTCAAAGGGGGCTCTGAAGTGTTAGAAAAAACAGTGCTGGTCAGCAGCTGCTGACTTTTTCCTGGCTGGAAGAGTGAGGCTGTGGTTTCACGAGATTAAGTCTTCAGCACCAATTCTGGCTTCTGGTATTCCCTTTCCAGCCTTTCCCCACTGCTTGTTTCATCTTCCCTCCTGCAGTGCACGGGCCCCTTGCTTCTCCTGGCGGATTGGTTTGTGGCTCTGCTGTGAAACGGATCAGGAATTTGATCCAATTTGGAGGAAGACACAAAAAACGAAGTGTTTCCCTGCCAGGCTATTTTTAAACTGGACTTATTCCCTGCCCCAGCTCACTGCACAGACACACCACCAGCAGCACCAGTGCTGCAGAGGGACGCGGGATGGGACCGTGCCGCTCTGGCACTGCCACGGGCAGGCCGCTCTGGCAAAACCACAGCCACGAGAGCAGCTCTAATTGCTGGTGGCCAGAGGTTATGCTCTCTAGGGAAGGTTGAGTTGCTTTTCAGTGCCTTAATTGCTGGCAGCAGCTCAGTTCCTCCAGAGGAGGGGAGCGAGCGTTTATCCCTAAAGCCAAAATTACAGCAAAGTCTCACTCTCCTCTGGCCCTGTGGGGCTGCTGACTCAGGGGGCTGCATGAAAACAGATGTTTCCAGAAGGGGCCACCTTTTCCAAGTGTTTGGAAACACAGGCCTTGGAATCCCAAGGGGATTTTTGCCTCTGGCTGTTCATGACAAATCCAGCCCGGTCTGATGGTGAACAGTACCTGAGGCAGAAGCCTCCTGAAGTCCTCCTGAGGACTTCAGGAGGACGTTGTCCTGTGGAGGAGACTCTCGCTCTTCTGCCGCTTGCCACCGCCTTTAATGACTTGGTGTTGGTGTCCACGAAGTGAAACTGACTGGGGGAGCCACTTCACAATGAGAAGCAGCTGATGCTGGCCTTTACAGCTTCAGCAAGAAAGGCTTGGTCTGAATTGCCAAGTGGTATAAATAACTCCAAGTCTTTGTTACAACACATCAGCTGAGCTTCGTGGAGGGGCTCAATGCAAACAGCATAGAGCCGGTGGGCCTAGAGCGTGGCTGAGTCTTGCAGCCCTTCAGGTATCTGTGCCGGAGAAGGAGCAACACATAAAAGCAAACTGACATGGGCACAGCTCTGCTTGCACCCTACCTGCCCTGTGGGGAGTTTTAGCAGGTTAATTCATTCTTCGGGTGTGTGAACTCAGCGCCGTTTGTACTCACTGAGATAAATACAGAAACACCATTGCAGTCAGGAGGGGAAAGCAAGTTAGATGTCAGCTGTGACTGTCACTGTTCTGTTTCTGCTGATTGAATTCTAGCACATGTTTTAGATCATGGCAGATGGTCAAGATTCATTTCATTGTAATAGAGAGGGAAATGAGAAAAAAATTCAGCCCATAACACAAAGGGCTGCATTTTCAAAATATCAAAGCTACATAGGAACTTTCCTGAAATCAGCTGGATTTATTGCCTAGGTGTGCTAAGTTCATACGTGCCTCATACATGCAGAAATCCCTTTGGAAAAAAGATTTTTGGTTCCTACATCAATTATATGCCTTTGAAAATTTACCAGGAGCTTGTTTATAGACCAGAGTTGAGAAGTCCATGACTGAACATCACACTGGCTTTAAACTGAGAAGATATTAAATGAAATCTAAACACCAACTTTATCATCCACATGCAACCACAGTAAAGGTAGACAGCCATCTCCAAGGAGTGGTAACTTTGTGCTGCTGCCTTATTCAGAGACTGCAGGATCACAATTTCCATTGCACATAGAACTTTTTGTCTGTTGAAGAGCCCTATTTCTGCTGTGTGTATGTCAGAAACCCCTCACCTTGGTTTTATGGCACATGTTGAATTTCCTCTCGTTCAGAGCCTTCTGGTACATGGGCCAGCTTCGCGTATTGTTTTTTTTTGTTTTGTTTTGTTTTGTTTTTTCTGCAACACTGAAGGTTAATAGTTTCCCTTAAACTGTGAATAAGGGCTGTGATTCTTAGAAGAAGATTCTTGTTTTCTATTTTTATGTTGACACACTTCCATGTACATATGGAACAAAAATGATCTGTTTTAAGAACTGTACGTATAGAAGGTCCCTGCCCCAAAGAAGCTACGAGCTGAAGCTAAGAAAGTGTTTATACATAAACAAAAAGGCCGTTTCAAGGAATCAGTCTGAGATAAAGTTACAGTGTCTTTCTGAGATTATTTGTGAGCATTGTTTCTGAGACAGTTTGGAAAAAGAGATAACTGAATGGCTTCACAGACATTTATGGGGAAAACATGAAGTACAGAAGTGCTTGTTTGCAGGCTTGACTTCAGGTTGAGGGATGCTGGCATCCCTGGACAATTGGTGGTAGAGGGCAACATCTTGACAGAGCTCTGGGATGGAGAGTGGAGAAATGAAGTACAAGATTTCAGAGGTGGCTGAAGATGCTGCTGAATTTGCAGAGCTGTGTGATGGATGAGTAGAAGGAGCAGACTTGCAAGAGAAAACACATGATGCTGTGTAACCCTGTTGAGTTTTTACATTTGTAGCTAGATTATTCATGAGGTAAGCCAGAGAGATGTACTGCATTTTTTTATCTGGGAGATGCATTTTCACAGAACTTCAATGTTCTGATATGTGTCCTTAAGATAAGGATACCAAAAAGGATAGTGAACTTTAAGAAGAGAAAAGAGGATACAGAAACCAGACGGCACACAGAGGTGTGAATTCCAGTTCTAGGAGAGAAAATGTCACCGTGTTTAAAAAATCAGATAGAAGTGAGCTGAACCACAAGGACAAGCAGGAGGGCAGGACCAGCGCGACAAAAGAAGAGAGGCAGGAGAGTCCTTTTGCAGACCAGCAGCACAGCTCTTAAATGGGGTGTGTGAATTGTGCTTTCCGGGACGGTGCGAAGGATGCGAAAATGCCGTCTGCTACAAGCAGCCTGGGCAGAGGAGTTGCTCAGAAACAGGATTTGAACTGGTGTTTCTTTTACAGTGATGCAGACAGCTCTGCCCTTGCCACCCAGTCCAGCTGCCCCTTAAAAATAAAAGAAAAAGGAGAAGCAATAGAAGAAAAAGAAGCCCAAACGATGTGACAGTCAGTGCCTTGCTGACAGATACTAGGGCGATGTGGGATGCATTGTTTTCCAAAATTCTTTGCCTCACCTCAGAGAATTACATCTATTTTATGGGTCACAAACGAGGAATTTCTTTTGACTGTCAACCTTGGGCACATTCTTCGTTCCTCCTTCACACAGCCTGACCAGGAGGCTAGCTGGTAATGATCTGAGCTGTTCCAATTTACACATAGCAGCGACTGAAACTTCCTGTACGTACAACCCTTACTGTACTGTATTTCAGTACATCGCAGGCAAACAATCCCATTGTCTCCCATGTGTTTCGAACAACAAACATACAACAGGTGATTAAACTCCATAAACAAACAGGGTTTTCCCAGCAACAAATCAACACCTCTCCACGTCTGGTATTTGTGGAATTTGATAAGCCACCCACTTTGCTCCCTCCCCATTCTTGTTATGTCTGTCCTCAGCCTTCTTCATCTTTTATCCCCACCCTGCTTCACCCAGTTTCCAAAGGAAGGCATTCATTGTTAATTAACTGCTGAAATAGTGCAAGCAGCTTGGTTCATGGGATTGAGATGGGAATGGAGCTTTAGTTCGGAGTTTAAAATGTTTTGAAAGGCCTAAAAGGCATGTTTTCTCACTCGGAAGGAGGGAGGGGGACAGGGAAGAGTAATATATAAGAGGAAGAGAGAGAGTTAGGGAATGTAACTGGAAAACCTCAAGCCAGTAAATTAAGATGCATCTTAATCAGTTTGAATGATTTTTTTTTTATTATTATTATTATTATTTTTAATCAAAGGTTCTGGTCTTTCTGGTGCTTATGTACTCCCAGATGTACATATGTGCTTTGTATAATGTTTCTGGGCCAGATACTGATTTCAGTCAGAGAGGTGTAAATCTGGAATTATTCAGAGTTAGTAAACAGTGCCTTTATGCAGGAGTTATGCTGGCATAACAAATTATCTGCCTCTTATTATGCTCATTTACCTAGAATACTTAAAATTGCTAGGATGGCCAAAATAGAGCAATTGTTAAAAAAAAGGTTCCCCTTACAGGCCATGTTTGCTAAATCTGGCGCTGCACCTTTACAAGCAGATTAATACCTTACTGTACTCCTCCCCCATTTCCATCTAATTGTGCTGTCCTATCTTATAAGACTGCCTTTTCTGTTATTGACAAAGTGAAGCCCTTACCACGTGCCCAGACTCCATCTCCAGCCGCAACAAGCGGAGTTGTGGCTCACTGAAATGCTGCCCCTGTCTGACTGCTCCTATGGAAAATGCCTGATCCACTGGGGGTGGCTCAGAGCTGGCCTCAGGTTGGCCTCATCCATTTTGGATTGCAGACGCTGGTAAGAAACATTCCTGAGGCTTGAGGGGTTGGTATTGCTGCTCTGGTTGTTGTGGTTATAGCTGCAGCCACAGTACCAGCAGCTGTTCAGTATTCCCATTGTGTTCTGCCTAATTAGACCACGATCTGCAGTTGTCCCCAGAAATCCATACTGCACCCAGCTTATTTAGATCTCACGTAATAGCAGCAGCTCTTCCGTGGGCTATCCTGCAGTGTTGCAAATACACTTAGCCTGTGTTGATCAGAAATGCAAGTGTTTCATTCCATAAAGAAATTAGGAGCTCCGCTGCTGTCAAATCCAGTGGTTAAATGAAGCAGAAACTTAGTTCAAAGGCCAACTCCTGGAAGCATTTTCCTTTACAACATTTCAAGAAGCAATACTTCCCTTTTGGGATTGTCCAGGAGAACATGCTTATAAACTAAATGCCATGCCTTCTTAACAATGACAAATATTTCATGTCTAGTAAAAAAAAAAGTGTGTGTGAATGCAGCAACCCAAAAGGGAGACATTTATTCAAAGGATTTTTGTTGCGCCAACTGTCCTGGGGGAGGGCTTGGACTTGGGAAGTCCAATTCTCTCCTCTAAACCACATCCACATGATGAAATGCAGGGATTCCCTTCCTATTCTATCACGTAGCTTGCCCAGAGGCTAGGTAGGTTAGTCCTGCAAACCTGTGGATACTCCTAAAAAGAAACATACAGAGCGAGAGCAGCTTGCAGAGAGGCCTCACGTCTCTCTGCAGGTTGCTGGTGTGGGACGTGTGCTATTCCCAGGATCGCAGAGCTTCCCCCCAGACTGTATTCCCGCGCTGCCTGCTTTTCCTTTTCCTCATCAGCTTGCTTCTCTGATGTAGGTATGGAGTATAAAAACCTTGTGAAGACCCAAGCACTACCAAAACTGCAAATAATAACCTTCAGCACAGTAATGAAAGGGGCAAGGAATCAGCAATCCTGGCTTCTGTTCCTTTGGAGTCTTGGGTGTTCTGCAAGTCTTCTTTAGATGTGCTAATAAAGAGCAGGATGCTGAACTTGAAGAACCCAGATTTAAATATTTTGACCCACAAGCACAGATACAGCAGATAGTTTCAGGGATTTATCTGGGAGTCTTTTTCTCAGGTGAGGAGCAGGCTCGGCAGTGCCGTACCCTGCAGGTGTCGTGCGGTTAATCTGCCCACGGCTGCTTCTCAGATCCCGCGCGGCTCTGACTGAGGCTCTTTTCCTGTTTGCAAGGGAGCGGGGCCTTATCAGCAACATCTGCAATGTCGTATGGCTTACCCAGAGCCTTTCACCAATCACGGGGGTGTTTTTAATCACTCCGAACAGGAAATAGCATGCTGCATTTAAATACTGTATATAATTATCATGGGAAATATAATTAGCAAGCGTAATTAAATGGGCTTGACTGCATATCAGACTGTTTCTCGATTTTTCACTCAATCCAGCTGTTTCTCACAAGCTCTTTACTTTGAATACTGGTGGTCTGCGACGGAGCCTCTGCACAGAATGGAGAAAGAATTACTTCTTTAAAAGCTATTCACTTAATCTAACTAGGCCAATTTATTTAAATGCAATCACGACGTTTTCCAAGACGACCTCCTTTACTTATTACTTCAGATGCTTCGTGTTGGAATGCCTAGATTCATCAGAAATATTCGAATTTGAAAGCTTTCTAAAAGACGAAGTCACTGACGGCAGGGACTGCTTGTTTGTTATGCGCTTG